>NC_133620.1:281102862-281466612 GCF_048593235.1 Sminthopsis crassicaudata | reverse complement strand
AAATAAATTATAGGGAGGGGAAAGGGCCTTGCCCAGTGCCTTATAGGAGGGTGCCTGGAAAGTTGAGAAAGGAAGCAATGTTTATGATTAGTCATCTAATAACTCCACTCCAGAGAGTGACCAAAGAATATTTAATGGAAGATAGCCTTAAACTGAGCTTTGACAAATGTATAGAATTTAAATAGGATTAAGGGATTAGAGAATGTATTATAATAAATAAGAGCTGTTTCTTGCCTCTCTTGGTGAGGTATTGACATTCAAATCAAGGGAATTTTTGGTATCAAAAATGCCATTGTTGTTATTTGTTGCTGTTGTTTGGCTTTCATTCTTTAAGAGGACCATGACAGTATGGAGGTCAATAAACATTTATGAATCATCTAATTCAGTTAGTGCTAGATGCTAGAAATAAAAAGAAAGGCCAAAGACAGTCCCTATCTTCACAGTCTAATTGGAGAAAAAAACCAATGAACAATTCTGTACAAACTGTATATAGGATAAGTAAGGGGGAAAAAATCAATAGAGAGAGACTATTAGAATTAAGAAGGATTGGGAAAAGCTTCATGTAGGAGGTTGGATTTTAGTTGGCATTTGAAGGAAATCAGGGAAGCTAAGAGGCAGACATAAGAAGGGAGGACATTCCAGGCATGGGAGACAGCCAATGAAAATAACTTAGGTCTGGAAATGGAATATTTTTTAGGAAAAAGAGCCAGGAAGTCATTATCAGTAGATTGAAGAATACATGAACTCTGAAGGAAAGGATGTTTCAAGTGTGAGAAGATTAGAAAGATGAAGAAGGCTAAGTTTGAAGGACTTTGAAAACCTAACTGAGAATTTTACATTTGATGCTATGGATTATAGAGAGCCACTGGGATTTATTTATTTTGTGGGGTGTGTGTGTGTGTGTGGTGTGTGTGTGTGTGTGTATGTAAAAGAGCCAGAGCCAGAGATAAAGACAGAGAGATGAACACACAGAGACAGAGATAGAGAGAACTAGTCAGACCTCTATATTAAAATTAGTGTGGCAGCAGAGTGGAGTTCTAAGTTAAGGAGAAACTTGAGGCATGGAATTCAATCAAAAAAAAAAAAAAAACTACTGAAATAGTCGAGACACCAGATGATAAGAGCCTGCCTATAGTGGTAGTAGTTGGCAGAGAAGAGACAGTTGGAGATGGAAGAATGGAAATTAGTGCTAGATAAACAGACTTGAAAATCATCAGTATAGAGATCATTGAATTCATGGGAGTTGATGAGAATACCAAGTGAAAAAGTGCAGGGAGAGAAGAGAACCACAAATGATCCCTGAGAGATACCTCACAATTAGTGAGGCTAAATAAAGGAGGATAAAGAGGAGCAGTCAGGTGGGAAAAGGACCAGAAAAGAGTACTGTCTCAAAAATGTAGAGAGAAGAATTAAGGAGAAGAAGGTGAATAACAGTGCCAAAAGCTGCAGAGAATTCAAGAAGGAAGATGACTAATAAAAGGACAATGGATTTAGCAATTATGAGTTCATGGGTAAATTTGGAGGCAGCAATTTCAGTTTCAATTTAATAATAAAAGTGGAAGCCAGACTGAAGGGAATAAAGAAAAGAGAGGAGTAGAATCAGAGTCTCTTTTGTACCTATTGTATAGAGTTCTCAAGGAGTTTAGTCACAAAAAGTCGGAAAAACAATTTGATAGATGAAAGGATCTATGGATGGAGCACCTGATATATGCTAGGCTTTGTGCTACTTTCTTAGAAATCAAATAAAAAGAATAAAACACTCTTTACTCTCAAGAAACTTACAATCTAAAAGTGAAGATGAATATATATATGTATATATATATATGTTATTTATACTTATAATATAAATACAAAGAGAATAGATACAATGTAGTTAGAGAAAATTATGCTTGAACTAAATCTTAAAGAGAAGGATTCTATGACGTGGAGATGAGGAAGGAATTAATTTGAGACATTATTTGTGAAGGGCTTGGGGAATGGGAGCCAGAGCAAAGGCATGGATGTAGGATATGTAGTATCATATGTGAACAAGAGGGAGAAGGCTAGTTTAGCCAATCACAGAATATGGACAATACACAGAAAATAATGTCCAGTGAGGCTTAAAAGATAAATTGGGCTTAGAAAGAAAAGGTTGTTGGAAAATCTATGACGCTAGATTCAAGATCATTATTTAAATCTCCCAAATTCCAAAAGTTCAGCAATATGCTATTTGAAACAAATTCTTCAACATCATGTTCAAATTAGTTTTTTACTAAATGGAGAACAGTATCTATATAGCATAGGATGAAATGATCAATATAGTTCGAGTTTTCTGAATCTAGTCATTGTTGCATTATTGACATTTTATACAATATACCTAGGGAAATTTTAATGAATAAGTTTAAATGTTTTCACAAATTTTTAAATATCAATTATTGATGACTGATTTTGAATGGATTACATTGCACACCATGGTAGTAAATTATTTAAATTTTAATAGAAATTTTTTGTTTATGTTTAATTATTTTTTGTACCAGGACTTAACAAAGATATGATAGAGCAGACTTTGGTTCCTAGTTCACAGTCGCTAAATTGCTCCCTTTTTTTCCCATTACTATTGTGCTCATAATTTCTTGTATGTTAAGATAATAACAAATGTCATTTGTTCTGCCATCAAAACCACTTTGGTCTACTACTTGTCATTTTTGTTACACAATCGGCCTTTCTGAGTTAATTCACCCTCTTTGAAATTTAAGCCTTGATTTTCCTAATTAAAAATTTTAGGTATCCCTTATCAGGGAAGCAGGATATTATGGTTAATGACCTTACAATTTGTCAGAAATTGTCTATTCCTAGTTCATGATATTTCCTTAAATTTGAACCAGAGATAGTTTTTCCTTGACATTACCTAGAAATGAATAGGTTTCCAAATAAAAACATGTTCCAAATAAACATAAATATTTTAGGCCTATTTGGATGCTTATATGAATAAAATTTATATTTCATAAGAAATTTGTATCTTATATATTCTTGCAAATAATATATATATATATGTATATATATATATATATATATAATATCTCATTTTCAGATCATTTTTAGGGACAATCAGTATGCCCATTTGGTTATGGAGACAGTGGCAGTAAGCTCTAATATATTTCTCTGTCCATAGATCAGCAAAGATAGATAGCTAAGGCCTTTCTGCCATGATACCCCCACTCCTGGGAACTAACTATGCTCAGTGCCCTTCACACATGTCCAGGAAATATAGAACTTTCTTAATGGTTAGTATTTGTTAAGATTTGAAAAAGCTCAGTGCTTTACTCTCAGTTCTTTAGTGTTGGTGAGCTTCTTTTCTTTAATGCTGTCAAGCTTCCCCTGTTTTATTATCTCCAAATGGAAAATTTACTTAGCTCTGCCAGCATTTATAAACAAATACAGACTATTTATCACCATGCCCTTCTCCTGTGGAGGTTCAAAGACAATTGAACCAATGTGAAAGTCCACATTCTTTTCTACTCTCCCAGAGTAAATTATTCCCAGAAGAAAGTAGAGGGCAGCTATTTGCAAGACTGAATTAGCACCACCACCCTTCTCCTACATATCATTCTTTGACTTGCTCATGGAGCTCTATGAAGACTTTCTGATTTTCCTTTGGCAGGTTGAGTCTATGTAAAATTATAGAGCATAAAGGGCCTTTTTGCTTAGTAGACTTTAGAAATACTAGATTTCTATCTACTGTAGGCTTAATCAAGTTCTACATCTTTGATTTTTTTCTTTCATTATACAGTAAACAGTTTCAAAACTGTTGAAAAAAATTTTGGGGCTGTAGATGTTCTTTAAGTTCAGTTTTCATTCAAGAATGTTACTAAGCCTTAGTTAACATTTATTAAATTGATATTTTAGCACCTCACTGATTATCAGAACATACCAAATCATGTTGATTCTTATTCTACCCTGATTTTATATTGATATTTTTTATATTTCCCAATTGTATAAAATGTGTATCATGCGTTCAAATGAGGTAAAACATGTAAATTGCTTTGCCAACATAAAAGTATTATAAAATATTAACTATGATGGTGATGGTGGTGGTAGCAGTAATGGTGACTGTGGCAATGGTAAATTATAAGGAGGATAATTTTACTTAATATAAAGAAAAATTCTAATACTTGAGCTTTCCAACGATAAAATGAATTACCTTATTAGTTAGAAAATTCACCATTGCTAAAAGTAGATACTAGATTAACACTCGTCAGGAATATTTTAGGAGAGATTCCTATAGGGACAAAGGAGGGAATATATCTGTGAATTATATTACTTCTTGTATCCCTTTCAACTTTAAGATTTATTTTGATTTCTCCATAGTTCATCAATAATTTGATTTATGCCATATCACTAGCACCCACTTGAGCTCTGCCCTTCAAAAGCCATTAACAAAGGCTATTGAAATTATGTGATTCAGCAAATAATCAAACATGAATTATGGCTGTGTTAAAAATCATTCTGAATTCACCTGACTGGGAGAAAAGTAAAATGAACTGGAGGAATATGGAAAAGGAGGGAATAAACATTTATTAAGTGCATTCTATGTACCATGTACTATATAAACATATTTATAAATACAATCTCATTTGGTACTCATGAGAACTCTGGGAAGTAATTTTTATCTTAAAATCTGAGAGGCTAGATTTTAACTTGAATATTCCTGACTCTGGGCCTGCTACTCTGTCCATTGTATCCTAGAAAGAGAAAACAGAAGGAAAATATTTTAATTTCATTTATTTCTACCTTTGATTTTCTATTCTTGATTATCCACTGCCTGATTTCCTTCAGATCATGACACTTATGACATGCTTCTTTTACAACTGATTTCATCTGTACTTTGTACTGTAGATATTTTTCCCCCAGATTCTTTTGCCCATGACCACCTATTTTAGATAAAACTGTCTCGGGAGCAATCAACTAGTTGCTCTCAAATTATACTTTTTAGAGGGAGATACAATTAACATGGGGCCTCTAAAGGAAATAAAAGAGCAGGTATCTTTAAAGCAGTCAATCAGTCAATACATATTTAAATATTTATTATGTGCAAAGTACCACGTTAAGCACTAGAAATAAGAAAATATTTTTAAAAGACATGATTCCTGATTCCAAAGAGCTAACATCTAATTGGGAAGACAATATACAAAATATTGTACATATAAAATAAACACAATGTTAGTACAAGGTAATCTCAAAGTAAAGACACTAGTAGTGGTGTATGGGATTGGTGATGAGGGAGATAGGACTAAGAAAGTCCTCCTTTAGAAAGTAGAATTTGAACTGAGTCTTGAAGGATGCCAAGAGATAGGTCTAAAAAAAGATAAAATTATAAGTCTGAGGATGGTCAGTAGGATTGCAAGTGGATGGAGTTCATATGTAAGCAGCATCAATAAGGTTAGTGTCAAAAGATCAGAGAGGACATGGAGAAAGATGAATAGTTTAAAAAGTTTTTTTGTAGTGATGATGGTGATGGTGGTCTTCTATAGGCCTGTAATTCTTAATTTGTCTTTATGCATTCTATCTTTAAGATTCTATCTATAGAGAGATCATTTTTTTCTACTGTTATTGCTTCCTCTTTTTTTCCTGTATTCAGACACAATCAGATCTTTCTCTGGGTATGGATAGCATTTTTCATTGGAAGTCCTTCAGTGTTGTGTTGGATCATTCCCTCCTTCCTTCCTTCCCTCCTTCCTTCCTTTCTTTCTCTCCCTCCTTTCCTCCCTTCCTTCTTGCTTCTTTCCTCCCTCCCTTCCTCCTTCTCTCCCTCCCTTCCTCCTTTCCTCCCTTCCTCCTTCCCTCCCTTCCTTCTTTCTTCCTCCTCTTTCTTTCTTTCTTTCTTTCCTCCCTTTTTCCTTTTTTAGAAAAATCTCTTTTGGAATATATGCCTATTAGTGGTATTGTTAGGTCAAAGGATAGGCATGATTTTATAAGCCCTTAGTTGTAGAGCAAAGCTTCTTAAAGTATGGATCACAAAATTATGATTTATTATCAGTAAATATTTGGTTTGCATACCTATTTTATATACCTGTATACCTAACGGTTACCTAAACTTTTATTGGCAAAAAGGAGTCACCAGTGGAAAAGTTTAAGAAGTTCTAGTATAGAGTATAGCAGTGTTGACTATTTTACAGAGGTTGAGATAGGGGAAGGAGAAGAGAGTAGCCATTATGAGGATGATAACCTGAGTTGAAATGAGAGGATGAAAGGATTGGAGGACATGAAGACAACAAAGAACAGAATTAGAGGCTTCAATGCAAAGAGAAAGATGGAATTATAAAGGATTATGATCAGAAAAAGGAATGTCTTATGATTAGTTCACGAACATGGAAATAGAACACTAATGAGTGATGGCAATAAAACTAGGCAAGTATTTTGTACAGTGGATGGAGTGTTGGGCCTGAATTCAGGAATAATTAAGTCCAAATTCTTTCTCAAATATTTGCTAGCTGCATGGTCCTGGGCAAGTCAACTAATCTTGTCTGCTTCAGCTTCCTCAACAATAAAATGGGGACAATAATAATTCTTTCTTTAAAGGGTTGTAAATATTGAAGGGAATAATATTTGTAAAGTGCTTTATACAGCACTTAGTACACAGTAAGTGCTAAATAAATGCTTGCTCTCTTCCTTCCTATCTCTATAGATGAGGAGAAGTAAATAAGTAGGTCTTAGGAATTGAGTAGAATAGAATGCTTGAAGAAGTATTAATACATATGGTGAAGTCTCCTAGCATGAGAGAAGGAGCAGGAAAAGAGAGAAAGACTGTAAGCCAGTCACTAAACTTATTGAGGAAGGAATAAAGAATATCTGAGGTTCAGTAGATTCAGACTAGAATCCTGACAGGGTGATAAATTTAGATTGAATGCTCCTCAAAGGAATCGAGATTACTAAAGGGAGAGAGAGAGAGCCTGAAAGTCACAAAGAAGAGCAAGGAATATCCCAATATCACTATTACATCCAGGGAGTCAGTAGGTTGGAATGAAAGTGTGAAAGGCAGCCAGGGATACTGTGTCCTTAGGAGGAAGTCAAGAGATGAAGGGGAAAAGAAAGGAAATAGTTTGAGATGAAAGAAATTTTGTCTTTTGAAGCAGGCATCTTCAGAGCAGAGTGGAAGGAATGGGTGGATATAGAAAGGGATATGGGAGAAACAGAATTCAAGGGGAAAGGCATAAGTGACTTAGCAATGAGAGATGGAGGATGGGGTTTGTATGACAGTTGAAATATCAGAATCACTGATATAAGGAAAGTATAGCACAAAGTATGTGCTTAATAAATGCTTGTGGACTGGCCATCTGGCTGATAGGATGTGCTAGGGATGAATCCAGATAGAATATGAGAGGCTGGAGAAAGGTCCATTAAGGAGAATCAAACTGTTTAAAACTCTCCCTCAAGATCCAACCTCATGGAAATAGGCTGGACCAGATTGTCACACATAGAGCCCACAAAACTCTCTAGTGTGATCAGAACCAAAATAAAATGTAATTAGGAAATATCTTGTTAGATATCATCTCTTGACTTCCTCCTAACCACACATTAACATTATCTATCTTTTATTATTTTTTTGTTTATTTTGTTAAATAAACAAAAAAAAAAAAGATAGATAATGTTAATGTGTGGTTTTCTAAACCAATTTGTATGTACAGGGTTGTTATATAAGTTTAATGGTTCCTGTATCTATTTGAGTTTTATTCCACTAGTCTAGACGGGAAACAAGAGCTGGCAACTCTAGGTAAATCTGGTCCAGGAACAATGCTGCAAAGCTCAAGAGAAGGCCATGGAGCAACAACAGTTCGATGTGGATGATGTGAAACCAGAGATGGAACAAGGTTCACTGGGAAATTTCAGTATTAAAGAGGTCTGAGATGGGCAACCTGAATCTGAACCTGAAATAGAACTCCCTGAGAAGGACCTGGGTTGAAGATAGAGACCTAGAGAAAGATGGTCAGGATCTGTGACTGACCCACAGCTCCCTGATAAGCAGAATTCAAATTCATTTGCATCATCCAATTTCTCTTTCTCTCTCCTGGAACCTGCCCCAGAGGAGGAAGGGTGAATATAAAAATAGATAAATGGAAAGATATAATAATAATAGTGTTTATATATAACTAGACAAATGTTAGGCACTGCCTTAAGTGCTTTACAAATATTATGTCATTTGATTTTCACAACCAACTCTGAGAGGTAGGTGCTATTATTTTCATTTGACAACTGAAGTAACTGAAGCAAATAGATTGTGACTTTTTTTATTACTAGAATTTTAACAGATCTTAC
Source organism: Sminthopsis crassicaudata (assembly GCF_048593235.1). Lineage (NCBI taxonomy): Eukaryota > Metazoa > Chordata > Mammalia > Dasyuromorphia > Dasyuridae > Sminthopsis > Sminthopsis crassicaudata. The sequence goes on along the minus strand of NC_133620.1, from coordinate 281,458,320 downwards.
AAACTGGGTCAAACATACTTTTATGTGTAAAACCTAATTCTTTGCCTTCACAATGAGAAGAGGAGAAAAAAGGAGGAAAGAGATTTCAGAACTCAAAATTTTGAAGAATGAATATAAAAATGTTTTTACATGAAATTTTAAAAAAATTTTAAAATTACCATGCTACTAAATTATTTCAGTGAGGAACTGGGAAGAAAGGAGGAAAAACCATGTTGGAAAATATGGTTCAGGATATAGAAATGAAAAAGACAAATGATTTATGTAATCAGTGGTTCAATGGTTCACAAGTTCTGGGCTCACATGGCCTAGATCTGACCTTTTTGGGCTACCTAGAAAGGTCATATTCATTTTAGTTTGTTAAGTCCCAACACAGACTAAACTCTAGGAAATCTCAAAATAAAGCTTGTGCTTAGTTTTCCACAAACATAAGTAACTGAACCCTCATCTTTCATATAACCATTCATGGTAAGAAATGAAATTGCATTTGAGATAGCTATTATTCACATACACACACACTCCCCCATAGAAAATTTTGAAAATGTAAAAGATAAAAAAGATCCCACAGCCAAATGGGGCATATACTAAGAAAAGAGTTTCCCCCACACCGAGGGGAGTGTGTAGCATGCATAGTTAGGTTAATAAAGAAGCAAATTTGTTGGTAACTTGGAAGCAGATCAATGGATTCTTAAATATATTGGAGTAACACATCTCCTTGGGTGAACTGATGAAGAATGAGGAAAGTGGAGCCAGAAGGATAATTTATACTAGAACATCAATTGTACAAAAATGAACAATTTAAAAGACTTTATAAACTGATTAAAAATGAAATGAACAGAACCAAGATAACAAATTTCCCAGTGACAGCAATCCTTTCAAGACAAACTACTTCGAAAACTCTAAGAGCTGTGATCAATACCATCTATGATTCCAGGGGACTGATGATGAAATATTCTGTCCATCTCCTAAAAGAGAGGTGATAGATTGAGGATATAAAATTAGATGTGTTTTTAAAAGTAAACTATCAATGGGGGTTATTTTGTTTGACTGTACATCTTTATTAGAATTCTTGGTTTTTTCTTTTCTCTTTTTCTTATCAAGTAGTATGGGGCACAGAGTTCTGAGGGAGATAAAATAGACTTCTGTTCATTAATAAAAATAATTTTTAAAAATAGAGAGTTTGGAAAGTACTACAAATATGAAATGTTTCATGCACTTTCAGATGATGCTACTGTAATGTTCTATCATTTTATTTTGTTATGAGAGCTCTCATGGAGTGGAAGTAATTTGTAAATAAAAACAAAATGCAGTAACAAAACTTTAAAAGGAAGAAGGAAGGAAGGAAGGAAAGGAAAGAAAGGAGGAGAGAATCAAAGAATGAAGCAGAGAAAGGGAGAGAGGAAGTAAGAAGGAAAGGAAGAGGAAAGAAGAAAGAGAGGGAAAGAAGGAAGAAAAGAAGGAAGGAGAGAAAAAAAGAGGAAGAGAGAAAGGAAGAAATGGAGGAAAGGAAATAGAAAAAAGAGAAAGTAAGAAGAAAAAGGAAGGAAGGAAATGAGGGAGAAAAGAAGAAAGGGAAAAGAAAAGGAAGGAAGGGAATGAGAGGAAAAAAGAGCAAAAGAAAAAGTGAGAAAAAGAGAATGGAAGGAAGGATGGAGGAAGAAAGGAAAATAGGAGGGAAGAAAAAGTGACTTTTAAAAAAGAAAGCCTTTTAGTGACAGGAAATGACATCTGACCATGCTTGTTACATAATAGATCTGTAATATATGTTTACTTATTGAATGATTGGCAGACCAAAAAAAGTCATTCCAAAAAACTGAAATAGAATTGGAATCCTGTGTAAGAGCATCAAAATAATTGGAATCAGAGTTCCAGTAGTGATAAGCAGGAGAAAATATTCCAGGTTTTATTGAGAAGTAACTATTAGATATTTATTAAATACTATATACTGAGCAACTACTAATGGCACTGTTGTCACTTTGTTATATTGAAGAAAATGACATTAGATATCATAGTATTTAAACTGACTGGGGAGAACAGGTGTAAATAGATACCAAAGTATTAAAAGGACTTAAGTGACATGTGGCCTGCCACCCAGGCATCTGATCCAGCAGGAGATTTTGCCTCAGCATTTTATCAGATTAAAAAGATAATGAACCAAATGCAGATTAAAAAGATTTATTTTTTCATCAAATTACTGTACTCTATGTGAGTAGAGAAATTTCCCAGAGAATGCATCCCTATAAATCTTGATTAGTATTTTGAGAGGAAAGAAAATAGAGTTGAGGGGTGAAAGAGGGATATATTATTTGATAGAGCAACCCATTCACCTTTTCACTCATTGAGAAACTCAGGAGGTAATTTTTGTGTGATGGACCCTTTTAGCAGTCTCAGAATAATATTTTTAAATACCCAAAATAAAACACATAGGAACACAAATGAAACCAATTATATTGAAATATAGTTATCAAGGGGGCAGCTAGGTGGCAAAATGGATAGAGTGTGGGTCCTGAAGTCAGGAGGATCTAAGTTTAAATGTATGAACCTGGGCAAGTGACTTGATCTTGTTTGTCTCTGCTCTTCATCTGTAAAATGATTTGAAAATGATAATGTTTTGTATATTTGAAAGGAATAAGAAATTGAGTACTGTAGATGTGCAGTTTCATGTACTTTTGCTATTGTAGTATATGATTGAAATGCCTGTTTTATTCCTTATATTTAAAACAAATTTAATTTTAAAACATATTTTTGAAAAGTGATTTAGAGAAAGAAATGGCAAACCATTCTAGTATTTGCCAAGCCTCTCTTCCCAAAACAAAAAACAAACCCAAATGTTAAACTCTTGTTAGATAAGATTGAAATAACTCTAAATATTAGGGGAGGGAAACAAGTTCACAAAACACAGGTCAAGAACCTTTGATTCTTCTCTTATCACCATCTTAATCATTCCCTATGCCCAGCACTAATTCCGATGAATTATCATCCCTACTTCTCAACATTGGCTTAAGGGGAGGTGGAGAAGAAGGTTTGTAAGAGCTGAGGGGGGAATAGAAATGTCTTGGGTTGTATGGGATAACAAAAAAATAAAGAACTAGATTTATACTGAAAATAAAATCAAATAAAAATTTAAAAAATAAAATCCCTCTCAGAGGGAATACACTAGGGGAATGGTGGAGCAGGAGAGGTGGAAAGAGAAAATGACTAAAGAGAAAGACCAGAGAAAAGCCTCCTACTGAATGTGGAATTTGAGCTGAATCTTAAAGAAGGCCAGGAAATCCAAGAGGTGAAGGTGAGAAGGGAGAGAATTCCCAGCATTGAAGGATAGCCAGTGAAAAGAAACACGTAATAAATATTGGAAGAGTGAGCAAATTATTTCAATGGGCTAAAAACCCTACCTCTCCTCTTTGGTCTGATCCCTGAATTGTGTATCAACCCACTTCTCTTTCCCTTAGCCTCATAAAGTCTTTTCAAGAATTTATGCATATTGCTATTCTAAGTCTCTTCTGATTCTTTTTGGTAGGAGAAAAATCATCCTCAAACTTTCTCCATATTTTCTCTCTTTGTCCAGCTAGTCATCTTTCCCATAATGGGTCCAGATGTTCGACCTCACTTCAGAAGACTGTCTCTTTCCTTCTACTCCACATCTGGCTTTCCAAGGACTTCGTGATCCACTTCTCTAATCTTCCAACCTCTCTGCTTTTGCCAGTTTTCATCAATACACTCCTCCCTCTAGCAGCATAGTTATGTCCATGTCTTTCTTCCTTTTCCACCACACTCTTGCTCAGCACACATATGTTCCTTCTTCCATGTTTCCATGTAGGGAGATTGTTTATGAATGGGCCATGGGCCCTCATTTCATTCTTCCATAGTCTGGGGCACACCCGTGCTTATGGAGAATTGCATAATATATTAATGGCTTCTGAAAATAATACCATTCCTCTTGGAATACCAGGAGAACATTTACTTCAAATAAAATGACCTATGCATGCTTGAAAAAAGAAACCCACAAGAACTAATTTTTTTAAAGCAAAACAGAAACCTTTTTGGACTAAGGCACTTCCTTCAATTTACTTCTTCAGGCCATAAAAGTCAAGCAAACAAGCCAACAGACACTTCTAGTCTGTTTCCCTCCAAGTGAGTAAGGAACTCCATTTCCTCACTTTATCCTTTCATATAGACCAGAAAAAATACTAGATTTATATAACAAGATTGTAGATTCCCCTAAGGCCAAAGTCAAACACAGTCTTTCCCAAGCATCAGATTATATCTTCAATGTTGTTCTTCATACTTTAAAAAGTACCATGTTTTGGTAGAGAGTAGATCTTAGAGACAGCAAGATCTCAGATCAAGTCCCACTTCTGACAGATATTAGTTTTATAATTCAGAGCAAGTCCCATGACTTTTCAAAGCTGTAAGCAGTAATGTAAATTACAGATAAATTGGTAAATGAAGCTCCTCATTGGGAATTCCCTTCACCAGGGAATTAAAGGTCCAATCCCTAGCCATATCATCTCAAAAAATGTACCTAATTTGCCATCAGTAAAATGTGCTATTCCTTTGAGGCTTCCCCCCTTCCCTCCCAATTGGGAATCACAATAATCCTTCTACTTTTCTAATCAATAGCATACATTTGTGAGATGGCTGCCTACAAAGCACAGAGAAAAACTAATTATCCCATAGGGGCATTTGAATCTTGTTCATAATTTTATTAGCATTCAAATTCTAATCAAGTAAGCTAACCAGTCCCCCATAAGCATTTTCCGGGTTCAAACAGTCCCCTCTCCCCAGTATTCCTATAAAAAAAGTCAGAATTGTTAATAATGGCAAGCTCCCCAAACAGCAGCTGGATCCACATGCAAGGGTAGAGTTGATTGATTTACTCAATCTCAGCCCATTTAAAGTAAGTGATAAGCCATGCTATCAATCAATTCAATCAGACGACTAACTGTAAGTTTGAAAAGTCATTCTAACTGGAATGGCTTTGTTCAAGAATCCTCCTCAGATGGGCCAAAGAAACTTGGCTGTGCTCTGGGGATTATCTATAAATTATCAAGCAAGTTGAGAAGGCATTCATACCAGAAACTGGAGTAAGTGTGGTTTTCTAGCACACTCAGAGGAGGAACTGCCTGGGGCAGGAAAGGCAAAGCTTTGCCTTTTCCTTTGGCTAAAGAAAGAGACAAAAAACTTTGAAGGAAAACTTTGGAACTCCCCTACTAGCATTCTGATTGACTATGGTGTCTGTATCAGGAACCTCAAATAGATAGATGGACCCAGATCACCATGCTTGAAGGAAACTTTTTGAGACTACTTTGAATAAGAGCTGTAGATTACTCTTTTGCCACATGTACTCTCTAAATCAGAAAAAAAGAATATTTATTAAGCGTCTATTATATGCCAGGCACTATGCTAAGCATTGGAAATATAAATATGAAAAAGAAAGCCAGTCCCTGCCTTCAAAGAGCTTACAATCTAATGAGGAAAGACAGCAATTAATAAGGGAACAAATAAGTGGTGAAATGGTTGGAGCATTGGGATTGGAATCAGGAAGTCATCTTCATAAATTCAAATCTGGCCTCAGATACTATGTGAACCTGGGCAAGTCACTTTACCTTGTTTCCCTTAGTTGTTTATCCATAAAATGAGCTGGAGAAGGAAATGGTAAACCACTCCAGTATCTTTTCCCAGAGGACTCCTAAGGGGGGCTACAATTAATTGGACAATTGAAATAACAACAACAACAACAACAAAATATAAAAGAAAGCTGAAAAATAAGAGGTTGGGGAGTGAAGTGCAGAACACATTTCACATGATGGAGGTATTGTGAAAAAGTTATAAAAGTAAAAAAAAATTAGTTTTGTAACTCAGGGAAAGACTTTTCAAAGATGCAGGCAGCTCTCTAATAATTTAAGTTATAGATGAAACTCCTCAATGGAAATTTCCTTCACCAATGAAATCAAAGGTCCAATTCCTAGCCATATTACCTCAGAAAATTTACCTAATTTACCATTAGTAGGATATGCTATTCCTTCCCTCCCAAGTGGGGATAAATCACAATAATCCAGCTACATTTCCAATAAATAGCACATATTTATGAAATAGCTGCCAAGAGTAAGAGGTATAATCCATACAGAGTACAGAGATAAACTAATTATTCTTTGCCAAGAAAACACCAAATGGGATTGGACAGGACTGAACATCAATAAAACTCTATACCTGAGAACTTTGACATACTGTATTAATGTGAAGATGACAGCAATGACTTTCTGTGTATTAAATAGTATAGCCAAGTGGGAAATGAAGATGTACTGTCCTTAAATGGAGGTTTTGAAGTTTACGGTTTCACCTTCTAATTAGAGAGGCAGAGGGTATGATTACTGATGCTTATTCCATTTTGGGAATGATGAAGTTTCCCAGTGATGAAATTCTTGAGCATTGTGGAAGAAATCAGAGAGGTCCAAAAGTAATGCATCCAGATGGGAAATGAGTGCTAAATGTTAAGTACTCCTTCCTTTGGGTTGTAGATATCCTTGTCTGAAAATATGTCACAGGGTTTTGGAAGGGATGCTTTGCTTTGCTTTAGTAAAGATCCATTTGTAAAATCTGCTTAAGGCTGGTTGATTGAATCTATTCTCCATGAATGATCTTGAGGGGACAGAAACCAAAGTGGGGTAGGGGCTTGAGCCAACAGCACAGAGAGAATTGCTCCTTGAATCTTGTCCCTTAAAACCCTGAGGGGAAGAAGTAGCCTTGTTCTTCAACCCAAAACTCATTTGTGAGAATAGGACTTGGAATAAGGATCCTAACTTACATGGATTGCACAAATTAAAGATCTCTATGTGTGTACATTATGGAAATTATTGCTTATTGTATTTTTTTTTGGCTGAGGCAATTGGGGTTAAATGACTTGTCCAGGGTCACACAGCCAGGAAGTGTTATGTGTCTGAAGTCCGATTTGAACTCAGCTCCTCCTTAAATCAGGAGGCCACTCTCCTGAAATACAGCTGCCCCACTGTGTATATATATATATATATATATATATATATATTAATACACAGAATGTTATTGCTGACATTTTCTTATTAATACAATTTATCAAAGTTCTCAAGTACAGAATTTTATTGTTGTTCAGTCCTGTCCAGTTCTTTGTGACCATTTGGTGTTTTCTTGGCAAAGATGTTGGAGTGGTTTGTTATTTCCTTCTTCCCCTCATTTTACAGATAAGGAAACTGAGACAAACAGGGTTAAGTGTTTTACTCAGGCTTAGTAAAGTCAGCTTTAAAGTCAGAAGAATCTTCCTGATTCTCAGCCACTTAGCTGCTTCTCCTCATCAGCACCCACCCAGTTTGCTGGCAACTCAGTTCCAGCCACCACTGAAAACTCAGGCAAACTATCTCTGCCTTTAGTTAACTATAATTGCCTATTAAACATGAATGTTCTCCATTAACACATGAATACAGGGTGGGCTTTTATGGTTTTCAAAGTGAATTTTGGAACAAACAATAATACTACAATAGCATTAATTAATTGCATAAAATCTTCCTACTAGTATAGGATGAAAACTATGTGTTAAGATAGCAGTGGATGTGGAAAAAAAAATGCTGCTTCTTCCATGAAGTTTTCCTTGAGTTCTCTGATCTCTAATGATTTTCATTCTTGGACATCATACATTACTTTGTTTTACTATTCTCTACCAGTACAGATAGGAGACTTTATTTAAATTTATAATACTTGTTTCAATTGAGAGCTTAAATGACCTGTGTGGAGGTCTTACAACATGTACAATCAGTACAAATCAGAGAGGAAACAAACCTAGATCATTTTTATAAAGATTTTTTTTTAAAGTTACATTGAGCCCACCATTCTCAAGAGCAATTTGGAACTATATCCAAAGTGTTATAAAACAGTTTCTATTGTTTGATAGTGGCTTTTTTTGTGTTTGCTAAGAATTATAAATTTAAGGGATGCCCATTAATTGGGGAATGACTAAACAAGTTGTAATTGTAATGGAATATTATTTGTGTTATATAAAATGACAGGCAGGATGATTTCAGAAAAATCTACAAAGACTTACATGAATTGATGCATAGTGAAGTAAATAATACCAGGAGAACACTGTACACAGTAACAGCAATATTATTTGGTGAAGAATTGTGACTTGGCAATACGATGACCTAAAACAATCCCAAAGGGCTAATGATGAAATATACCATCCGCCTTCAGAGAAAGACCTGCTGGGTTTTTTTTTTTTTTTAACTTTTTTTTTTTATTATATATATATATATATATATATATATATATATATATATATATATATATATATTATAATATTATCCCTTGTATTCATTTTTCCAATTTACCCCCCCTCCCTCTATTCCCTCCCCCCGACGACAGGCAATACCATACATTTTACATGTGTTACAATATAGTCTAGGTACAATACATGTGTGCGAATATCATTTTCTTGTTGCACAATAAACATTAGAATCCGAAGGTACATGCAACCTGGGCAGACAGATATTAGTGCTAACAATTTTCATTCCCCTCCCAGTGTTTCTTCTCTGGGTGCAGCTACCTCTGTCCATCATTGATCAACTGGAAGTGAGTTGGATCTTCTTTATGTTGAAGATTTCCACTTCCATCAGAATACATCCCCATACAGTATTGTTGTTGAAGTGTACAGTGATCTTCTGGTTCTGCTCATTTCACTCAGCATCAGTTGATTTAAGTCTCTCCAGGCCTCTCTATATTCCTCCTGCTGGTCATTTCTCACCGAGCAATAATATTCCATAACCTTCATATACCACAATTTACCCAACCATTCTCCAACTGATGGACATCCATTCATCCTCCAGTTTCTAGCTACAACAAAAAGAGCTGCCACAAACATTTTGGCACATATATGTTTCTTTCCGCTCTTTAGTATTTCTTTGGGATATAATCCCAGTAGTAGCGCTGCTGGGTCAAAGGGTATGCACAGTTTGATAACTTTTTGGGCATAATTCCAGATTGCTCTCCAGAATGGCTGGATTCTTTCACAACTCCACCAGCAATGTATTAGTGTCCCAGTTTCCCCACATCCCCTCCAACATTTGTCATTATTTGTTCCTGTCATCTTAGCCAATCTGACAGGTGTGTAGTGGTATCTCAGAGTGGTCTTAATTTGCATTTCTCTGATCAGTAGTGATTTGGAACACTCTTTCATGTGAGTGGATATAGTTTCAATTTCTTCCTCTGAGAATTGTCTGTTCATATCCTTTGACCATTTATCAATTGGAGAATGGTTCGGTTTCTTATAAATTAGGGTCAGTTCTCTATATATTTTGGAAATGAGACCTTTGTCAGAACCTTTGTTTTTAAAAATATTTTCCCAATTTGTTACTTCCCTTCTAATCTTGTTTGCATTAGTATTATTTGTACAGAAACTTTTTAGTTTGATGTAATCAAAATCTTCTATTTTGTGATCAATAATGATCTCTAGTTCTCCTCTGGTCATAAATTCCTTCCTCCTCCACAAGTCTGAGAGGTAGATTATCCTCTGTTCCTCTAATCTATTTATTATCTCCCTCTTTATGCCTAAATCATGGACCCATTTTGATCTTATCTTGGTATATGGTGTTAAGTGTGGATCCATATCTAATTTCTGCCATACTAATTTCCAGTTTTCCCAACAGTTTTTTCCGAATAATGAATTTTTATCCCTAATGTTGGAATCTTTGGGTTTGTCAAAGATTAGATTGCTATAGATGTACCCTTTTTTGTCCTTTGTATCTAATCTGTTCCACTGATCTACCGGTCTATTTCGTAGCCAATACCAAATGGTTTTGGTGACTGCTGCTATATAATATAGCTTTAGATCAGGTACACTTAGACCACCTTCCTCTGAGTTTTTTTTCATTAGTTCCCTTGCAATTCTTGATGGGTTTTTTTTTTTAATACAGATTGAAATATGCAATTCTTCATTTTCTTTCTTTCATTTTTTAAAATTCATGTTTTCTTTTACAAAATGACTAATAAGAAAATATTGTATATGTATAACCTATATCTGATTACTTGCCATCTCAGGATGGGGTAGAAAAAAAGAGAAAAAGGAGGGAGGAAGGAAGGGATATAATTTAGAACCCAAAACTGTAAATATTTGTTTTTTAATTGGAGAAAAATAGGAAAAATGTTATGGTATATGTAAAAGAATAAAAAGCAAGGAAGAGAGTAAGTAAAAATATTCTAACATGGACAAATTTTCAAAGAATCATTATAATCAAAATCAACATCTAGATACAGATGGATAATAGGACCAATATTTCCATGAACCAACTTTTTTCCTCCCTCCCCTAAAAGAAGATAAAACTGCCCTTGGACCCTAATTGTCCTGGTCTTCCTAATTCAATTTACTTTTCCTCCCCTCTTTTCCATTTCCATCATGGGGCATAGACTACAGGTCATCTCTTCCTAATCTTTAGAGATTCAATGTTTTTTGTTTTTATTCTTTTATGAGTAGAAAGACTATGGCAATGACAAAGAAAAAGAGCCTGATTGTCCTTAGCTTCCTTGTGGCAGATTCCTAATAATTTAAAAGCTTAAAATTTCCTACCCATGAGGACTTGAAGCCTCTTAGACAGAGTGGATTTCTGAAGACCATAGAAGTTACCATTTCCTTCATTATATCCTTTGCTATGACCAGATGGATATCCAGAAAAACTAAATATCATATATTGTAGCATATCTTTGCAGTGTTGAGCAAAGTAAACCTCTTTTTGTTAACAATTCAATAGATTTCAAGATCACCTCATTCAGGCTGAACTAAAAGAGAAATAGTATTGAGACATTTCTGACAATAGGGAAAAATATTGCTTTACTTAGAAATGGATTTCAGGTTAAACGGAGAAAGAGACAGAGACAGAAATACACAGGAAGACAGAGACAAAGAAAAACAAAGACAGAGAGAGAAAGAGACAGGCAAAGGGGGGAAGAAGGGAAGGATCGAGGGAAAGATGGAAAAGGAGAGAGGGAAGGAGGTAGAAGGAGGGAGGGAGGGAAGGAGGGGAGTTCTTTTCCCATTGGCAATTCACACACTGAAGAAACATAAAAAAGATACATAAACCTGCAATAATAATGTTAGGAAAGCTAGAATCTGAATGAATTAAAGTTTGTAATTAATAATTATAATGATGACAATAACAATGATGAAGATGAGAATGATGATGATAATGTTGGGCAACAAAAACAGCTTTTAGCAATGATTTCCTACAGTACTACCCAGGCATTTCATGAGTCTTAAAAGAAGGCTCATCCTGGATGAAACACTTTAGCAAACTATGGAAATCAGTGGTGTTCTGTTAAGGGAGGCTGTTTTCAAGAAGACCACTAAATTAAAAGTTGTGAAAGCAGAATCATCTGCTGGAAAAGTTTTGCCCCCTGCCCTATGTGAATTGGCAAACTGTTTGAGGGAATCCTGCTCAAGAGATAGCTAGAGAGCTACAGTTCATCTGGAAATTGCATCCTGTGTAAAATCCTAAGGGAAAAAAAACCGCACCAATAATCTTCAAAAGTGTTCTTTCTGAGCTGACTTGGCCTGGCCATAGACTTAATTTTAGCATAGCAAGTAAAACCTTCTATATGAGAGGCTTCCTACTAAGACATAAAATTTTTTTACACAGAAATTCTTAATCTCTCACTCTATGTGGAAGGATAAAGAGAATGCAATAGGAATTTGGGCCCCAGGAAGTTTAGAAGTGAAAAAGAAGAATGGAGGCTAGGGTTAAAATATCACTAACTTGGATCAGACTTCCTCTGACAAAGATGTAGACCAGCAACCAGTGTCTAACCTCTCCGGCAATATTATGCAAGGGGACAAGCGAGTAATAGTGTTGGAAGCCCAAATTTTGTTTGTTTCTAGTCCTTTTTGGTTATGAGTCTCAATTTTTCTGTATGTAGAATGAAGGCAATAATATTTATACTACTGAGTTAGCAGAGCTATTTTAAAGATCAAAAGAAATTGTTTCTGTACAGTTGTATCCTAGTCTCCACAACCCCTTTTGGGATTCTCTTGGCAAAGATGACAGAGTGGTTTGTAATATCCTTTTCCAACTCATTTAGATGAGGAAACTAAAGCAAACATTGTTAAGTGACTTGTACAGGGTAACACAGCTAGTAAGTATCTGAGTAAGTTGAACTTAGATCTTCCTGACTCAGTCCCGGTGGTCTATCTACTTCGGTACCTAGTTACCCCTAACCTTATCATGGTGTGTATGTCACTTTAACCATTTTCTTTATGAGAATAGAATAGAAAGTGGTTGACTACATTACTTAAAGAGATGAGAGCAAAGTGTGGTATTGTTGTCTATTTCTTGGCCTGGAAATAATGTAGGCATTTTATACTCTGAGATCAGCAACATAATGGAGTAGATGTTAAGGAGAGGGTCCAGTTTAACCCACTGCAAAGTTTGAAGAGTTTTAAGTTTCAAAAACTTTAATTATCTCTAATTTGTCATCAGATAATCTAAATCTAAAGAGTAGCAATTTAATCAAGCAAGCGGACATTTGACTTTTTTTTTTTTTTGAGGGGATCCTTTAAGGACATGTTGAAGTATTAAACATAGTACAAGAAGAAACTCCATTAAAACAAAAAAGAACACAGCATGGTTTAATTGATAGGGAGTTTATGGATTATTGGAGGCCAGTTTCAAACTCTTGTTTATTTCTTCACCACTCAGAATATGTCTGGGCTTTGCCCTCATTTGGTGCTCTGGGGATGCAAATTCATTTTAATTCATAATGATTCAGAAGACATGTACAGTTTTACAGGACTTCATGGTCATCATTATGAACAGAACTTATTGCATAGTCTTTATTTAAAGGAGTATGAGTTAACAGAGTTATGCTTAATAGAATATAGGCTAAATAAGATTTTACTATATAAAGAAACTTACTGTCTAATTGCAGCATTTTCTCAGAACTATTTGGGGAAAGCAGGGAAAAAAACGAAAACCAATTTAATGTTGTTTTTTTTTTTATTTTTTCCCCAATTTCATGTTTTTCTATTTATTTTATTTTATTTTTTGTCATTCAGTCATTTCAGTTGTATCTATCTCTTTATAACTCCATTTGGGGTTTTTTTGTAAAGATATTGGCATGGTTTGCCATTTTCCTTTCCAGCTCATTTTACAGATGAGTAAACTGAGGAAAACAGGATAAAGTAACTTACCAAGGGTCACACAGGTAGAATCTGAGGTCACATTTGAATTCTTGTCTTTCTGATTTTAGGTCCACTGTATGACCTAGCTGCTCCAATTTCATGCTTCCTTTATTTAAAATAATGATTTTGTTTCTTCAAAAATGTAAGATTAGTCATTTGCTGTGGTTCATCTCAAAGAACAAAGATATTAAACAAATTTTGTAAGCCATAATAAACCATATGTAAACTCCTTAATGAAGGTGGTTAAGCCTTTTAGGAAATGTACTGAATAAACTCAGGTGACCTGACTACTATTTCATAACTTCTTGTCTTGTTGAAATAAAAAATGTGATAGTTTCAAGTTTGATCTTGGCTGGATGACAGCTTCAGGAGTAGACCAGCAAACTTCTGGCCTCTATTCTGCATTCACTAAATTAATGAAAGTTTTGATAGTGTAAAGAGGCTTTGGTTTTGATGAGTTCCTGAGCTAGCTGTCCTGTCTCCAAGAAATCTATAATGTCCATGACGGTACAGGATAAAGAATATGAGTGACTTTTTATGAGGCAGACAAAATGAAACTGAAAAACCAATGACGTGATAAATGAAGGAACAAGCATTTAAGTGTTTACCATGTTCCAAGCATAGTGCTAAGTGCCAAGTGCCAGGGATTTAAATACAACAGCCAATAACAAACTTACATTAATTTATTTTTAATATTGAACTCAAGCACAAATAAAATGAACATTTCCACATAAAAGTAAAACAGATAAAAAAGATTATGTATGAAATTCAAATTTCTATTATATATAGCTTGCTTTACTTTTTAAGCATATAATACATTCAATATGTAGCTTTCTTTTAAAACTTGATTTCTCTTGATACCTTTTATTTTTTCATTGCCTAGATTAACTCCTGTATTTCCTGCCCCCTCTCCTTCTCTGTCCCAAAAAGTTATCCCTATTGGAAAAGTGGGATCAAAAACTACCCCAACTCACTTTGGCTTGATACCTTAATTAAGTGAGAACACATTTCAGTCAGTTGGTCAATCAAAAGACATTAGACTAAGTGAGAAAAGTCTTTGAAAGCCATTTGATGAAGTGAGGAGGGATGTTCTAATGGTTTGGGGATTTTGTCCCACCCTTTGGGTCCTATTTAACAGCATCAACTAAGCTGGAATGGGGAGCTTTCCAGAAATTAGAGCATGTTGCTTTCCAGCACATGCCTCAGAAGGAACTGCCTTGGGGGAAATAGAGGCCCAATTCTCTTTCTTTCATAGTTGGTCTTTTAGCCCTTAACATCATAGAACCAAAGTTACATTGTCTTTCTGGGGCAAATGCTGTATATATGGGCATCTCCTCCACAATTGTAATATATAATGTCCAGGCTAGCTTTCTGGAGGTCCTTCGGATGGGCCTTGGTTTCAGCAGGATAGACACTATGAGAATGGTCAAGAATAGAGTCTAGAATCTTTATTCTGGCCCAGTTTTGATCTTAGTGCAGGAGGCAGGAGAGCCACCGTGAGGATGGTCAAAGATAGAATGTCTCTTTTCCAATCTTTCTTAACCCTTATATCATTACAGCATACTGATTATGTGTGAACTGGAGAACCATTACATCACTATAGTAAGTACTAAGTATATATGTTAACTGGAGAACCATCATCTCATCAATTCCACTGAGTTAACACCTTGTTTCAAATATACTTCTCCAAAATTCCCCCTTCTACAGTAACAGAAGAATAGAAATCAGATTTTAATAAAGTTATATTGGTGTTAATGAAGAGGATAGACTATCAGTCAAAAAATATATTCTAAACACATTTGGGAAAAAAAAACCCCATATACTGTTCCCTGTGATATGTACAGAGGAGTTTGGGTTGTTGTTTATCTTTATCTTTCTTGTAAAGCTATATTGGCAAAAATTAACTACATCTAAATGACTCACATCACTAATACATAGTGTCTATGAAGTTTTAAATATAATTTCTATTCCATTTCAGATGATATTTTATAATAAAAATGGAACATTTGGCATGAAACAAAAGTCAGATGTTACCATTAAAAAATAATAATCGTAACAGAAGGAGCATATCTGCCTTTCTGGTTTCCTTTGAATGATCATGTTCATATATCAGCTCAGTTTGCTTTCCTTTTACTTGTCTCATTACTTTTTCAGGTGAGACAGATTCATCTTTTAATCTTTTCTTATCATCTTTGAATTCTTTCTGCTGATTCAGCAACTACCTTTGTTTAGATCTTTGCTACCATATATGAGTAAATATTCTCAAGGTGGTTGAAATTGAGAATTCCATGTGAAATATTTCTTGACTCACAATCTACAAACGTAAATGATTTCACATAATCCATCAGTTAATCCTAACTTAATATTCATTTGAATTTTATCACAGTTTTTTTTATGGATTCTCACCTAAAGTCAAGCCATCCTCAAATTCCTGTGTTTATTTGGATTTTTCTGATCAAGTGTACATCTTCTTAGGGGACCACCCTTCTTATTCTCAGTCTAGATAAATGATTATCCATTAGTGATAGGATTTGGGATAGTAAGTGTTCCTCATCTAAGAAGTTAGATGGTATAGTAGACTGAGTGCCTGGTCTGAAATCAGGAAAACTCATCTTTTTGAATACAAAATTGAATTCAAACCTCTCTCTCTCTCTCTCTCTCTCTCTCTCTCTCTCTCTCTCTCTCTCTGTGTGTGTGTGTGTATGTGTGTGTGTGTGTGTCTCAATAGCTGTATAATCCTGGACAAGTCACTTAACTCTGGTTGCCTCTGCAAAATGAGCTAGAGAAGGAAATAGCAAACAAATGTCTTTGCAAAGAAAACTCCATATGGAGTCACAAAGAGTTGGACACAACTCAAATGGCTGAATGACAATTCTAAATATCTGAGCCTAGGATTTCATTTCTTTACATACTATGAATTCTCAAAAAAATTGGTCTTCTAATGATTTCTAGTAATCAGCACATCTTGTGGTTGCCACACCCAACTCAGTACCAGGAAGACACAAAATCTCCCCCCCCCAAAAATTAATAATTTCAGCTTAACTTTGTTGATAACTTATTTATCATATTTATTTATGATAACAAACTTATTTTGTACTAGACTAATTTCCAGTTTTCCCAGTAATTTTTATTAATTGGGGAATTCAAAATATGCAACTTTCAAAGTTATTCTTGCTTAGCCTTCTTCTGTTCTCTTTTACATATTTAAATTTAATTCAATGACCTCCTCTCCTCTTCTTCCCTTTCCATTCCTTTCCTTCCCTTTCTATTCTGTTCCTTTTGTTTTTCCAACCCTCCCATATTCCTCACCTTCCAAAGTGAAAATAAAAGAGAAAGAGAGAAATGAAACCCTTTTCAACAAACATGCATAATTAAACCAACAAATACCCACGTTGACTATAATTGATGATATTTTTTATTCTTCACTGGTAATCCATCACTTTTTGTTATTATATAAAGTATGTATTTTGTATTATATAAATTAGTATTGTATAAATTTCCTGGTTAGGGTCACTTTACTCTGAATCATTTCACATGTTCCAAGATTATTCTGAAATCATCCTTTTAATCATTTCTAATACCACAATAATATTCCACTATATTCATATACCATACTTTCTTCAGTTAATGACAACCCCTTTAGTTTCTAGTTCTTTGCCAATACTAGGAGAACTGCCTTGAACTTTCATGCACATGTTTTTATATTCTTTCTTTATTTTTTTGAATATTATCAGTGATATTCTAGCAAATGACTTTCCAAGAAAAATGTATTTAGAATGCATGCTTAAAAATTTAATTTGAATTATTAACACTATCTCCACCATTTTTAAAAATGTAGTCAAGAAAATGTTAAATCAAGATCCAATTTGTAGTGTTTGCCAATTTCTAAGGTATGAATGAACACACCGAAAATTTAAGGATCTCAGTGTTGAGCTGGTTTCATCACAGTAACACAGGAACAATGATATTGTTACACCAAATGAGCTAAAAATAGGACTAGGCAGTTCTGAAAGGAAGAAACCCAGGCTATCTATAGTCATATTAAAAGAAATATGCTCCAAATCATGACTGATTACAGAAATAAAAATTAAAACAATTCTGAAATCTCACTTCATATCTTTCAGAGTTGGAAAAATGGCCAAAAAAGGGAGAAAATTATAAATGCTGGAAGAAGTACCAGAAAACAGGCACATTGATGTGCTATACATCTGGACCTGTGAATGAGTACACAACCATTCTGGAAAACAATTTGGAATTATACACAAAAAGTTCACTAAATAGTATATACCCTTTGCCACAACTATGCCAATGCTAGACCTATATACAAAGGAGATCAAAGAAAGAAGAAAAATGTCCTTTATTATGAAAATATTTACAGCAGGGTTCTTTGTTTGTTTGTTTGTTTGTTTTTTTGGTAGGGACAAAAACAAGAGGTGGGAAGCAAGAGGCTAACAGTTGAGAAATGGTTGAATAAGGTATGGTATATGAATATAAATGAGTCCTATTATGTTATAAGAAATGAGGAGAGAGACAATTTCTTAAAGATAGGGAAAGGCATATGAAGCATTGGAAAGCAAAGTGAGCAGAACTAGAAGAATAATTTATACTATGATATCAATAATATAAAAATCAACTATTTTGAAGACTTTCATAAGTCTTGAAAAACGCAATGAGCAGAATCAAAATAATGTTATAAGAACAACATTGTAAGAACAAGAATTACAGGATAATACAGACATATGAAGAGTTTATATGTAATGTATGTACATGTACATGTATGCATAATATGTAATAGTTCTCTCCATACACATCCATATGTAATCAGTCATTAGGAATTTTGTTGTCTTGACTGCATATCTTTTACAAGAAATTTCTTTTTTCTTTTTTCCACCAATGTAATGGTGGATAGAAACAAGAGAAAATAAAATGCTGTTAATTTTTTTTAATAGAAAAGTGTGGGTGTTCTACAGATGTGGAATTCTGGATGTGTTTTCAAATGAAGTTACTTCACTATTTTGTTTTGTTTCAAGAGAACTCTTGCATAGTGAGAGCAATCTGTAAATGTAAAAACAAAACGCACTAATAAATTTTTTTTTTAAATTCCTTTAATAATAACTGCTGAGAAAGCTGGAAAATATTTTGGCAAAAATAAGTTTAGATCAACTTTATATATAATATACCACAATGAATTCTGAGTGGATAGATAATTAAAATAAAAAATTATGCTGTAAAAAATTGAGGAAAATAGAAACTTACATATTTTATAACTGAGAGTAAAGGAAATATTTGTAAATAGATATGGGATAGGAAATATGATAAAATGTAATGTAGAACATCTCTATTATATACAATTAAAATATTTTGCATAGACAATATCAATGCAGCCAGAACCAGACCAAATATATGGTTTTGGAAAATATTTATGTGAATTGTATCTGGAAAAAGCTTAAAGTCCAAATTCTAGAAGGAACTGAAGTAAATTTGTAAGATTAAAGCTATTTCTCAGTTGATGAATGAGAGGAAAAAACAGCTTTCAAAAATATCTGAAATATAACAACTTATGAAACCACCAATAATTTTTAAAATGTATACTTAGACAACTTTAATCATTTAAATTTTATCATTCTATTAAAAATAGAAAATATGGGAAAGCATTATTTTAAGAACAGGGATAAGTCAGACATTCCAATATACTCTTGGTGAATAAAACTGTGAATTAACTTTAGTCATTATAGAAAACAATTTGGAATTATGCAATTAAAGTTTCCAAATCCATACCCTTTGAGGCAGATCTTCCACTCCTGAGACAAAGGGCACATACTGAGACTGAAACAAAGATGTTACTAATAGCTATACAAATATTAATAGCACAAGTTTTTGCTATAACAAAAAAACTGGAAACAAGATATGTGCCCAATAATTGAAAAATGAACAATTATGGTTTAGGAATATGATGAAATTGTACTGCAAAATGAGGAATGGTTGGGGGCAGCTAGGTGGCGCAGTGGCTAGAGCACCAGCCCTGAATTCAGGAGGATCCGAGTTCAAATCTGGTCTCAGACACTTAACACTTCCTAGCTGTGTGACCCTGGACAAGTCACTTAACCCCAGCCTCAAAAAAAAAAAAAAAAAAAAAAAAAAAAAAAAAAAAGAGGAATGATTAATATGAAAACATTAGAGAATTTTGGGAAGGAAGGTGAAGAAACCAAAGACAAAAGAACATCACACACAATGTCTACAATGATGTAAATAGAGTCAATATAGAGAAGCAAACTCAGTCAAAAAATGGTCAAGATTAATATCAGATTGTTGAAATTAAAAGGCAGATTCTTTCTTTCTGTTAATAATCTTTAAACCATCTCACTTTAGCAAATGTACTTTGAAGGTCTATGGCATTTGTGTATGTCTGTGTAAGAGGACATGATTTGGAGATTTGTTGGGAAATATTCACCCAATAAGCATCTGTTTTGTACCAGGTACTGTGTCCTAAGTGATAGGGATATAAAGAAAGGCAAAAACCATGAAAACAGTCCCTTCCCTTAAGGAACTTCTGTCAAGTAACATCTTTGTATATACAAAATACATGAAGTGGAAGGCCTGTTATATCCATGCAAAATATGTCAACATATTATTAAATATTAAATAACCAGAAGAAAACTGAATGTTGTTGTTGAGTTCTTTCAGTCTTGTCTGACTCTTCATGGCCCTATTTGGGATTTTCTTGGCAAAGATACTGGAGTAAGTTGCCATTCCCTATTCAAGCTCATTTTACAGATGAGGAAACTGAAGCAAAGTTAAGTAACTTGCTCAGGGTCCTATAATTAGTAAGTGTCTGAGGTTAGATTTGAACTCAGAGAAAACTGAATATTGATATATAATTCCAACTGGTAACTCAGTGAAAGCCCAGATCACTTTTTTCATTGTTTATCAATTTATGACTAAAGAGAAATTTAAAGAAAAATTAAATTACCATAAAATGTCATTATTAAAGATTAAAAAAAACAGAGAACATTGCTTAGTTTTGTGCATATTTATCTCCATTGAAGTTAGGGGGCATATAATAAGCATGATTTTGCTCTCCTGTTTTACACAGAAATATTTCAAGAGCCTAGAATTTTGAGATGGACTTTATTTCTCAATATCTGACACACTTCTAACTTAAGTAATCAGTAAGCATTATTAAATGCCTACTACTAGGCCTTGTGGGAATATGATCACAAAAATAAAACAGCTTACATTCTGAGAGACAATATGCATATACATATATATATATATATATGTATATATATATATATATATACAAACACACATGCCAAATATACATATATGTGTATACATACATGTAGAGAGAGGGAAAAAAGAGAGAAAATACATATATAACAAAAAACATATTTACATATAGGTATATATGTGTGTTCAGAGAGAGAAAAAGAAAAAGAGGGGTGGAGACAGAGAGAGAGAGAGAGAGAGAGAGAGAGAGAGAGAGAGAGAGAGAGAGAGAGAGAGAGAGAGAGAGAAGAGAGAGAAGAAGAAGAAGAAGAAGAAGAAGAAGAAGAAGAAGAAGAAGAAGAAGAAGAAGAAGAAGAAGAAGAAGAAGAAGAAGAAGAAGAAGAAGGAGGAGGAGGAGGAGGAGGAGGAGGAGGAGGAGGAGGAGGAGGAGGAGGAGGAGGAGGAGGAGGAGGAGGAGGAGGAGGAGGAGGAGGAGGAGGAGGAGGAGGAGGAGGAAGAGGAGGAGATATATATATATATATATATATATATATATATATATATATATATGAAGATATAAAGAGAGAGAAACAGAGAGAAAGAGAGAGAGAGAGAGAGAGAATATAAAGGTAATTAATATAAGGTAATTAAGTAGGGACAGCACTAGCATTTGAAAAGACTTTATGTGAAAGATGATGATTTAGCCAGGTATTGAAGGAATTAAGATATTCTTTTAGGTGGAGGTAAGAGAGTGTACCTTCCTATATGGGAAATAGTACAAAGGAACAGAAGAAAAAAATGAAGAGCAGTATTTGAGAAACTTAAAAATGGTCAGTTTGGCTGGATCACAGAGGGAAGGAAGGGTATAAATATGCAATAAGGCCAGAAAGATCAGTTTAGGTCAGGTTGTAAAAAACTTAAAGGTCAAACAGGAGAGTTCATATTTTATTCTTGAGGTAATAAGAAGTCACTAGAGATTACTGAGTAGTGAGGTGATATGGTTAGATATGAACTCAAGGAAAATATAACTTCAGGAGCTGCATGGAGAATGGATGAGATTGCAGAGAGACCAATTAGTAGTTTGTTGTCTTAACTCAGGTGAGAAATGATGAAAGCCTGAACTAAAATAGTTTCTGTGTGAGTAATGAGAAGAGGGAACAGATTCAAAAGATATAGTAAAGTTAGAAATGGCAGAATTTGGTAATTGATTGGATACGTGCTGTGAGGAAGAGTAAGAAATTGGACTAGAATGGAGATTATGATCCTGGCACAATGAAAAGATGGTAATGCCCTCTATAAAATTCAACAAGAGGGTGGAATTTAGGGAGAAAATAATGAACTCTGTTTTGGACTGATTCATTTTGGGATGTTTATGTTTGAAATATCAAATATGCAGGTAATGTAGTTCTAGGAGAAGCTAGGTGGCACAGTAGAGTACTGAAGTCAGGAAGACTCATATTCCTGAATTCAAATCTGGCCTCAGACACTTACTAGCTATGTGACCATGGACAAGTCACGTCACCCTGATTACCTCAGTTTCTTCATCTGTAAAATAAGCTAAAAAAGGAAATGGCAAACTACTCCAGTGTTGTTGTTGTTGTTTTTATTTGTTTGTTTTTTGTTTTGTTTTGTTTTTACCAAGAAAACCTCAAATAAGGTCATGAAGAATCGGATATGACTGAAAAACATGAATCAACAATGACAAATGGTTCTGGAACATAGGACAGACACTGGTTGGATATATAAATCTGAGAGTCATCTATATAGGATAGATAATGAAACTCCTGAAAGCTGATAAGGTCATCAAGAAAGATCTTAACTCAATAGACTAAGACTAGAAAGAAAATCCACCAGACCAAGATTACCTTTAAAAGTCTTAGAGATATTTATTCAGAAATTGCCCATCACTGTCTTTTTTGTTGCTACTGTTCAATTGTTTTCAACTATGTCTGACTCTTCCTGATCCCAATTTGGGGATTTCTTGGCAAGGATACTGGAGTGATTTGTCATTTCCTTCTCCACCTCATTTTACAAGTGAGGAAACTGAAGCAAATGAGTTAAGTGACTTGCTCAGGGTCATAGTTAGTAAGTGTTTGAGGCCTGATTTAACTTCAGGAAGATGAGTCTTCCCAATTCCAGGCCTGGCCATTTGCTGAACCTATGATACTTCTTAAAGCTATATAAGTAATGATAGACTGATGATGAGCCTAAAGAAGAATTACTAACATACAGTGAGATACAAGAAATTCCAACTCCTTTTAGAAAGTGCTAACAGGAAAATCATTTTCTTATTCTACACTTAAAATTCTTTTTCCCAACATACTTCCATGGAGTGTTGATTAGGACAGAATGCTATATTTATATAAAGTGGCAAGATATTCAATCCAAAATAAAATGAAAACAAAACTCTACTGAAGATCTTTCATTCAGCAATTTTCATAATAATATATGGTTAGTTGGCTCAGTTAGTTTGAATACTGTCCAAATAAGTCCAAATTGATGATTTGGTTCTAATACAGACTGTTTAATATCTTTTTGTTCCATGGCTACAGATTATTTCTTTAACACTGGCTAGCCATTTTACATGTGCAAAAAGTTGGTCACAAGGGGAACCAGATGAAAGGTTGCAAATGGATTAGTGATAATCCAAAATAACTCAAAGCACATGCCTTACTGTTCATGGATTGTATTACCAGGTTCATTACTGTTTAGGTTGACTAAGAAAACAGGAGACTGTTGTCTTGAAGTCAGGATTCTCACTATATCCAAGCTCTTGCCCCCTCAGGCATAATTTTTTAATTCAATTTCTTCAGTCTCAACTCTTCCAGTGATATCCTTCATATAATTACCATGCATAGATATGATTATGGGTCCCTATTCCTTATGAAATATAGCTTTTTAAATTCTTCATATTTTTGTATATATACAAAATCTTGTCACTATGCCTTTCCAGCCTTAATTCATACACCTTCCTATCACATAGTACAAAGGTTAGTCAGTTGGACAATTTTCAGTCCCTAATAGCTATTTTCCATTTCTGCATTTCAGTTTGAACCTTTTAGTTTGTACAAACTGTACTATCCCATTTTTGTGCATTAAAATCCTATCCACCTTTCAAGACACAATTTGAATGATACTTCTTCTACAAAGCAATCTAGTATAGTGGACAAAGCACTGGACCTGAAATCAGAAAGCCTGGGTTCATTTTCCAACCTCAAAATCTTGCTCGATGAGAAAACTTTGAGCAAAATGTTAAACTTCTTTAGCTCTCAGATTGTTCATTGATAAATAAGTGCTGGCCTCCATGATCTCTAAAATTCCCCTCCAGATCAGAATATAGCAGTCTTTGAAACCTTTCTTGATAATCTCAGTTGGAAATGATCCTTCCTTACAGCTTATATAGCATTTGGTTTATTCCTCTAGTGACCTTGTTATATTCTTTCTTGTATTATAGATGCTTGTTTATCTGTCATCCCATTTTCTCCCTCCACCTTGGATAGACTATAGAAGGGACCAGTTTAGGGACTACAACTCTGTATTTTCCCCATCAGGCAGTACAGTACATAGCAAGTTACTGACATACTTTTGTGAATCAAAATAATTGGGAAAGAGTTAAAATTGGGAATAAGAAGAAATGGGGGGAACAATTATGAAAATGTGGGAAAAGGATTAGGATTTTAGACTGCTTTTGAGGATATCTTTACTATTTGAGTTTTATAGAGGATTAGTTGGATACAGAAATTTTCTGACAATATTTAAATATGTCTTATCAACAAACTCAATTGAGCTCCTACTGCAACAAGAAGGACACATTTAGGATTAGGGTTAGGGTTAGGGATACAGCTTAAGCCAGAGTATAAATTATGCATTAAATTGGATCTTAAACAAAGAACTGAAGCTTTGTTCTTTTTATCCGTTACAGCCAGTGCTAGATGCAGTGGATAATGTTACTAATTATAAACAAGTAGACAATAGAGTTTGTTTTTCACACAGAAAAGCTGAACTCACTCTCAAACATATTATTGAAAGAATCTCTCCCTCCTAGAAAATCATCCAGAAATCTACTCAAAACAATTCACAGCTTTAGCAAAATTGCAGAATATAAAATAAACTCACATAAATCAACAGCATTTCTACATATTACTGTAAAGTCCATCAACAAGAGATAGAAAGAGAAATTCCATTTAAAATAAATGTAGACAAAATAAATATTTGGGCATTTACCCTATCAAGACAAACCCAAGAACTATATGAATACAATTACAAAACACTTCTCATACAAATAAAGTCAGATCTAAACAATTGGAAAAATATCAATTGCTCATGAAAATATAATAAAAATGGCATTTCTGCCTAAATTAGTCTATTTGTTCAGTGCCATAGCAATCAAACTTCCAAACAAATTATTTTATAGAACTAGAAAAAATAATAACAAAATTGATCTGGAAGAACAAAAAGTCAAGAATATTAAGAGAATTAGTGAAAAAAAAATATAAAGGATGGTGGCTTAGCAGTACCAAACCTAAAACTATATTATATAAAGCAGTAGTTATTAAAAAAAACATTTGGTACTTGCTGAGAAATAGAGTGCTGGATCAGTGGAATAGATTAGATACGTATGACACAATAATCAAAGCCTATAGCAATCTAATATTTGATAAATCCCCAAATTTCAGCTTCTGGAAGAAGAATGCACTGTTTGACAAAAAATGCTGGGAAAACTGGAAAATAATACCAAAATAAGGTACATGATTTGGGCATAAAGGATGATACCATAAACAAATTGGAGAACAAGGGTAATCTTACTTATTATATCTTTGGAGAAAGAAGGAATTTATGACCAAAGGAAAACTAGAGAACAATCATGAAGGGCAAAATGGACAACTTTGATTACATTAAATTCAAAAAGATTTTGCAGAAACAAAACCACCAGAAACAATATTAAAAGAGAAGTACAAAGCTGCGAGAAAAACTTTACATTCTTTGTTTCTTATAAAAATCTAATTTCTAAAATATATAAAGAACTATGTTAAATTTATAAGAATAAAAGTCATTCCCCAATTGATGGTCAAAGGATATGAACAGACAATTTTCATGTGACAAAATTAAAGCCATCTGTAGTCATATGAAAAAATGCTCTAAATTATCATTTATTAGAGAACTGCAAATTAAAACAATTCTGAAGTACCACCTTACACCTCTCAAATTGGCTAAGATGACAGGAAAAGGTAATGATAAATGTTGAAGGGAATGCAGGAAAACCGGGACACTAATGCATTGTTGGTGGAGTTGTGAAATGCTCCAAGTATTCTGGAAAGCCATCTGGAACTATGCCCAAAGGACTATCAAACTATGTATACCCTTTGACTTAGCTGGGGAAATCATAAAGAAGGGAAAAGAATACACGTGCAAAAATATTTGTAGCAGCTCTTTTAGTAGTAGCAAGGAATTGGAAAATGAGTAGGTGCCCATCAATTGGGGAATGGCTGAATAAGTTGTAGTATATGAAGATAATGTAATATTATTGTTCTACAAAAATGATGAACAAGATGGGTTTTAGAAAAACCTGCCCTGGAAAGATTTACATGAACTGATGCTGAGCAAAACAAGTACAATCAAGAATGTATTGTACACAGTAACAGCAAGAATGTACAATGATCATGTATGAAAGACTTGCTTGTTCTTAGTGGTTTAGTGTTTCAAAGCAAGACTTTGGGCAGAAAATGTCATCTGCATCCAGAAAAAGAACTATGGAGATTGAATGTAAATCAACACTATATTCACTTCTTTTTTCTGTTTTTTTTTTCCTCTCTCCTGGTTTTTCCCTTTTGCTTTGCTTTTTTTTTCTCCCATTATGATTCATAAAGCAATGTATATTAAAAATAAATAACTAAAAAGGAATCTCCTCCAAATTTGAGTACATCTTAAATTGTAATAGAATTCAGAAGTGCCTTTTTAATCCCTCATTAAATAGAACACAAATGATGAAGGTAGATGAACATTTCAATACTAAGAATTTCAATTTTCATACTAAGAAAAAATTCTTCTCTGTATTCAGAGAAGGATGTTAAGGGATGTAAAGATTAATTTTTTTTTCCTCCACATGGGATTCTAGGGTTGAATACAATTTTGAGGGGTTATCTCAAATTCTACATCCCCCTATCTCCAAAGAGAACATTATCTAAGCTCGGACATATCTGATTTCCAGTAATCTCCTTCTGGGGCATTCCAGTGGTCCTCGGTTCTAGGAAATTTTTCCTCATAGCCAAGTCTAACATTTATTGCTGCAGCTTAAAACCATTTGGCAGTGTCCTGATGTCATGGCAAAGAGGGAGAAAAGTTCATCACTATCCTCTTTACAAATAATATCAATGTGACATATTTTCCATGAGTAGAAAAGACATGCAAAAAAGATAAGTAGATAGGTCTTTAAAATAGCCCTATATTCTTTATTTCTCCACCCCACCTTTATATCTTTAAAAAAAATGAGTTGAGAACAACTTTTAAGGGTCTCCTGCATTGTCATCTGTTGGCATTTTTAAAATTATTTCTTCAAAGTTCCCTATTATGCTTGATTTAAACCCCCCAAAAGATACACACACACACACACACACACACAAAATAAGCAGACAGATAAAGATTTGTGTGAGTATTAATATAATTTGTTTTCCAATGTCTTCTGCATTATAGTTCATCTGAAGTACAAAGTTAATTTCTGCAGGTGTAGAGCTCAGGCTGATTGGATCATTAAAGCTTTGATCTGACCAGTTGTTTTTGTACTATCAAGACCAATAGAAAAGAGATTTACCTGAGATGCCTGGGGGGAGTGGCTTGGGAAGCAGTCTGGGGTTTTCTATAAAGGAAAGATCAAAGTGATGCAGCTTGGATTAGTCTAAGCTCTTACTTAAGGAGTCATAGAGTTATCAGAAGAAAATACACTGAAGAGATGAATTACTACGTTTAAACATCAAAGGGAAAGAGGAAAGACAGATAATGATTGAATATTTTAGTAGTATAGGGGAGATACATAGAAATAGTCAAATCTTATAGTGGTGCATCAGCAATAATGATCAGTAGGGAATGAGGGAGGAGGAAAGAAAGAAAAAAGGAAGGAAATAAGGAAGGGAGGGAGGGAGGAAGGGAGAGAGAGAGAGAAAGGAGGGAAGGAGGGAGAGAAGGAAGAAAGGAGGGAGGGAGAGAGGGAGAGAGGAAAGGAAAGGAGGGAGAGAGAAAGCAGAGAGGGAAGAAGGAAGAGAGGAAGGAAGGAGGTGATAAAGAAGGAAGGAAAGAAGGTAGGGAGGAATGGAGAGAGAGAGAGAGAGAGAGAGAGAGAGAGAGAGAGAGAGAGAGAGAGAGAGAGAGAGAGAGAGAGAGAGAGAGAGGAAGGGGAAGGGAGAGGGAGGGGGAGGGAGGGAGGAAGGGAGAAAGGGAGAGGAAGGGAGGAAGGGAGGAAGAGGGAGGAAGGGAGAGGAAGGAGGGGAGAAGGGAGGAAGGGAGGAAGGGAGAGGGAGAGAGGAAGGGAGGGAAGAAAGAAGTACTCAATCTACTGCACCATTTATCTGTCTTAAAATTAAGTCATATTCAAACTTGCCTGAAGGTAGTAGGACATTCTGAATATCATGAAAATAATTTATTTCTCAAAATGTGTTTGCTTTTTGATCATTATGATCATTATTATATTTCTACATATGATCAGAACAATGTTTAGAACTGGGAGTTAAAAAGACCCAAGATCAATTGTTCCCTCAAAATACTTCTCAGAACCACTAACAGGATGATTTCAGAGAGGCCTGGAGATATTTACATGAACTGATGCTAAGTAAAGTAAGTAGAACCAGGAGGTGATTATATATAGCAACAAGAAGATTATACGTGGCTCTTTACAACAATGAGATGATTCAACCAGTTCCAATTGTTCAGTGATGAAGAGAACCATCTACACCCAGAGAGAAGATTGTGGGAACTGAGTATGGTTCACAGGATAGCATTTTCACTCTTTTTGTTGTTGTTTGCTTGCATTTTAATTTGCTTCTCTCTTTTTTTTTTAACTAGTTTGATTTGATTTTTGTTGTGCAGCATGATAACTGTATAAATATGTATGCATATATTGGATTTAACATATATTTCTAACATGTTTAACCTAGAATTGGACTACTTGTCATCTAAAGGTGGGCATGGGGGGAGTAGGGGGAAATTGGGACACAAGGTTGTGCAAAGGCTAATATTGAAGAATTGTCCATACATATGATTTGAAAAATAAAAAGCTTTAATTAATTAAAAAAACACTTCTTAGGTAAATGACCTCAGATAGGTCATTTAATTTCTATCTGCCTCATCTGTAAAGTGGGTATATAATAGCATTTAATTCCTAATGTTCTTATGAGGATCAAAGATGGCAATATTTCTAAATCACTTTGAAAACTTTAAAATTATATATATAAATGCTAGTTGTTATTATTATCATCAGCCATGATAAGAATACAACTACTAAAAAATTGTAAAGTTGGGGGGAAGAAGTCAAAAAGTATCTTTGCTAGGGAATTAATATATGTGTCTTTCTCTGAATAGCAATACATATATGTATATATATATGTATATATACACATATACACATATATACATACACACACACAAATACATATTTGTGCATTCAAAAACTAGACAGTGACTCTGTCCACTTAATTTTGAGTCCATCATTGTTGCTGCCAATTTTGCCACTTCCAGCTCTATTCTTAGTTCTGGCTTGAAGGACTTTGATTAAGAAGTTGGGAGGAGTCCTCACCCAGTAACAAAATTTCATCAGCAAGGCTTCCTACCACTACCCCCAGTAGGACCTCTTCTCCATCATATGCTATTTTCCTTTCCTTTCTTTGCAATGTCCAGGCTCTTGGACTATGATAAAACCTTTCTATCCATCTGCTTGATTAATGTGTTTAGGAATCACATTGTAAACTCTGCATTTCTTTTGCCTTGAAAACAGAGTCCTAGACTTTTAGAGGGGAGATTTTAGAGGGGACAAGATAATAAAATTTAGGGCCATTGAGGTAGAGTGAATTGTGAAATGTCGTCTGGAAAGAAAATGGCAGATATAGGGATCAGAGGTTTTCAATCATTCTTCTATTTACTCTTTCGATGTTAAGTCATGAGTAAATTGTTCCACTCACCACCTCATAGTTATGTCTTTACTTTGAAATATCAAATCTTTGGATTATTGTAGTTTCTTTCTGTTCCAGCAAATTATTTGTGCAGAGAGGTAGATCTCCAAACTCACCTTTAGGTATTGAAACCAGTCCTCACTCAAAAACAGCTTTGTTCTCTCTGGGCTTCTAGCCATCCATCGCATCCTTCCCCAATTCTTATTGATTTTATCTACACTCAAAATGTGGAAGCAACTATAGGGCATCAAAGGCCTAAATACCTTAACATGGCTATGCTCATCTGTTACTAATGCACAGTGAATGCAAACATGAGCTAACAAAGGCAAGGGGGATAAGCACATTTAAGCCAGACCAATTTCCAGGGAAATCGTTTTAAAAAGGTTCAAACAAGTGCTTCAAACACACACATACAAATAATGATTTCCCCATGGAAGTATTGTGTGCTTGTTGGCAGTATAACTTTGGCTTTAAATGCAGGATCTAATAGAAAAGAAAAGTTAAGGTCAAGATTAAAAGTAATAAACAACTCACAATGAGGAAAAGCCATTTGTGTTGTAGCACAAAGTCCCTCTCTGAGATTGGCCAGCCAGCGTCTATCAACTGAAGATTTCAGATGCCAGCTGTTATCCACAGAAACAACATGTGTAAGGATCCTAGAAAAAGAGAGAATGAGAATGCTGCTTCCCATGTTCAATTGTGGAGGTAGATCAGCAAATATTTCCTGAGAGATAGGTTTTCACATCATTATCCCCCCCCGCTTTTTTTTTTTTTTTACAGGTCTGAAAAGCATATGTTAAAAAAAATAACAAATAATTCATTGCCCTTTTTAGTTCTCATTTCTAATCTTCTAAGCATTACTAGATGGGTCCACAACAACTTTAAGCTATTAATCTCAAATGGACCCTTCTTGATGCTTGGTAATTTTTTGGAGCCTCTCTGGTTGACTATCAGTAATGTTCCCAACATGGACTGTTTCAAACTTCTGTACTTTCACTGAGCTCCAATTCAAGACATCTTTGCCATCTGACTCACTTAAACAATCTGACATGTATTTCCTCAACTTTAATATAGCTAGAACTGTATTCTTAGTTCCATCTCTCTTACCTCTGTCAGATCCTTAATTTAGCAACTATCTACTCTATTTTCATTGCACCTACAATCTTTCCCTCTTTACTGAATCCTTCCCTTATACCTATAAACACATCTAGGTTTCCTTTATCCAACCTACTGTGCTTCCCAAACTAACAATTCAACCCTATTATGCCCCCAGGCTTCCTTCCTTCCTCAATGAATCAATCAACAAGCATTTATTTAGGGCCTGTCATGTGCTAGAAATTATACAAAGTGCTACATTGGTCCATGTTCTCAGGAAGAGACAGTATAACATATTCACAGATAGATACAGGACATCTCTATCTCTATCTCTCCATGTATAGATAAATAGAAATATAAAATAAATACATAGTTGGAAAGGTGCTAAAACTGGAGAAATCAAAGAAAGGATTCTTGTAGATATGGACATGAACTGAGGCCTGAAGGGAAGTAGGGGTTTCAAGAGATGAAGGTGAGGAAGGAGAATATTCTGGGCTTGTGGGAAATAAATGATAGAAAGTTGTATATTTTATTATTCAGGTATATCCGACTCTTTATGATCCCATTTGGGGTTTTCCTAGCAAAGATACTGGAGTGGTTTTATATTTCATTCTCCAATTCATTTTATACATGAGGAAACTGAAGCAAACAGAGTTAAGAAAGGAATAAACATTTCTTAAGTGCCTACTATGTACCAGGTACTGTGCTGAGAAGTTTTTTTTTTTTTTTTTGGAGGGGGCTGAAGCAATTGGGGCTAAGTGACTTGCCCAGGGTCACACAGCTAGGAAGTATCGAGTGTCTGAGGTCACATTTGAACTCAGGTCTTCCTGACTTTAAGGCTGGTACTCTAGGGGCAGCTAGTTGGTGCAGTGGATAGAGCACCAGCCCTGAAGTCAGGAGGACCTGAGTTCAAATCTGGTCTCAGACACTAAACATTTCCTGGCTGTGTGATATGGGGCAAATTACTTAACCCCAGTTGCTTCAGCAAAAATATAAGTAAGTAAATAGCATATGAATATAAAAAAGAAATGCTTTTTAAATACATAATTTCAAAATAATACATAATAATATAAATATATTATATATTAATTTATATTATAATATATAAGTATATATTTTATTATAAATTTCAAAAATAGTTCTACATCCAAGGGTTGCTGTGAAGACCAGGATTTCCTGACTTCCGGCCTAGAATCCCATCCAGTGTGTCATCTAGCTGTCTCAAGTCAAAATAACTTTTTAAACCTGTAGATAGGCTTCATGTCATCATTTTCCTTTTTACAATACTGTATTGAAATGGCAATGTGTTTCAGAGATTTATCTGAGATGACCTCTGTTATATTCTCAGTATTTTGTCTACAATAGAATTTAATTACATCTCTGCTTGACAACCAAATCTCTCTTGGACACTGACAATAGTTGCCTTTGAGCCCAATATCTTTTAATTATTCCAGACCTTTCTCTGACATTTCTGACTAATATGCTGGAATCCCCTGAAGCAGAATTGAATTAAAAGAAGAAGCAACACTGCCCCACACTTGGACTCTTTTAAGTTGTAGTGTTTTTTTCACAGTTTTTGGCTCAGGTTGGCTTCCCTGTGCTATCTCTTAGTTCTCAGTGAGCATCAGGATCCCCTTGTTTTATTGTGATATATCTTCCTGTTGTTCACATTTGATGATGATGCTCTGGAAAGTGCCATAATTAGATCTATGCATTAGCTATGGCCAGAAGAATTATGACCTTTTCTCTTGAATTTTTGAATAAGGGTAGATAGCTTGTTATTCAGTGGCCACTATTCAGAGAATTTATAATTTTTATGCCTTTACCTCTCAAGTATCATGGTTTAGCCAAAGGATGTGCTCACATGCAATCTTCTATTTTTGATTGTCCTCTAGTATCTGCAGAAAGCAGGCAGAATTGGGGGCACATGTGCTCTCCCTAATTGGGTAAACATATCTTTAGGATCCCAAGGAGTTGAGTAGAGTATATAGGGCCTCCAGTGACTTGTCTCCCTGGGAAAGCTGAAACAATGAAGGTCTCATACAGGTTATTCATAGCCACATGGCCATTGCCATCTGTGGGGTGGGGGACTCTTTTACCAATGATATATTTGTTTATTTTATAAACTCAGTGTCATGTGTGTATTCAGAGGTTCGTGGGTGGCATAGGGCTTTGTGGGACTGCTTTGTTCCAAGATGAAGTAATGGAGGGGAAAGACTCGGGGAGAGGGAAAGAGTCACATTCATAGCTGGGATTTCAGTTTGAGGGTAGTAAAACCAGCAGATAGGGTGCTGCTCTTCTAAACAAGTCAAAGGAAACTATGAAGAGCAAATTGTGTGTTTCTCCAGAGTTCTGGGTGTGTTTAATGAAGGAATGAATTTTCTTTTCCCCAATGAGAGATAAAAGGACCAGTAGGGCCTTTGCTTGTTGCACATTAAGGCAAGTCTCTATTGAATTGTGCATAGGACTCTAGTCCACATTTGTTCCAAATTACTCTCTAATTATTTGTATGTTTGTGGTATCTGTGTTCTTAACTTGGCTTAAGCCAAGGGAAAAAAATTCTCACCACCCAGAATGGACATTCTGGAAGAGATTTTTTTGAACTGACCACCATAGCAGTGGTGAGGACGTTTTCATTGAAATGCCTGGAGCCCTAAGGTAAGAGCATTTGGACTTCTTATTCTGAGATTCAGAGAGCAGACTTGGGGTCACTAAATATGGTCTTTGGAAATTCCTTGGGAAATCTTGCCATTTTCCTCCTATTATGATCCTAACAGATACTTAATTGGTAACCAAGCCAATTTTCAAAGAACTGAATAAAAGGAATGTTCAAATCAATAGAGTTATTTACATGTAGATACTAAATATCAAGTCCAATTTTCATGCCTGATCTGATCTAAAGTGCAAGATCTAGAATTATTAAGCTGGATTGTGCATTCAAGGAAGGAGTACTCTCTATATTGTGTTCATGAATTTACTCAGGCCAAGTTGATAAACATTAGTGCTAATTATGTGCCTGGAACTATATAAAGCATTAGAGATACAAAGCAAAGCAAAAAAAAATCCTATTCTGTGAGGAGTTCATATTCTAATGGAAGAGACGTGATAGTAGCAAATGTGTACATAAGAGATGAAAGTAAATCTTAACGGGAAGGCACCAGTAGGAGGAGGGAAGAAATGGACTAGAAAAGGCTTCTTATAGAAGGCT
This sequence comes from Sminthopsis crassicaudata, assembly GCF_048593235.1. Classification (NCBI taxonomy): domain Eukaryota; kingdom Metazoa; phylum Chordata; class Mammalia; order Dasyuromorphia; family Dasyuridae; genus Sminthopsis; species Sminthopsis crassicaudata. The sequence continues at coordinate 281,424,467 of NC_133620.1, read as the reverse complement.
GTATTAGAGATGAGTTTTGAAAGAAACCAAGAGGCAGTGATAAGAAGGGAAAGTATTTCAGCAGAGGGAGCAGCCAAAGAAAAATCACAGATCTACAAGATAGAATTTCACATCCAAAAAATGGCAAGAATGTAAGGGCTGATGGATTGTAGAATGAGTGTAGGTAAGCAAAGTAAAACAAGTCTCAAAATGTAACAGGAGTCTAGTTCGTGAAGAACTGGAGTTTATTGAGTAGGGATGTGTGTGTGTGACATGATAGGACCTAGGGAGGATCTAAAAAGATCACTTTGACAACTTAAAGGATGGATTGAAAAAGGAAAAGACTTGAGGCATTGAAAACTAACTAGTAATGATCCAGAATGAGATAAGTATGTATTTGTTTGATAACTATGTGAGTAAAGAGAGAAAGACGCATATGAGGGATGTCGTGAAGATGGAAAAATAAGATTTATGACATTGAGTATGTGAAGTGGATTTCAAGTGAGAAGTCAAGGATAACATGAAGTTTCAAACCTGGATATCTGGAAGGATGGTGATACTCTTCAAAATAGTAAGAAAGCTCAAAAGAGGGAAGGGCCTGGGGGAAAAGGCAAGTTCTATCTTAGATATGTTGACTTTGAGATGCCTATAGGAATTTAGCTATGGATATCAAATAGAAAGTTGATGATGTGAGACTGGAAATCTGTAGAAATCTTACTGCTGGAGAAATAGATCTTATAATCATCAGCAATTATTATCTAATAACTGAATCCATTGCAGATGATGAAATCACCACACAAGATAGTATAGAGGAAGAAGAGAAGAGGCCCAAATACACACCCTCAGGAGATAATCATGGTTAGTGAGAGTAACCTGGATGAAGATGCAGCAAAGGAGAATGAGAAGAAACAGTCAGACAAGTAGGAGGAGAACCCAATGCAAAAGTTTAAAGAGAAAAGTGTATATAGGGTTGAAGGTTACTAGCAGTGCCAAAGGCTTCAGAGAAGTTAAGAATTGGAGGATTGAGTAATTTTAGGAACTGGACAGCTAGGTGTGGAATCAGGAAATCTTGTTTTCTTAAGTTCAAATCTGTCCTCAAATTTGATTTATTTACTGGCTGTGTGACCCTGGGCAGATTACTTAATTCTGTTTGCCTTGGTTTTCTCATCTGTAAAATGAGCTAGAGAAGGAAATAGCAAACCACTCTAGTATCTTTGTCAAGAAAATGACAAATAGGCTCAAGAAGAGCTGGACACAGTTGAAATAACTGAACTAAGAGATCATTATTAATTTTGGAGAAAGCAGTTTCAGTGGCATGGTGAGATTAAAAGCCAGATTGGATTTAGAAACAGGGGAGAAGACTTCTGGGAGCCAAAATGGCAGAGTAAGTAATGTCTCTATAATTCTACCATATTCACCTTCAAACAACCATAAAATAGTACCCCAAAACAGATCCCAGAATAGCAGAACTGGCAAAAAGATTGGGTAAAACAACCTTTTATTCCAAGAAACTTGTAATATTGACAAGAAAATTATGTCACTCAGGTAAAAGGGAACACAGTATAGAATAGAAAGTGTTCCAACAAACCAGTTGTAACCTACCTCAGAAGTAGATCCTAAGTCCCAATGCCATGGAGCAAGCAAATGCCAACACCACTCTGGCCTCCCTCCCTAAGTGCCTCTCCATAGCCAGGGGAACAAACAGGTTCCACTCCAAGAAGCTCCATTTGCCTCAGTATATGCCCAAGTAAACAGATAAATACCAACCCTACTGGTGCTTCAGCAAATAGATAGTCACAAGCACAGGGCCCTTCCCCAAGCTTTAGCATAGCCCTGGGAAACTAGCAGCTACCAGAGGCCAGACTACCCCACAATTCAGTGTATCTCTGGAAAACACAGAAATACCTCACCAGCCTCAGCATGCCAGACACTAGCACTTGGACTATGTGACTTTGGTACTGGACTCAGAACCAAATAAGCTGTCAGACTTTATGCTTATCCCCTGTCCCCTCTCAGTGTAACACCTAGGAAAACCAGCTATCATTAAGTTGGATAGGCTTTTCACCCCTATTGTAGAATCATATGGTGACAGGAAAGATTACCATGTAAACTTGGAAGAGGACAATAATGTCAAAATACTTATGGACGAAACCCCAGAGAAAAATAGAAAGAGTTTTCAAGCCCAGAAAGAACTTATAAAAGAGCACTCAAAAAGGAACTTAAAATTATATTAAAGAAGTAGAAGAAAAATTGTGAAAAGAAATGGAAGTGATATGAAAGAATTATGAAAAAAGAATCAACAGATTGGAAAAAGAAAACAACTGCTTATAAAGTAAAATTAACTAATGGAAAAGGAGATTTAAAAATTAATTGCAGAAAACAATTCCTTAAAAATAAAATTGACCAGGGGCAGCTAGGTGGCACAGTGGTTAGAGCACCAGACTTGGAGTCAGGAGGACCTGAGTTCAAATTTGGTTTCAGACACTTAATACTTCTTAGCTGTGTGACTCTAGGCATGTCACTAATCCCAAATGCCTCAGGAAAAAAAAATTGACTAAATGGAAAAGGAAGTACAGAAACTAAGTGAAGTAAACTCCTTAAATGTTAGAAAGGGCAATTGGGAGCTATTGGAACATCAAGAATGAATCAAACAAATTCAAAAGAATGAAAGAATAGAAAGAGGAGAGTAAGTGGAGGCATCAATTGCAAAAATTTAGCCATGAAAGACACGAGATCACTAGTCAGGATGGCTGAATCAAATGTAAGATATTTATTTGTTTTAAGAATAAGGGAACGCAAGGATGTCTGAAGGCACTAGGGAAGTAGACAGAAGATAGGGAGAGGTTCAAAATTAGTGAAAGAATAGGGATAATAGACAAGATAATCCATTGGACTAATCAAGAGGAGATTATATCAAGAGTTTGTGAAAAGGGATTGGCTTTGGCAAGGAGAAAGGACAACTCTGTCAGAAACCAGAATGAAGGAAATAATGGAGGAAGATAGCTGAATAACATGAGAAAAGAGGAGAGGAAGAAGGGGAGCATTCTATGAATGACCTTAATTCTTTCAGTAAAGTATAGTATTCCTCATGAATTTAGTTTTGTGATTTTCTTCAGCTTGGTTCAGCTATATATTACTAGAACTAAAGTCAGTGGTGGTGGTCTCAGGAAAATAAAATAAAGCAGTGAACATATTCTGTAGAAGCAAGAAGAGTGATAGGAACATTACTTTCTATCTCAAAACTAGAAGGACACCTCTCTCAATCTCACCCAAGACATTCTCTTTAAATCATGGTCTTTTCTATTTTCATCCTTCTAATGTTTTGTCTTATGTAGGCAATAAGAGTACTCCACTCCAAGAAGCTCCATTTGCCTCAGTATCTGCCCAAGTAAACAGAAAAATACTAATCCTACTGGTGCTTCAGCAAATAGATAGTCACCAGCACAGATAATGTGCAAAAATAATACTACTCACCCAAGAGCAGCAGGATATTGCTTTAAGTTGTTTTTTGTATAGCAGTTCTGAATTATAACTGAACTATTCATACTCAAACTCATTCCCCTTAATAAGCTAGCTACCTTTTCATAGTTCCGATCACTGAAGAAAGCATTTGAGAGGTATCTTTGAGGAAAAGTCTGAAATCATTACAACCCCTTCTCTAGAACCAAGGACTTTATTATTATCCTTTAACTTGAATTTCAATCAAGTTTCTAAAAGAGCCTTGAGACTGGTTTGCTACAAAAATTTACTGCTCTTTATTTTCCCTCTTATAATTATACTCCAATGGAAGGATGTGTATAAAATGCTGGTCCTGGAATTAAGAACACTTTTGGCCTCTGACACTTATGAACTTGAACAAGTAACAACCTCATTTGCCTCAGTTTTCTCATCTATAAAATAAGCTGGAAAAGGAAGTAGCAAACCACTCCAATATCCTTGCTAAGAAAACTCCAAATAGGATCTTGAAGAGTGACAAAACTAAAAAACTCAAAAACTGAACAACAGCAACAGCACCTTATTGTAGTTTGGTAGAAAAGGACCTAGTCTGGAGTCAGAAGACCTGAATTTGATTCCTACTTCTTTTTACTAGCTATGTGACTTTGGGCAAATCATTTTATTTCCTTGGTGCCAGTTTCCTTATTTTAAAATCAAGAGCTTAGACTTGTTAGCTCTACATCTCTTTTTACATCAATAACTTCATGATTGTAAGCTATAGATGCAAATCTAATTAACGCTCAATCTTTCTTATTCTTGCACACCCTAGTTCCCATCATCCACTGCTCACATTTTCTATTGAAAATCTTTCACTATTGGCAACAGAACTCCCTCAATCCTTTGTCTTTTCTATTATATTTCTTTCACTTCTTCATATCGATGGACACTTAGCTTTTTTCTGAAGGTATTACATAACTACACTTTCCAGTTCTGCCTGTTAGTTAAAAACTTTGCTCCTCATTGCTAGCTATTTCCAGACTTGTGCTTTGTTACTATTACCTAGAAACTCCACCTTCTTTGAAATTTATACCATTTGATTCTATCATCTTTTCCTTATACAGCCTTTGAAGAAATCCTCCCACATTGCACAATGATTTCAGTGCCTGTTTAAAGTATCCCACTCACTTCCATAGTCTGTGGATTTTATATTGGGGTTGATGATCCTTCTAATTCATTCCTTGAGTCTTTAAACTCTTTTCTGCCACTCATCTTTCTACTTTGGTCTCTTTATAGAGATGGTCCCACATTAGACCTTACAACTACTTTAAATGGCCAAATATTTAACTCTGTAATTCTTTTATCTAATCAGATCTCTTATTCTTCCACATCTCTCATACCCCCAGGCCTGAATCTGTTCTTTCCACTCAATGTAACATCTGATCTCTCCAGCTGCTCTCCTAGTCCATCATCTCTGATCTCATTTCCCCTGAAGCATGTGGAGCTATTTCAAAGATTGCTCTCAAATCTCCTGGCTCCCTTGATCTTTTTGCCTTTCTGACCGTTATTATTCTCAGCCCTGGAAAACCTCCAATACTCACCTTCTCTTCTGCTGAATAGTGAAGAACTAATGGAAGAAGATGCTAATTGAGTTGAGGGGCTGGTACACTACAAATACATGCTATCTCACTTTAGTTGGACTCAATGATGCATGATAATTTCTTATTCATCATTTATTTATTCCCTCATCACATGTATTTTATCAAAACATCTAAGTATCATATTTCTTATAGGAATTGTTCTCAAAATATTATATCTCCCTTCTTTTGTAGTTAATGATTCACCTTTTAGCAATGAACTTCACTTCCTACCTTACTGAGAAGACAGCTATCTCCCTCAGTTCTTTTGTCCATGATACATACCTCTAGATGCCTTATCTGATTCTCTTCTCCTTCCCTCCTGCCTCAGCTAATGAAATGGCTCTCATCTTTGTCAAAATTAATTCTATCATGTGTGCCCTATTTCCATTGTATCATCAATAATCATCTCTTAACTCTGTCTCTTATATATACTGCTTCCTTCCACTTTGCCAATATCTGTTGCATCTCAAATATTTTGTTTTTCCTTCAATGAATGAATGAAAAAACATTTATTAAGCATTTGCTACATGCTAGGTATGGTAGTAAGTGATGAAGATGTCAATACGAAAAGCAAGGATCTACCTGTATGTCTTATTGACATTTCAAGTTCAATATGTCTATACAATTAACAAGACTATAAATCAAACCTAGATTCATAACATATTTTCTGTCACTCTGAATATTTGACAATGATTCTCTGGAACAGCAAATCTGTGTAACTGACATTTCTCAAGTTTTCAAACCTTCCTGTTTCTTTTTCTGTAGGTCTCCAAGCTCTTTTTTATTTCCTTCAGAAATTATTTACTTTTTTTTAAAATCTTACTCTATCTCTTTTGTTCTTATGGGTTCCCTGAACTTCTTTTGATCAATTTAATTCTTAATTTGACTAGTTGCTTAATCAACCTTTCCACCATTGTGAGGTTGGAATCCTTTACTCCATGACTTTCTTTCTAGACTAGGTTCTGAATTTTAATTCTAATGTCAGTCTTCCTTAATTGTCCATTATTGACTGAAATAAACTAACAAAAATGCCGCAGGGTCTTGGTTTTCTCTATTTGAAAAATAATTCATGGTTCTGCAACTTATTAAAAGAAGTATTATATACGCATACACAACATTGTATATGAAAATAAGCAAAAAACCGTATGGACTTCTTTAAGATATTCCTCCCCTGCCCCCCATTAGAATGTGAGCTCTTGAAGTCAAGCACTAATTTTTTATTTCTTTTGTAACCTCAAAGCTTAGTACTGTTCGTGGCACATAGTACCTAATAAATGCTTGTGGACAGGTACAATATTTTTGGTAGCTCTTTAAAATTATAAATGAAAAAACATAAATAATTTTAAAAGACTTACTAATCTCTATTAAGAAAGTTCTAAATACACATAGATCCATACCCCCCCCCCAAATAATTTTATTTTTTAAAGGGTAAAAATGAAAACGTTACAAATATATTTCTAATTAATACATAGTCACTTGATCCAAAAGGGAAGTTATTTTCCATATTAAAAAAAAAAGTTTGCTGCAAACTCCTAGACAAAACACAGATGGCAGGTTTGCACACTCACAGCATCATTTGGTAAATACAGACATTTCCACGCCCATGGAATTTCATAAACACCCAATATCCTTGTTTGATTGCTGCATAGCTGTGGTTTCAGGCTGCCATCACTTCATCACTTAGTTGGATTTCCCTACTGTACTTTCTTTTGAAATACAAAATGAGAAGGGAGGGGGGAAATTTGTTTCTGTGTAGTCCATTTTGGTTATGTATATGTCCATATGAGTTCATGTAAATGAACTTGAGGGGAGGTATGAATAGTTTTCTCTAGAATCTGGCCACCCATTTCAAGAGAGAGTAATTCTTCTAGATAGAGGGACAAAAGACTAGCCATTCTGCTCTCCTCAGAGAGGAGATACTAGTATCTGTCTGCTCCCCTAAATATTGCTAGTATAACAAAATTATTTCATTCTTTGTTTCAAGCTGCTTTCCTAGTCACGGTCCCTTAAAGAGGAAGGAATACTCTAGGCTTATATTTGAAGATTTGGTCCCTTCCCCTTCCCCCCAAATGCTAGTTATATAAAAGATCATCACATGTATTCTGATGGAAGTGGAAATCTTCAACATAAAGAAGATCCAACTCACTTCCAGTTGATCAATGATGGACAGAAATAACTACACCCAGAGAAGGAACACTGGGAAGTGAATGTAAATTGTTAGCACTACTGTCTATCTACCCAGGTTACTTATACCTTCGGAAGCTAATAATTAATGTGCAACAAGAAAATGGTATTTACACACATATATTGTATCTAGGTTATATTGTAACACATGTAAAATGTATGGGATTGCCTGTCATCGGGGGGAGGGAGTGGAGGGAGGGAGGGGATAATTTGGAAAAATGAATAAAAAAAATAAAATAAAATATAAAAAAAGATCATCACAGATAGCAAATAGAAAATAAATTCATTTATCCAATCAGATAGCCAAGATAAACTGGAGACATTATACAAATTAGAATGCACCATACCATACAAAGAGAAAATCCCACTAGGAGTAATACATCTCAGCATAAAAATATTTCAAATGTAAGATAAAAATTCCCTGATCTTATCCAAGGGGAAATTCCCCAAAGTCTGTGGAAAGGGGAAACTTGAGAGAAAGACCTTTTTTTAATGACCTACCTCTTTCCAAAGCCTCTATCTTTGTCTTTCTATCTCAGTCTGTCAGTCTGTCTGCCTCTGTTACTGTCTTTGTCTCTGTCTCCCTCCTCCCTTGCCCCTTCCCTCTCTCCTTTGATGTCTCTCTCTCTCTCTCTCTCTCTCTCTCTCTCTCTCTCTCTCTCTCTCTCTCTCTCTCTCTCTCTCTCTCTCTCTCTCTCTCTCTCTCTCTCTCTCCTTCCTCCTCCATTCCTTCCCTCCCCCAAAAGAGGTTTAGAACCACCTGGATCTTCTCTTGAAATAGAATGGAAAAAATGTCTGTGTCTTCCTAAATTCCTGTGCCAACTTTCCCTCTCATACAGGCATTTAACATCATCCTCTCTATCAAAGAAAAGAATCTTATGTAAATACACTAAACTTGAACCCTGGGTAACAAAAATAAATTCCTTTCCCTTCCAAAAAACACTGTATTCACTACCTCAATGGTACCCCAGGCTGTAGGTGAAACCACAATTGCTTTTATAGGGTTAAATTCAGTGCTCATTATGTGTTGAGTCCTAAATCACTTGCTGTGGTGATGAAGAGTGGAGAAGAGAACCTAAAACCATTATTCATTTATTTAGAAAATATCTAATAAATAGATTCCTATGTGAAAGGTGCTAGGTGGGAAATACAAAAGTAAGTAAAAATACATAGTTGCTGTTCTCAGTGGTCTTATAATTTATTATATAGTACATGATCTTAGGCAATTATTCCAACTTCCACCTGAAGTGATAGGCTTGGCTTCCAGAAAGTGGTCCCATAAGGCTTGATAGCCCTGAAGGGTTGGGAATCCCTCCTCATTGTTTTTCCTGCCATGATTATCGGTTAATATCATTTACTCAATCTGATTCAATTATCTTCTATTTTTATTTTTTATTAATTCATTTTATTTAAAGAAACAGAATAAGAAAAAACAAAAACAGAAAAGCAATACAAAACAAAAGAGAACATTATCATGTGCTCAGCAGATCATCAGGGAAGATTCAAAATATATTACAACTAATACCAATTTAGGAAAATGTATATTTTAGTAGAAGTAATTATATTCATGAGTGTCCATTTCTTTATTTCCTTGTAAATTGTTCTTTTGTTCTCTGCTGGGCACCTTTTTTACTTTATTCTGCCCCACCCCTTTCATATTTCCTACCCCCAAGCAGGCTATAGCTAAGAAAGGATATATTTATGTATACATATGTAGATACACACACACGAATACATACACACACACACACACACACACCCCACATACACACATTTTTCCTATCCCTTCTGACACTTCAATTAAATTCTGCTTTATAACTTGCCTTGCTATTACTTAACCTCCCCCTACCAAAGATTCTTCCCTTGTCTTCTTCCTTTATCCTTTGCTTCCCCATCCACCTAACCCTCTACCCTCATTTCTTTATAGATTTTGGAAGGTGCTATACCCTTAATGGTATAGATGTAGTATTGCCTATTGAATCCATTCCTCTTTTTTCTCTTTTTTATTAATTTTATAATTATAAATTTTTGACAGTATATATGCATGAGTAATTTTTTATAACATAATCCCTTGTATTCATTTTTCCAGATTTCCCCCTCCCTCCCTCTACTCCCTCCCCTAAATGACAGGCAATCCCATACATTTTACATGTATTACATTGAACCCATTCCTAATGTGAGTAGGTTTTCAAAACTATGAGCCCTCCTCCTCCCTCTAATGCTTCTGTATCTATTTTTCCTCTGCACTTCATTTGTATAACATGATTACTATTTTAACATTATGTCTGCTAATCTTTCTTTTGAACTACCTTATTGTTGATGTGAATCTTAAACATATAATATACATTTCCCTTATTAAAAGAATCATGGGGCAGCTAGATGGTGCAGTGGATAGAATGCCAGCCCTGAAATCAGGAGTATCTGAGTTCAAATTCAATCTCAGACACTTAATAGTTCCTATCTATATGATCCTGGACAAGTCACTTACCCAAAGGAAAAAAAAAGAACCATAAACAATTTGTCCATATTTAAACAATTTGTCCATGATGCATTCCTTAAAAGTGATATTTAATATTGACTTCTATATGTTAAATTTTTCTGTAAAGTTCAGGTTTGGTTGATAGAAAGTCCTAAAATCTGCAAGTTCATTGAAGGTCCATTTTCTCATTGAAAATTATAATTTTGCTGGAATTGATAGTTTTGGCTGCAGGCCTAGTTTTTTTGTCAGTAAATATGATTCCAGGACCTATAATATTTTATGGTAGCTGCTGAGAAGTCTTGTATAATTCTAATTGTAGCTCCTGCATATTTGATTGTTTTTTTTTCTTGTTTCTTGAAAAGTTTTCTCTTTGATCTGGCAATAATATTTCTATGTGTTTTCCACAAAAGGATCTCTTTGAGATAGTGAACAGTGAAATTTTTTCTATTTCTACATTCTCTTCATGATCTATCACTCCAGGAAAATTTTCTTGGATTACTTTTTGCATTATTGTTTCAAGGTTCTTTTTTTGGTCACAATTTTCAGGCAGTTCAATTACTGTTACATTTTCTCTTCTTGATCTGTTCTCCAGATCTGTTGTTTTCTTATAAGATGTTTTACATTCTATTCTATTTTCTCATTCTTTATAATGTTTTGTTGTTTCTTGGTCTCTCATTGACCTCCCCTTGCCCAATTCTAATTATTTTCATCTTTCAGACTCTATTCCTCCTTTTCTAATCGGTTAACACTTTCATAATATTCTTGTTTTTCTTGGATGGTTTTTATGTTTATTTTTTACTTTTCCCTCAATGTCTCTCATTTGATTTTTGAATTATTTTTGAGTTCTTCTGTTAAGTGACAGGTCAATTCTCTGAGAACCTCCACAGCTGTGGATCATAACATCTGAAGGAGCTACAGGGCAGCCTTTGCTGACACAGGTGTTGTGGACTGGGAATGAAATAAATTGGAGGCAGAGGGAAGAGGAGAGAGGTCAGACAATGTAATTGCCTCTCAATCAGTGAGGTCAGAGAACAGCAACTGCCTCTCAGTCTCCTTGTATCATTCTCTCACACAAGGAGATAAATTCTGCAGATCTGAGTTGGATCTCCAGCAGCCACTGTCAGGTGGCTTCCATGTATTTCAATATTCAATAAATCCTCTCTGGGCAGAGAGCCATTTCCCATTTGCTTTTGGGGTAAAAGTTTTTTTTTTAACTGATCCTTTGATTTAACTTTAATCCTTTGAAGATGAACCCTGGTCTTCCCTGTTCTCATAATGTTTCAATGGTGGGATTCTTTCTTCTTTGACAATTCATTTTTTTAAAAAATGAGAGGTATTAGTGTAAGCAAATCATGAAGTGGCAACAAGCTTCCTTTCAGCTCTCCCCTCTGACCAGGAACCCAGAAATGAAAGCTCTACCCTCCTGCAAGTGCCCACAACCAGCAAAGTCCCTGCCTCACTGCTTTTGTATTCACTAGGTATTGGTTCCTTCTCACCCAAGATCACATCTCAGCAGCACAGCTGAGGTTCACTTCTTTTTCCTAGACTTAAATCCTAACTAGACAAACAGTTTAGGAAGTGAAAGTCTCTGTTGTTCCTGTTGAGGCTGCAGTCACCCCCAGCTAGCTGGAGGAGTCTCCACTTGATGTTTCTGCAGAGCTAGCTGGAGGTATTTGCACTTCACACAGATTAATCTCCAGCCTTGGATCATTCTTCAGATCTTCTTGGATTATATCTGGAGGATCCCTATTCTGCCCCCAAGTCTTCTTGATTTTTCACCACTCTATGTTCACCTGAGGTGCAAATTTGTTCTCTTTGTGGGAGAAGTTGGGAGCGCTTGAAATCTATCTATCAACTCAATCTGCCATTTCCCAGAATCCTTCCTCCTCAATTATCTTTTAGAAAAAAAAAATTACTGAGATGATATATTATGAACATTATGACACAAAACATATCTACCAAAGTCTATAACACACTGTCCTACAAATACATGTATATGTGTGTACAATACATACATACACACATACATCTTATTCTGAGGGAAAGTACACTTAAGCTATAAAACATATGTAGCAAAGGATTAACTGTCATCTCCTGATTGAATGAAGTACATTATTCCTCTCTATAAAGTATTCAAGAAATTCCCTTTAGGCATGGTATATAGCTACTTAAGCTTGCCTTCTGGAACCACATGTCTCTTGTTACTCCCCATGCAGATACAATCACCAATAGCCATATTTTTCTTTCAGACTATGATAGTAGGAGGCTGATGGGAAGGGGAGAAGTCAAAAATCCTCTGTACTTTTCTGAGCTTTCAAGGTCCTCTTCCAGTCAAGATGAGAGGAAAAGGAGGGAATTTTGTTTTCTATTAAAGCTTTTTATTTACAAAATATATGCATAAGTAATTTTTCAACACTGACCCTTACAAAACCCTTTGTTCCAAAATTTCCCCTCCTTTCCCCCAGGGCCTCCACTCCAAGATGGCAGGTAGTCAAATAAATGTTAAATATGTTAAAATATATGTTTAATCCAATATATGTGTAAATATTTATACAATTATTTTGCTGCACAAGAAAAATCAGATCAAGAAGGAAGAAAAAAAAAACTGAAAAAGAAAACAAAATGCAAGCAAACAATAACAGGGAGAGTGAGAATATTATGTTGTGGTCCACACTCAGTTTCCATGGTTCTCTCTCTGGGTATAGATGGCTCTCTTCATCACTGAACAAGTAGAAGTGGTTGAATCATCTCATTGTTGAAGAGAGCCATGTCCATCAGAACTGATTGGTATATAGTCTTATTGTTGCTGTGAATAATGATCTCCTGGTTCTGCTTATTTCATTTAGCATCATTTCATGTAAGTTTCTCCAAGTCTCTCTGAAGTCATCTTGCTGGTCATCTTAGAACAATAGTATTCTATAACATTCATATACCATAACTTATTCAGCCATTCTCCAGTTGATGGGCATCCATTCAGTTTCCAGTTTCTTGCCACTATAAAAACATTTTTGTTTATATGGATCCCTTTCCAAGGAGAAAAATCATAAACTGAGGCTGAAACTGAAGCTCTATCTTCCCTCCCCAAGTGGCCTACTTTTTAGGGATTTTGCTAAGATGCTGTCTCCTGGCTTGTATTTACTCTCTTGGGCTCAGCCTAGCTTAAAATTTTATATTATATTTCTAGAACTGACCAGATTTTTCCACCAATCTGAACATACTCCCAGTGTAAAGCCAGTTGAACAAGGACCTCCCTTCCTCACTTAGTCTAAAGACTTTGATATATTGATTGAAATACATCCTCAAAATATAAAAAGAGATGGGGTGATTCACTAAATTCACTAAATCTACTTCTACTCTAGTATGGGAGATAAAAATCTGCTTTTTTGGGAGTTCCTAATCCAAGGACTGGCATGGTATCCATTTCTGTGAAGTATTTAATAGAAGACACAATTTCTAAAGTGGGGTTCAATGACTCTGCTTAATTATTAGGTGATTATGCATGGAAGTAGGTTTATCATATGTAGAGCTATGAACAAAACTTAGTGTAAACACTGTGAAAGGGAATTCCAATTATGAAGAAACACTCTATTATTGCCTTCTCAGTACAGAAGTCATTCCTTATAATGGCTCCAATCATATAGTTCTTAGAGAACAAGGTAGGTAGTTTTAGAGTTTTACAGAGCACTTAGAAGTTCAGTGACTGCCCAGAGTCACCTAGTCAGTAGTTTCAGAGGTAGAATTAGAATCCAAGTTTTCTGGCTCTGATGTAAGCTTTCTATTCATTAGCCATGCTCCCTGTTAGACATCTTTGAATATATGCCCATGAATTCTTGCTCAGCTAAAATAATTTTTCCTCAAATGTCTTTTTTTAAAAAGTTTGCTTTGAGCTGAGACTAGAATACTTGGCCCTGAGAATTATTTTTCAAAAGGCTGAGAGCCATTGAAAATGGAAATATAATGGGGTTTTGCATGTAACCATTACCCTGATGTTTGCTGCTGCAAAGGATCTGACTCCAGAAATAACATGAGCAGCTGTGGCTACTAACATACACTCTTCTCCTAAACTCTGAACCTTAGGCTTTAGGAACAGACAAATTGTCTGGGGGTGGTAGAGTGGGGTGGGGATAGATAAGAAAAGAATTTTCAATTTTATCTCCTCTCCACCCCCACTCCTAACTTCTATATGATATTCCATTCCACTTGTGGCCTGGCCTGGCCACCTAGTACACTAGGTTCGTGCTTGCTTTCCTGGCCTCTGCAGGGGATCTACATACCAGATTAGACACATGCATGGTCTGGGTTAGGGAGGAGGTGGAGGGCAAAGCTGTGATGTCCTGGAATTGTGTGTCTTGTGGTTGAATACTCAAGATTTTGACGTAAGAGAATTAATACACGGCAGAACCTCAAACCCACTGCAAACACCCTGAGACTGCTTCTTGAAAATAGACAGGGTCCTATTCTCTAAGTATACAGTTTCTCAACAGTTCATTTAGTGTGGTTATGTCTGTGCTGGAAGAGATGGATGCCAGGAGACTTGTAACTCCAGCCTGGACATTTTATATCTCAAGGGGCTCTTAGTAGAAATCAGTAGAAAAGAAGGCAGAAAAGAAGGAAGAAAGGAATAAAAACTGAAATGACCATCAAGCAACTAAGCTTTAAATGTCATGTCATAGTAGGGATAGCTTGGTAGTACAATAAATAGAGCCATGACCCAGGAATCAGGGAGACCCAAGTTCAAATCTGAGCTCAGACACTAAATGGCTGTGTGAACCTAAGCAAGTCACCTAACTTCTTTGCCTCAGTTTCCTCATCTTTAAAATGGAGGTGCTAATAACAGCATTTACCCCATAGGGTTTTTGTGAGGATCAAGTGAGATAATAATTGTAAATAACAGCACAGTGCGTGGCACAGAATAAACACTAGTAAATGCTAATTATTTTTAATTTATTCTATCACTCTACAGGTCTTTGCTCCCTCACCCTGGATGAAACTGAGACAGGTATTAACTTTCTTTCTATTTCATGTTGACTAATTCTGAAAAATTGCTTCCAGACAGTAGGTACATATGCGAATTATGAGAGACTATTAGAATCTCCTTCCTAACTGAGTGGGTCTTATCCTTTATGCAGTCTGGGTCCCTTCCTCAAATACTATACTCAATTTAAGACAGACTTTATATCATCAATTCAAAACTAAAATTCCGTTATTACCAATATTATCTGAAGTAGGATATGAACTCAGATCTTCTTAACTTCACATAGCACTCTATTATACACTGGGCCACCTTGCTGCCCAAACAACCTATCCAAACAAACCTTGGGAAACATTTGCTTAAAATATAAGCATTTAGTTAAATGGACCAGAAAGATAAATATCAAGGTAACCACATACCCCCTTCTGTGTATATGTGAGAGGATATAGCCTCTCACAGGAAGAAAGGGAAGATCAACCATAACCTGGACTACTCATTCTTTTAGAATTATATAAAAGCAAGGGCCTAACATTGCTTCCCTAGAAAGCTGCTGAAGTCATCTGGGGGACTGCTTTGTCTTCCATACTGCCATCTGCTGTTCCTTTGCTGAATTATTGTTTCTATGTGGCTTCATATCTGGGGGGTAGATGACGTTCAACAGGGACTAGAACTCTGTTATGAGGGTTTGCTGAACCCTTTCAGGGCTACTCATCCACCTTTGGTGCCTACCTTTTGACATTGAACTTTGATGACTCTGGAAGGGAAAACGACTTTGTGCAACTCTACTTCACTCAAATCAACTCAATCGTGAGTCAAGAATTCTCATTATGTCATTGATTCTCTGAAAATCAAATACAAAATGTGGTTTCTTCAAATAAGAAAGGCTGGTTACTCTTTTGTGCATGTTCTCTAGTCTAATAGTGTAAAACTCAAATAGAAATGGAGGACCAGTACATAAAGATCCCTGTGAGGTCCCATATGAATCTGGAAAAGCCACATATAAACATATCTATGTTGTATTGTGTTTTTGCTAATTTTGTTAAATATTTCCCAAATATATTTTAATTTGGTTCAGACTACAGTAGGAATATTGCCAGCCTACAGTATATTTAACACTTACTCTATGACAGCCTCATGGTTATTATAGCTCTTTAATGAGTCAGATCCACAATCATACTCAGACCAAAATAAGATTTCCATAAGTCAGTTGAATTTTTTTATGTCCCCTTCATTAATTTATCCAGGCCCAACTGAGATATGAAATCTGGATTTGGATGAGTAAATTCCTTTCAACTCCCATCATATTCCTGACACTAGGACAATGAAGATTACTTATGAGTTTTATGTAGAGAGACTAAAAAGGATGAACCAAAGTTTATGATTTTTGTCGTGTTTCCTCCAACAACAACATATAGTTTCTATATGCATAAACAAAAATCACTACCAAAATTTCATTACCAAAAAGACTGAGGAATTTACACAGTGAATGGTACTGTGTTCATTTTTCTACAATGGAAATTATACCTACTTTTTGACTATTTTCATTATTATTAATATACAATTTTTACTATTTACCCAAGGTAAATAGTAAAGTTCAGAAAATTGTTGATTTTTCAGAGCAAGACACACCTGATATATCTGATTAGTTCTTATTATTGCATTTGTGACTGTAAATTAAGAACAGGGAAATATATTGCTGGATGTTTTATACCAATGTTGTTAAACTGAATTAAATCACATTTCTATGTGACTGAGTTCTCTGGGAATTACTGAGGTATAGCTAGCAGGAAGGAATCTTTTACAGCTTAAATCTCTCCCATACAAATTTAGTTTCATGGAAGAATGACCCTTCATTAGAATTCATATAAATTTGATCTTGCCTTTGAAGGATATTGGACAACTAATTAGTTTTAAAGCACTACATGCTTTGAGATGTAAAAGGCATTTGAATAATGAATTGAGGACCAGAATTTCCTGTCCTGGAGATCTCTGAGAACAAGACAAAGTCTCATCCACCTGGGACATATTAGGGACAGAGTAAGAGAAAGGGCAATAGGTGAGATGAGGCTTTGATTAATCATCTAGTCTATGGGGTTCATCAGCCTCATGGTCTCCCACTGTATCTAGGACCATCTCCAGTTCTCTTGATCTATATCTGGCCACTGGACCCAGATGACTTTGGAGGAGAAAGTGAGATAAGTGACTTTGCACAGCTCTCCCTCACTTAAATACAATTCATTTGTATATTATGACATCACTTTCCTGTCAGGTTCTTCTTTGAGAATGAAGGACAAATGAATAGAAGGGATAATGTTATAAAAAATTACTCATGCATATATAATGTCAAAAAATTATAAATAAAATTTAAAAAAAAAGAGAGAATGAAGGGCAAACAACAGTCTACCTCCACACATATTTAGCTACACATTTCAAGGATCTTTTCTGTACTGCCAAATCAGAGTGGTGTTCCACCAAAACAATCTGACATAACACAACATATTCTCTCTTCTCAATTTAGACTTTCCTTTGTTGTTTGTTTTCATCTCTCTTTTTTCTTGTCTTCCCAATATATTCTCTTTTTTTTCAAAGTTTCATTCCTACCCTACTCCTATCCTTCAACAAATATCATGAATGGCTTTTAGGAACAGAAGATCACAGAAATCCCAAGTAGAGAAGAGAAAAGGGGGATTACAAGGTAGAGGAAAGTTCAGTTTGTCATTAGGCCTGTTTTTTTGATTTCCATTTGGTCCACTGATTTCTATCAATTCTCTGCTTTATTTGCTTTAGACTCTAGACATATAGGATAGTGCTAATTTCTATGGTAAGATTACAGTATTATATATAGATCATTGAAGAGCCAAGTTTCATGCAAAATGCACAGAATGTTACACTTGGAGCTATACTTAACCTGAGTTTGAATCCTGCTCAGAACGCTTATTAGTTGTGCAACTCTGAGCCTCAATTCTTCATCTGTAAAATAGGGATAATAGCACCTACTTCCCAGAATTACTGTGAAGATCAGATAAGATAAATATGTGCCTAGATCATGGTAGGAACTTGATAAATATTTCTGACTTGATATAGTCAGCTTCATTCACTGGCAGTTTAACTCCAGGGTTTCCCTTTTCTATCCCTAGAAACTCTCAATTGACTGAGATGCACAGTTAATTAAACCATATTTATGCTATCCTTTCAAGGTGTTGGAGGTCCCATTCCCCAAGTCTCAGAAAACTTTCTGGCTTGGGCATAACTTTGTAACAAGCACTTTTTGTCTGAAGTGCACGGGCAAACAGAATTTTTTGCCCAGTACTCACTCTTGGAGGAGACAAGGCTGGAACAGATGGGATGAAATCAAATTTTAAACAAGTTTTAAACACTTACAAAGAAACATAAACAATTACAAACAAATATCAAACAAATGGAGTCCACAGATGCTAAAGACATATTGCTGACTAGATCTAAGCAAGATTTCTCCAGGAAAAAAAAAAAATCAGAGGTGTTGAGTTTAGAGCAATTTAATAAAAATGGACTTAAATGTTTAGTTCTTTGTTTTCATGTTTGTTTCAGGCAAGCACTCCTCAGCAAAAACCGGGAAAGCATTTGGGTGTGGATCAGAACTTCCAACTGGCTGTTCTCTTTCTCCTCTTGTCTTTCTTTCTCACCTTGCTGGGAAATATTCATAGAAGGGAGGGTATTTCCCAGAGCCAAAAGTACTTGGATATCCTGAGTGGGACTTGTAACAAGCACTTTTCTGCATTGCATAGATATACTAAGGAGGAACATATTTTAGCTTGAATTTTTTTTTGCCTCTTTGACCCTAAAGTGTTTTCAAAAGAGAGACAGGGTTGGAAGGTACCTTTGCCAAAGTTTTCAGCAGTTTCCCTCATTGTCTACCCTCCTGTTTCCTCCCTCCTTTTCCCTTCTTTGTGAAGCTTTCTGTCTGAAAGTGTGAAAATTACAAATCCCAAGGAACTGTGATCAATACTCTACCTAGGGAAACTTCAGACTATCCTTGCCATAAATATCTCTCCAAGGCAGCCTGACGTCAGAGACTGGGAGGGAGGGAAAAGAGAGAGGCGAGAGGTTGGTCTGAAAGTGAAAACAGCAGTGGTTTCAATCTGAGTACTGTACAGAACAGAGAGGAAAGAGGAGGAGGACAAGAGGCACTCTGTGTGGATTATAGGACTACAGAAATCGGGGAGCCAGGACGAAGCTATGGGATGCACAGTGTGAGTACGATGACCTCAGTCCCTCTATTCTGTTTCATGCTTTTGGGAAGATGGGTTTAGGAGATGGCAATAAGCAGCAACATTCAGGGGGATACATCTTTTAAAAAAACTTTCTTTACAATCTTTAAAGTGGTTGGAAAACATTGCTCTGCTATGGGCAAGCTATTTTGTTTCTACTAAGTATACATTGAAGCTATGTACACATTTGGGACTCTATTGCTGCTGCTGCTGGGGTGTGTGTGTGTGTGTGTGTGTGTGTGTGTGTGTGTGTGTACGTACGTGTTGGCACATTTGTATAAAGGAAATGTCTTTGGAAAACTTTAAGAGGAGAGGGGGAGAGAAAGATTTGTGGATTTGAAATCTGATTCCCTGATTGTCACAGGAGCGTCAACCCAAAATGAACTCTCCCAACCCCTAAATACTGGCAACTTTCCTGTGGCTTTTCCCCAGTTCAGGGTCCCCAACTGGCTCCTTGGATTGGTTCAGTTTTAACTCTTTCTAGACACAACTCCCAGCCATGCACAAGTTGTCTTGACTGCAGATGGGGCAGAGTGAGCAGTATCTGATCCCCCTCTTGGTGGTAGTGGAAGCTTTCTTTAGTCTGGCCCTGTGACTTGAGCTACTCAGGAGGAAGAATGCCAGGGACTGGAGAGGAGAAATGGCATTTGGGAATAAACTCCTTGAGTTTATAAGCCTAAGCATCCCCAGTTAGCTACTGCATAACTTTATTGTTTGGGTTTGATGTTAAAGGGAGATTGCACTGAGATTTATATATGGAGGGAATCGGTCTGAGAGACAGGTAATTTGTGAGGTGGATAAAAAGGAAAAGGAAAGGGAAAAAAAGAGGAGAGGGAAAAGGAGGCAGAAGAGGGGGAGGTGGTATAGACTCTGGCACAGGCTAGTCTCCAATCCTGGGTGTGGGGGGGAGTGGGCTGGATGTCTCTGCCACATCTGTCCCACAGCAGTGTGGGTGCTGGGTACCCCGGGGAGTGTGCAGTGCCCCAAACAAGATGTGAGTCTGTAACATAAAGAGAAGTATCTGAGCTGTGGGGTGGAGAGAAAGATTTTTATCAAAATTGAACACAGATTGCTGAGGTCTGGGCTTAGTTAACCCTTCCCTCTGCCTTATACACTTACCCACCATACTCTGATTGATGCAAAAAAAGTTCTGCAAGGGAATAGATGAAAGAATCCTTGTAGTTTACCCTAAATTACATTTGGGAAAAGTGACATTCTTAAATCTGTAAGGATTTTAACATTTTCCTTGGTTTCCTCCCAATCCTATCTAAACTTCTCAGTTTGGTGTCCATTTTGAGAGATTTCTTTCTAAAGATTGGTTGTCCTAAAGAAAGGGACTCACCTTTTTGCTCAATATGGAAGAGGGGCAAAAATTGGATTGGGTCAGGATTATACAATGTATGGCTCTCTGAAGTCAGTAGTCAGTTTCAACAAACAAGAGACCACAGAAGAGATTATTTTCAGCTTTCATCTAAGAAAGTCTCATTCTGGTTTGGCATTTTTAAAGAAAAATTTTGGTAGGAGGGGTAATAAGGGAGTTGGTAGTTAATACCCTTTGGATTAGTTGACTGAAAAATTTATTAGATTCTTCTCATGTGGAGGAAAGCAGACTTTTGTCCTGAAGTGTTTTGGACTAAGATTGTCTTAAATATTAAAGTGACTTTTTTTTTTTCAGAATAAGAGAACTTAATCAAGTGGAATTTATATAAGTAATTCAAATCCTGGAAGACACTGCCATTTGGGTGTTTAGAAACCAAATGTACTTATTATGTATTGACACTTGTGTGCTCATGTGTCTCCCCATGGTAATGTGCCCATGTATATGTGAATATGTGATGGGATGGGAAAGGTATGAGTGCTAATATGCACACTAACTCATAATGGCAGTGATACCTAGAAGCTATTAATTCATTTAAAAAGTTATCTCATGCTACATCTCTACTGCCTACCAGACATCTTCATTTGGAGGTCCAGTAAACATTTTAAAATCAACATGTCTAAAACTGAACTCCTTATCTTTTCCACCCAAACTTCCCTACTATTATTGAGGGTAAACTCAAATCCTAGATGTAATCCTTGACTCCTCACTCTCTCTCTCCATATGGAATAAGTTGTCAAGACCTGATTTCACCTTTATGACATATCCAAAATACACTTCCTCTGATATTGCTACCATTGTGATATATAGACCCTGATGTCCTCACATTTGGTCTATTGCAATAGTTTGAAAGTCATTCTGCCTGATGCAAGTCTTTCCTCACTCCAGTCCATCCTTGAGTCAACTGCTAAAATGATTTTCTTAAAGCAAAGACATTACTATGTCATCCCTCCTTAGTCATTAAACTCCAGTGTCTTCTAATCAGCTTTAGGATCAAATAGAAATTTCTCTGTTTGGTATTAAAAACCTTTTATAATTTACCCCTTTCCACTTTCCAATCTTCTTATAGCTTACCCTCTCTCAAGCACTTTTGGTTCAGTAATACTGGACACAGTGACTTTGTTGTTCTCCAAACAAGAGACTCTATCTCTTAGCTCCAAGTATTTTCTCTGACTATATCCCACAAATAGAATTTTCTACTTCCTCACCTCTCATGGCTTTCTTCAAGACCTAATTTAACCTAAGTTAAAATCCCACTTTCTACAAAAAGCATTTCCTCATCCTTCTTGATTCTAATGGTTTATATCTCTGTTTTATTATTTTGTAATTATTCTGTTTATTGTTTGCATATACCTAGTTTTTGCCTATTGTCTATCTTCTTCCCCCATTAGAATGTGAGTTCTTTGAGAATAGGAATTTCTTTTTCTTTTTCTTTTCTTTTCTTTTTTTTTTTTTTTTTTTTTGTATTTCCAGGCCTTAGCACTATATCTAGTACATAGAAGATGTTTAATCGATACTTATTGAGTGATTGATTAATGTTTCTCTGGTTCCCAAGTAATTAATGAATTTGATTCACTGATAAAATATCAAAGTCTGGTAAGATAGGTGATCCTGAGGCAAAACTTTTCCCCCTACCTTGAGTAGACTTACAAAGAAAGAAAAAAAAAAGACTCAAGTCTCAAAGAGTTCAAAGGGGAGGCAATATATAAATAACTATGTAAAATATACAGGATAAATATGGAAATAATTTTATAGATATTTGTTGTCATTCAGTCATGTCCAACTCTGTGTGACCTTATTTAGGATTTTCTTGGCAGGAATACTTAAGTGATTTGCTATTTCCTTCTTTAGTTCATTTTATGAATAAGGAAACTAAGGCAAATAGGGTTAAATGACTTGGCCAGCTAAAAAAAGTGCCAGATTTAAATTCAGGAAAATGAGTCTTCCTAACTCCAGGCCTGGCATTATATTCATCATACCACCTAGATGACCCGATTTCAAAGAGAAATTGCTAATGCCTAGCAATTAAAGAAGGTCAGGAGAGGCTTCTTACAGATGGTATGATTTTATCTGACTTGAAGGAAGCCAGAGAAGCCAGGAGGCTGATACAAGGACATACAACATTCAAAGCCTAAAGACACAATCAGTGAAAATGCAGTTTCTGTTGATCTTGTGTGAGGGATGGGGATGGGGAGATCGTGTCACTGAATTGTAGAGTAGATGGAGGGGAGTAAGGTGTAAGAAATCTTCCCACTGTGTCAGAACTTAATAAATATTTGTTGATTTACTGATTGATTGGTTGCTAAGATTTGGATAATTAAGTCTCCCTAGTCTGAAAGCTCTTCTATTCACATTTAGCTGTAAAGAATGATCTGTGTTTCCTCTATTGTGAAAATTAGTTTCAATTTGTATTTCATAATTAGGAAAAATTGTACACTAATGAACATAGCGCCAGATTTAGTGCTTAAAGACCAGTGTTTGAATCCCAATTCTGCTGTATAAGACTCGGACAGTATGCATAGGACTTGGTATCTACATTTCTAATTCTATGTCCTTAAGTAGTTACTAAATTTTTGTAAGCTTCAATTTTTATTTTTAAGTAAACCATTTCCACAAAAATCATGTTGTAAAAGAAAACATAGATTCCCCTCTAGAAAAAAAGAAAAGAAAAACTATAAAGAAAAAAAGTATGCTTCAATCTGTATTCAGACACAATCAGTTCTTTCTCTGTATATGGAGAGCATTTTTCATCGTAAAATCCTTCAGAGTTGACTTGGATCATTGTATTGCTGAGAATAGCAAAGTCATTCACAGCTGATCTTCTTACAATATTGCTGTTACTTTGTACATAGTACATTTCACTTTGCATGAGCTCATAGTAATCTTTTCACATTTTTCTGAGAGCATCCTGCTCATCATTTCTTATAGCACAATAGTATTTCATCATAATCACATACTGCAATTTGTTCAGCCATTCTGCAATTGATGGGCATCCCTCATTTTCCAATTCCTTATCACAAGAAAAGAGCCGCTATATTTTTGTAAATATAGGTACTTTTCCTTCTCAAAAAATCTCTTTTCAGATACATGTCTCAAATTTTCTAAAATGAGGACAATAACATTCATTCTACTGAACTAGGAGGGCTATTCCAAAGTCAAATGAAATTATTTTTATTTAGTTGTGTCTTACTCTTCACAATTGCATTTGGGATTTTCTTGGCAGAGATGGACACTGTTATGGTTTGCCAGTTTCTTCTCTAGCTCATTTTTATAGATGAGAAAACCAAGGCAAACAAGGTTAAATGACTTGTCCAGGGCCACATAGCTGGTAACTGTATGAGATTTGAACTCAGAAAGTTGAATTTTCCTGACTCCAGGCCTGATGCTCTATCCACTACACCACCTAGCTGCCCCAGTGAAATTATATTTATGCATGAAGACTTTTGAAGCAATGAAGTTTTGAATCAGCCTCAGATATCACTCTTTCCCATCTTATTGAGTAGTGCAGACATTGAACTCTGGATCTCAAGTCAGTTATGTACATTTTCTGTTCATGAAGCCACTTATAAAAGTCTCTAGAGTTTCATACCATATCTTCAGTTCTAGAACAGCATCCAACAGTGTAAACTACTAAACCAGATCCACCTAGGCCTTGCTAATTCTGAGAGAAGAAGGAAGGATTAAGTTAGATACCAAGTACTGTAGATATAACCCTGAGCTATCATTACGCTATCAGTTTAGGATTTGAAAAATTGGCTTGAGGACAGAAGAGACCCACTAATCATTGAGAACAATGCTGAATCAAATATGGAAGAGACTTTCCTGGGATTTAATGAATTAAAAGCTTGAGACACACATAAAAATCCAATTCCAGAATTGGGACCTAGGATAGAGAATTTGATTTGAGTTTCCTCTTCTCCCAGATTTATTCCAAAATGAACAAGAGATCTATCACAGATAGAACTGTTCTGTTTCTGAAGATGTAGTTATAGGCTTTTCAGGCCTATTCAGTGTTTTCTAAGAGATTCTTCAAATTGACATTTATGTCTATGTCTTTGAAGTGCACATTTGTTTTTATTCAAGTTTTTGCTGTAACTATGTCCTGGGATGACTTTACAACTTTTAAAAGACTTAGCTAATGGCCAACTTCTCCAGAGATGTTTTAGGCAAGGAACATGTAAATCTGCATCTAATGGCAAAATGTGTTTCCCCATCTCTCCCCAATGAATTTTTTTTTAACTGAGAGGATTTTAAAATGTTATAGTAGTTGTGTGAGTGATATCTGGTTGCTCCCTTCCCTTCCCCCGCCACATGCATCCCAAGAAAGTCACCCCAGGTCTTAGGTATTCAGTAGGTCATCATCCTTTCAAAAGTTGAGAAAAGTAGACCCAAACAAGGTACTTTATTTCACAAGGACAGAACACATTAATTCAAAGCAAAAGGCATTTAATCATATATTATGAATCATATGGCAAAAAATAATCTTTATGTTTGAATGGGATGTACTTGTTCCCACTAGCAGTTAGGAGGGCAAACAGAAAATATATTTGTCTGGGCCACATATATAAATTTCACATACAGTAACCAGTGTATATATTCTTAGAAGGGTAAGTCTCCTCTAAGATGGAAGACATACTGCCATCCTCTGGTGATGAAATAGTTTTGTTCTATAATGGATATTACATTATCTTCACTCTCTGATGCATAACATTATTTGCTCTATAATCACTGGGTTGCATTTTGCTACTATCTACTAGTGTAGCTAGTGAATCTATTACTAACTGCTGACTTCTATCTGCTATGGTGTTGTAGATTTTAAATCTCCTCCTGGAAAGAAAGAGTTAATGGTTGTAGAGAACACAATTTAGAACTATGTACCATATCCAGAGTGAGCAAAAGTTACTAGAAGCTCCAGGCTAAATTTAAATAAATTATTCTGATTACTCTTCCTTTAGGGTGGACTTAAGTATCTGACCTCAGCAAACTACTGGACTTTGGATTAGAAAATTCCTTTTAAATCCAGTCAAAAACTTCATTGTCTACCTATATCTTCAATATTCACAGGAAGTTCATGTGAGAGGGTTGAGGTCTGAACTTTCCCTTAAATCCTATAATTCTCCCTATCATACAAATCAACCTGAAGGCAAAATAAAAAGAACAAGAGGAAATTAAGAGAGCCAGGCTTCCATCTTTGTTCCATACTGTGCCGTACCTAATTTCTTGTTGTTGTTCAGCTGTTCAGTTGTATCCAACTCTAAGGACCATAGCACATCAGATATTTCTGTCCTCCATTAACTTTTGAAGTCTGTCCAAGTTCATGTTGATTATTTGCATATTATTATCTATCGTCTTCTTTATTTTGCCTTAATCATTCCCAATATGGGGGTCTTTTCCAATGACTTCTGTCTTCTCATTAGGCATCTAAAGTATTTAAATTTCATCTTCAATATTTGATCTTCCAGTGAATAGCCTGAATTAATTTCTTTAAGTGTTGAATCATTTGATCTTCTTGATGTCCAAGGAACTTTTCTCCAGATCTATGGTTTGAGAACATTAATTCTATAATGCTCAATTTTCCTCATAGTCCAACTTTTACTGCCATATATTGCTACTGTAAATATCCTAGCTTTTGTTCTAAGAAACTTTGTGGGCAAGATGATGTCTTTTGATTAGCGCAAAAGTTGTAGAAAAATCCACAAATAGATTTTCTCTCCAGGGTCCTTACAATGATAATACTATTCTACATTTTTATATTCAT
Source organism: Sminthopsis crassicaudata (assembly GCF_048593235.1). Classification (NCBI taxonomy): domain Eukaryota; kingdom Metazoa; phylum Chordata; class Mammalia; order Dasyuromorphia; family Dasyuridae; genus Sminthopsis; species Sminthopsis crassicaudata. The sequence continues at coordinate 281,398,398 of NC_133620.1, read as the reverse complement.
TTATGCTTATTCAGCTAAGTAGTTTTGTGCTATTTTAAAATTTTTATTTTATCCAAGAAAAGTTTGTCCTTGTTGTTCAATGATATCCAATTCTTTGTGAATTCACTTGAGGTCTTCTTAGCAAAGATACTGAAAGTGGCATTCTATTTCCTTCTCCAGTTCATTTTAAAGATAAGGAAATTGAGACAAACAGGGTTAATTAACTTGTGTTACTTACAAAGCCTGTATGTATCTGACCATATTTGAAATCATAAAGATGAATCTTCCTGACTCCAAACCAGACCCTGCTCTCCCACTCTCTATCTTTATGTGATCTAACTGCTTAGCAACATCATAGACAATATTAATTGATAGATAATGCAAAGAATTTCTCTTTTATTTTGAAGTGGTTCATAATATTATATAGCTTAAATTAATATTTTATTAAGGAGATAAGGAGAAAATGATTATGATAGGAGCATCACCTAGTTTGTGTAGATAAGACTAGTCTTTTGAGGGAATGGGGGAGCCTTTTGACTTTCTTTCTACCTAAGGCATAAAAGGTCCAGCCTTTAAGGGAATGTTGGTGGAAGTTTTGATATAATTTCCATTGTGCCTTTTTGATCTGGCATTACTATATTCTTTGGCGAATTTAGAGATGGAAAGCAGTAATTTATTTTAATTTAAACAGAAATTGCACCATTTTAAATTTAATAATCAATAAAGTTGTTTTTGTTGCATTTTATAATCCAAATATGTCTCATTAGTACTGTGGAAAGAGTGTCAATCTGGAGTCAGAAGACCTAAATTCAAATCACTTATTATATGCTACTTATTAGCTGTGTGACCTTGGGAAAGCTCTCTGACTTCTTTTCCTCAGTTTCCTCATTTGTAAAATGGCATGTTGGACTAGTTGATCTTTACATTCCCTTCCATTTTTGATCTATGATCATTGTGTTGTAAACTCAAGCTTGAGTTATTAAAATGGCCAGAGTTAGGGTGGACCAGCATCAACCCTCTTAGATTAAACATTTTCTGGGGATAATTAAGGATAGAAGAAGGAGGAGGAAATGAGTGTGTTTACACAGATACAATTTTTGAGGGGGGTAATTTTAGTCCCCCAAATCTGTTTTCAAAACCCTGAATTATCTGGACAGTTTTTAAAATTGTATTAATTTTATCTAATGTTGACTCCCTTGAGGTAAAATGATCCATCTAGATATGATAATAATAATAACAATAATAATAGCTAACATTTACATAGTGTTCACTATTTGCTAAAGACTTTAAAATTATTTCATTTGTTTTTCACAACAATGCTGGAAAATAGTTGTTACTATTCCATCTTTTAGATAAGGAAATTGAAGCAAATAGAAGCTAAGTGACTTTGTGTGGAATAACTGGGCTACAAAGTGTCTTAGTCCTGATTAGAATTCGGGTCTTCCTAATTCCAGACTAATCATTCTGAGCCTTACGGTGCCACTTACTTGACCCATTTGTTTTCTATTGATCAGTTGTTTTTATTTATTTTTTTAATGATGGTGTCTCTTTCCTTCTCCAAGCTATTCTTTCCTCTTCTGATCTCCTTTGGCCTTTCAATAATTATGTAATACATTGGAGAAATATGATAAATGGGCTTTGGAGGATTGTTTTAGCTAAATAATGACTGGTGGCTATATCTTAAAACAAAGTTAATTTATTTATCTCTCCTCCCTTTTAATATTATATTCAGGTAAAACTATGTGTTCTATCTCGAATGTGTTCTAGCCATTATCTGTTTTTCCTATAAATGCAGTTATACATGGCTAGATCAGGTAGGATGTTTGCCCTACCCTTCATCACCTTTGTACCTCTATCCTCAAAACTTTACTTGAGAATAGATCTACCATAGTGTTTGAGATTAAGACTGGTTTGGAGGCTTACTTATAATCTGGAGATAGGAACTAGACAGACCAGATGACCTTTGGGATTTCCTCAGAACATGGTTGCTGTTGACTCTGTAAAATAAAAAAGAGTAGTACCCAGGGAGTCTGTTGGTGTTCAACCTCTGTCCCTTTAGGAACTCTGGCTTTATATTCCGATTCAGTATTTACGTCATCACTGGGTTGTTTCTGCCAAATCTGACTGTTTCTTGTGGTGAATACTTGATTATTACTTCTTTTGTCCCAAGGCTAGGTCATCTCTATTGTGTTTTAAGCCTTTCTGAGAGAGAAATCCAAATTAAATGCCAAAGTCAAGCTCTTCTCTGTGATTTAAATTTGATAAACCAAAACCAGTATAACAAATCAAATTATTTGAGGTTAAGGTTTACTCGTCTTCTATTACTTACCCTAAATTAGTTTCTTAGAGAAGGGCAGAATGGAAGGAATGAATGGAAGGAAAAAGTTGATATATTTCTAATGGTAGCAAGAGTATTTGTAATTAACCAAAGTAGCACAAATGATTATATTCATTTGGGATTGTCAAAGGGGCAAGAGGGACCAAATAAATCCAGAAATATTATTGCCATCATGAGAAGGTCTGATTACAAAAGCTTTTTTTGAGGCAGATCTATAGTTACTGTATGTTAGTTTACTCTCCTCCATTCATCTGGAGGAGAGCCACATTAGCAGAGGATATCTATTGCCACTATTTCTGTTGGAGATGATTATCATCTATTCATGTAATTATTGTTAAAAGAAATGATCAATAATCAATCATCTTGGAGGAAGCTCAAGTTTCCTTTAAAGAGCACTGGACTTTACATGAAGAATTATGCTTGAGTTCTAACTCTAACAGTTACTTTCCTCTGTAAACCTGAGAAAATCACTTTACTTCTTCGGGTCTCAATATTCTCATTTAGAAGTTATATATTAGGGGCAGCTAGATGGCACAGTGGATAGAGCCCTGGCCTCAGAGTCTGGAAGATATGAGTTCAAATTTGATCTTAGACACTTAACACTTTCTGCTTAACCCTCCAAAGTTGTATATTAGCTTAGATTCCACCTTTATCATCTCAGAATAGCAAGAAAATGTGCCGAATAAAGGAGTAAGAACTATAATGAGAATAAGAGGAGGAAGAAAAAATGTCCCTACTAAGTAATTCCTACAGAAAATATATAGAAGGCAGTTACCATTCCTAGTATGCTTAAATGTGCCTATTCAGCACTCCAACTTTCCATTCTATTCACTGGGCATTTATGCAGAGTTGTTCTCAGCAATGACCCCTTAAAAGAGAGAGATCATTGAATTCAATCAGCTGAGCGGTCTATTAAAAAACCAACTTTAAAAGCAACAAATAAACTAAAAACACCAATTAAAAGAAGAGAAATAAGAACTACCAAAATTTGAATACTAAGAGTTTATATCTAAACCAATTTTCTTCCATCACTTCAAAGCAGAAAGTAATACATGAAATGGAGTTAACAAATAATAATAGCAAACATAAAGAAAAATTAGGAAAAGTCACATCACATAAATGAACAGTGACATGATGAAGAAGAAAAAAATGAACAAGTTTCTAGGGGGGGGGGAAACATATGCAACAAATACTACAGACTCAAGAATTCTTACTGAAAAAAGAAAGCAAAGAAATAAATTCTATAAGACTTTCAGAAATAATAATGCAGAAACACCAAAAAAACCCTCTAAAATTGAAAGAGAAATAAATCCATTAAAGGAAAAATAAAGAATGGAAGTAAAGGCATATATCAGAACTTATAAGGAAAAAATAAGAAAAGCAAATGAGAGTTGACAACTTAAACATAGAATAGCAATCTTTTCAAAGTAGTAAGTATTTTGGAAAAAATAGTGCCAGAGTTGGGGCCCAAAAAATTGAAAATGGAAGAAAATTTAATGGAGAATTTTTTTAATGAACAAAAACATGAATTTTATACAAGTTAGAATGATCTTGAAGATGAGTATAGAGATAATCTGAAGATTACAGACTTTCTAGAGAATTATGACATTAAAAACTCCAACATGCTTTAAGAATTAGTTTTAAAGTTGTCCAGAAAATTTATAAATAGAAGGCAAAAATCCAGATTTATTAAATCTATAAGATACCAACAGAGTAATATTCCAAGAAAAAAATATATTCATCAAACATTAGAACATTGATGTCAAACAAAAATAATATAAATAATTGAAAGAGTCATATGAAGGAAAAATCAATTTTAATTATTCTAGACTTCTTATTTATGAAGAATCAATAGAATAATTAGAATATGACATTATGAATAGTAAAAAAAAAAAGAAATAAAAAAGAAAAATAAAATAAAATTTAAAAATAAAAAATAATAACATCTTTCAAATTTGAGCCTAGTATCTTGGAAATTTAGGTGATGCCAAAGGGATGTGAAATGAGGAGATGAGGATAAGGAACTCTTTAATTAGATATTAGAGCCCACATATAAGGACTTACTATTCTTTTTTCTTTTCTTTCTTTTTTTTTTTTTTTTTTTCTGAGGCTGGGGTTAAGTGACACAGCTAGGAAGTGTTAAGTGTCTGAGATGAGATTTGAACTCCGGTCCTCCTGAATTCAGGGCTAGTGTTCTATCCACTTTGCCACCTCCCTCCCCCCCCCCCCCCCAGGGACTTACTATTCTTGATGCTGGAAAAAAAAATCTTTGCAGATACATTCTATCTTTCTTCTGTTTCTTGTCCTTACATTTTTATCCTTAAATGCCCTTGAAATAACTTTGATTATAAAGTATCTCATTCAACTTTCTTTAAAGCAATTTTACCTTATATTGCTTTGTTCTGTTTTATGAAGCAATGGTATTCATAATCTATCTTCAATCATTCATTTCCATAAAATTCTACAAACTAGTTCATATTCTAAATTGGTCCTGCTTTTGGCTGTCATAACTCTTCATTTATCAAATAAGTCAAGTATTTGCTGACTAAGGGACTTACTAGCCTTTTTTATCTCTTAGAGCAATTAATTTTTTTAAATTCAGATTCTATATGAAATAATTTGTCATTTTTCTGTCATTTTTACCCATATCTTCTTTTTTTTCATCAAATATAACTTCTTTAAATGGGGTCAGGATGGAATTGTCTTAATTGTATGCCATGTCTTTGTCTCATATTTTATTGTTTTTCCAGTTTTATATCAATTGTATCTTATCTCTAATAATATAGTGACACATAAATATGATTTGGAAATGACTGACACATCAGTAAGGAGTTATTGTTTGTGTGTCAAAAACATAATAAATTTCTTTTTTTGTGTGTAAATGATATTAGGTAATGTTATTTAACATTTTCCATGCCCACTATATGTATATTATTTCCTCAAAAAAAGTATTAATGATATACAGGTATGAGGTTTCTGTGAACATCTTCAGTACAAAGTCTTTTATCTTTCTGTTAATTCCTGATCTATAATTTCAAATATATTACTTGCCATCTCTACCTGTTCCTATTTTTGAACTCAAATAAATGAGTATCAAAGTATATAATGATAAAATTTGGAGTGTCTTGTGGAGTTCTTTGTAGAATTTCTTTATCTTTTCATTTTTCCCAGCAGATGTTGGTACATATCCTGCCATTACCTTCATGGTGGTCTTTATGCAAACACTTACCATGAGTTCTACCATATGAGTTGACCAGATGTCCTGAATTTTTTTTTTTTTTTTTGCCTAGAGATGCATGATAAAGTGAAGACTTGCCACACTCTTCTTTATTCTTCAAAGTAGAAGCTGAATTGTCCTTCTACTTAGTTGCTACTTCCTTCCTTCTGGTTTCATAATTAGTTAAGATGTCAAAACTAACGTAATCAAGCACTTTTTATTAAGGGCTCACTATATACTAGGCACTGTGGTAGGAATTCAAGATATGAAGGGAAAAATGAAACAATTCTTCCAATTAGGTATTTATGTTCTATTAAGGGAGAGAACATGTATACAGATAAGCATATAAAACTAACACAAGGTAAAATTTGTGTGTAGGATACTTGTAGCCCAAAGATGCAGACCAAGACTGAATTCTTAACCTTTCTTATGCTTTAGCAATCTCCTAAAACCTATGTTTTTAAATATATAAAATAAAACGCATAGAATTACAAAGGAAAATAATTATACTCAACATTCACAGTTATCAAAGCATGTTTTTAAAACTAGTTCATGGAACGCTGATTAAAAATTTCTTGATACCAGAGAAGTTGTCTTTTGAGCAGTTTTGAAGGACATAGGAATTTTAAGAAGCTCAGTAAGGTAGTAGTACATTCTGGACATATGACATAACCAGTTCAAAGGAGCAAAGACAGAGGATGGAGTGTCATGTGTGAAGATTTGGAAGATTTGGTTGGACCATGATATGTGGGAAAGAGAATAACGTATAATAAGGATGGCAAAGTAAATTGGGACCAGATTGTGAAGATCTTTAAAAACTTTAAGAACTAAGAGGAGCTTAGAGTCTTAGTTTAGTCTTAGAGATCATAGAAAGCTGCTGAAGTTTATTGCATAGGGAAACATGCTCAGATTCAGTTAGTTGTACATTCACTTTTTGGTCAATAGACAAGGATCTCACTTTTAGACTACCAACAAATAACTAAAGATTATAGATGGCCTAACAATTATGTAGTTCTTAGCACCATCTGTCTGCTCTTTTGCTACTTTGCTACTGCTCCTAAAGAAGAAAGCTTCACAGGACTAAGGGATTTCTCAAATACATACATACATACCTAGCTACACACACACACACACACACACACACACACACACACACACACACATATCTATCTATCTATCTATCTATCTATCTATGTGTATATATATATATATATATATATATATTTCATCTTCACATGGCTGGCCTCTTGCTGATGATCCTTTCTATACTTTGCAGGATTGGTTCACAGAAGGTAGAATAGTGTTAGTTTTAGGAGCATATCAAAAGCTTTCCCAGCATGACAATACCATGTAATAATGTTTCATTGGCATAATCTCAGAAATCTAAGGTCATGATGAGTTATTCAAGCAGGACTTGGTGGAGGAACACCCATCCAAACTTTTGCATTGTGAAGACTTAAAAAATGCCTATTTACATATTATTAAAAATGTATGAAAAGCAACCCCATTCTCCCCCACCAACTTCTCCCCCTCCAAAAAAAGATTGAACACCAAACTTCTGATAAAATTTTCCAAAAGTTTTCTCCCCCAAAATACATTTGAATATTTAAAATTTAAAAAAGCAAACAAGTATTTTCTTCTTAAGCAACTCCATTTTAACAAGAAAACAGAAATACCTCTGGCAGGGACATGGAAAAATCTATCTGCATTTGAGTAGGTCTTACCAGATCATAAATATGGAGCTGAAAGAGAACTTAGGAAACATCTAATGAAAAAGAATTTTATTAGATGAGAAAACTCCATCTTACTAAAGGGAAGTGAATTGTCCAAGGTCATACAATTCAGAGCAGATCCAAGATTTGAATCCAGGTCCTCTAATTCCAGAGCCAGTGTTCTTTTAACATTGCCTCTCCTAGCAACTTGCCCTGATGGATTTTTCTGCATAGTTAGTGAAAGACAATCTGATGACTTCTTTATTTCTTTATCATCTCCTATAACTTATACATCCAAGTCTGTCCTGGATGTCACTCTTTTGAAATAGATTAACTGGCTTTGGAGTTAAGCTATAACCTGCAATGATATAGAAAGTTCCTCACTAGAAATCTCTTATATCAATGAAATAATAAGTCAAGTCCAAGAAAAAAAAGTTTATGTAACTTATTAAATAGATTCCTAGGATTTAGACTTGGAAAGAACCTTTATTTGGTCATTTTTCAGTCATGTCTGACTCTCGATAATTCCATTTAGGGTTTTCTTGGCAAAGAAACTAGAGGGGTTTGTCATTTCCTTCTCCAGCTCATTTTATATTAAGGAAACTGAGGCAAACATGATTAATTAACTTGTCCAGGATCATAGAGCTAGGAAGTATCTGAGGCCAGATTGAATTTAGGAAGAGAAGTCTTCCTGAGTCTAGGCCCACTATCCACTGTGCCATCTATTTCTTTCTGAGAATTCATCTAGTTTAGCTCATTTTACAGAAGAAGATTTTGAGAATTGGAGAAGTAAAGTAATTTGCCCAGGCTCTTATTGAGAGTAAGCAGCAAAGTCAGGATTTGAACCCATGTTTTCTAACCTGTTTATATTTACTCCCTTTTCTTAGTCTCAATTTCCTCATCTGAAAATGGAGATGAAAATAATAGCTTCTTTATCACAGGGTTGTTGTGAGTATCAAATGAGATGTGTAAAGAGACTTGCGAACACTAAAGCAATTTATATTTTTTATCTATACTTACATTGTCCTTAAAAACTCCCCCTTAGAGTTTATTTGAAATCCTGGCATTGGTTAATGGTATGAATTCCTGAGAATTGCTAGAAGGACCATCTATACATTGAGCTGAGCTAGGATCTTCCTACAGTCAAATGTTGACAATCTTGCCACAAAATGTTAAAGAAAACAATTGATAAGCAATTGTAGATTCCAGAAACAGTGTGGCTTGTTTGCTTTGGGAAGAGGGGAAAGAAGAATACCTGTTTCAAGTGTTAGATGTAAAAAAGTTGCCATATCTGAATTCATAATTCTCATTAGAGAAGATCTTACTCCTGAACACACTGGAAGGAGGGAGCAAGGGAGAGAATGAAGAGAAAGAGATGGGAATGGAGATGAAGACTATGTTCCAGATCTCTGGAGAAGAGTACTTACTGGAAGGCTGTTTCAATTATTTTTCTCATTTATTTTTCAACATTTTTTTTTCTCTTGTCATTTTAATAAAACTTATCTTCTCCTTTAATGCTCTGTTCTTCACACTTAGAAGGAAAACTGGCTTATGGGGGTGAGGATGATGGTATCAAGGATTGCTTGAGGATTGAATATATCATGATAACTTGTGGGTGCATCAGAAACCTTTGGATGTAAATGCAGGACACTTGAAACTCAGCCTAAATTTCTTTCTCCCAGATCCACTTCATCTGGATCAATAAGAATTTTCATCATTCTCAAGGTCTTATGGAGTACTCAGTGCTTTTAGTAAAATAGTTGTGTACAGACTTCAAAAAGTGCTTTTCACATACTAAGCACTTAGTAAATGTTATTCTCATTCATTTTTTGTTCTTGTGAAAAGGAAGCTGGTTTGTGAAGATGTTCAGGAGGACAAAACAAGGTCCCTAAATTTATACTTTCATTTATCTTCTAATTCCTCTTTGGAACATTGATAATAGAATAAGTTACTCATAAATATATCTTACAAATAAGACACATTAAAAAAAAACCTTTAGAACACAAAGTATACAAGTGAAAAAAAATTTTGGTCTAGACTTATGAGCTCATCTGATGCCGAATAGCAATTCACTCATCTGTCACTATACTAAACTACCTTTCTGAAAATTAACCTGGTAAAAAGTGAATTAAGAGGGACATAACAAAGTAACTGAAAATTGGTTGGGATTAATCTGGAGGAACTTTCTAGAGGAGAGCTTTGAGAGAATACAGGATTCCATATGAAATAGTTTTCCTTGATCTTCCTTGTGTGAGGTGATAAAATTATATTTGACCTAAGTGCAGTAAGGGACAGCACAACATTCCAACCTGATGAAGAATGGGGAATCAATTCTTTCCAAATCCTGTCAAGTATGTTTGACTAGGCCTAAATACAAGTCAGCTATTAAGGACGTCTAACAAAAATCTGACTGAGAAGACTGAGCCCACAATGCCCACTTGGGCATTCTTAGAAACGTTTTCCATTCTTATGTTCTAGAACCCCATTAAACTCGAGGGACTATGTACGTATTTCAGATGTATGTGTTTGTGCATATATGTGTGTGTGTTTTCCATCTTGTGCTGATGGCAGCTGAGTATTTATAGCTCAGATCTAGAGAGCCGTTCTCACGTGGTTGCAGAAAATTAAAACCTCATGTGGATTTTGTTTTGTTTTCTTTTTCTGCCTTTGCCATTGCAAAGTTCTCCCAGTTCCTAAACCCTTGTTGTTGTAACCAGAGCTGCACTGTGCTTTGCTGCTATTGCAAGGTTATATAAATCTAGTGTTCCAGGGGAAAGAACTTATTCTCTTTGGGTTGGGCCACAGAGTAAAAGATGGCATTTCTCTTGGAAATAGCAATATTGGTGTAGAATCCTTGTTGTTAAAGATCCTTAATAATATCACTTTCAGAAAACTTTCTTTGATTAAACTCTGTTTGAAGCTGAATAACTTTTTTAGCAATTTGTTTTTAACTAAACCTATGATTTCATCTCTTAGTGAGAATCATCTTTCATGAATATAAATAGGAACTATCTTTGCAATTTACAGGTCTAGTGTTGCCTGGAACGCTGATCAGTTGCGTGATGTGCTAGGATCACATAGTCAAAATATATAAGATATAGAGCTTTGGCTTGAGTCCTTCTTCCTTGGAAACCTGATCTCTGTCTACTACAACATATAGCCTCTCTTAGTAATATGGACTCCACAGATGATATTTTATTTTATGCTTGTTACAATGATTTTATGATCTTAAGTATTTTTTTCCTTCTTCTATGAATCTGTTTCTTTTATTAGACCAAGGGCTCTTTGAGGGTTGAAACTATTTTTCACTTTTCATTGATAGCTCCTGAGAGATGGTAGGAAATGCCTCCTCCTTCCCTCTCTGGTGTTTCATAATCAGTAAGGTTCCATATAGAGATAGAATTGAGTGGATTGACATATTTAACGCTGCTCAGGATAAGGCCTATTTTGAGGCATTTAAAACTATTCAATTAATATTCAACAAGAATTTATTAAGCTCCGATTTTATGTTAGAGTTAGGAATATAAGTACAAAAAAAGATACAATCCATATTCACAAGGAGTTTAATTGCTAATGAGGAAGATAAGTATACATACACACACATACACACAAACACACACACATAAACAGCATAAAGTCAATAAATACAAAGTAGTTACACACCACAAATATAAAGCCAATAAACACAAAGTAATTATATACACTTACAAGCCACATAAATATAAAATTAATAAATACAAAGTAGTTTAATATAATATAGTTAAGGCAGGATTTTCCACTTTGTAGGAATCAGGAAAAACAAAATAATGCCGGGCTTTATTATCTTAAAAGAATAAAGAGGCATAAAGAGAGACTTCATTCTAAGAAAGTGGGATGATCAATACCAAGTCATGAAAACAGGAAATAGAGAGTCTGAAGATCAAAAAGAAGGTCAGGTGGCCTTTTTAATTAGGAAGCAAAACTCATAGTTTAATTTTTCACTTTTAGGCAGAGCATCATGAGAGCACAAAGGGACAAATGTTGGAGAAATATGACATGAAACCAAAGAGCCTGGGGGTGGGATGAGGCTGGAGAAGATCAGGGATGAGACATTGATAAAGAACATTGGGTTTGTCAGATTAACTCACTTTCAGCTGACAGCACTTTATCTGAGTTGGCATGTCCTTTCAATTACTGTTCATCCCCAAGATCATCAAAGCATTCCTCACCATATTCCTCCCTTTCAAAGTTGGATTTCCTTTTGCTCATCTTCTCATTCCCTTTTGTACTATTTTTCATGAGGCTAGAAATTGAGAACACTGTTTCTGTAATCAGAGGGCTTGGATTCAAATCGCATTTCTGAGACTTTTCATCTGTTGAACCTTAGGCAAATCATTTGGCCTCAATTAGCCCTAGTTTCCTCAACTATAAAATGAAAGGGTTGGATTTTTGTTGTTCAGTCATTGCAGTTGAATCTAACTGTTAGTGACTCCTTTTGGAGTTTTCTTGGTAAAGATACTGAGTGGTTTGACATTTTCTTCTCCAAATCATTTGCAAATAGGAAACGAGGCAAACAGGATAAAATAATTTGCCCAGAGTCACACAGTTAAAAATGTCTTAGTCCACATTTGAACTTGTCTTCCTGCCTTGAGACCTGGTACTCTAGCCTCTATACTACTATACCACTACATTTTTAGAGGCTTTAAGAGAATGACCAGCCTTTTTTCCCTGAGTTAAATACATCCAATTTCTATGACAGAATAGCATTCTCTATTGCCTTTAACAACTTGACTCCATTCCTTTGGTTCATCCCCTTTCCTCCCTGTTTTCTGCCTCCTTCTCCTTACTCTGATTCTCTTCCTGTGAGCTCTAGTGGGTTTCCAGACCTGTGGTGAGCCAGTAATTCATTAGCCTTTGTCCTGTATCCAAGAATCCCAAATATACAAGAATTCCTCAAAGAAAAGCCAAGCATTCTTGGGGGAAAGTGTGTGTCACCATGCGAGAAGGAGAATTCCTCACATTGTGAAATTGGGTCACAGTCCTGTCCAGTAAAATCAATGTGGATTTAAGAAATAGATGGAAATTGAATATCCCAAAAGGATTGGCTCTCATTGACACGGATGTTTACCACCTTTTTCACAGACCACAACCAGGGGAACTCATCTTCCCAGTTCATTTCAGGGCAACATACCGATAACATTTTCCTTTGGACACAAAAAGTATTAGATTGCAGATTTTATGTGTTTGTTAGTTTTCCTGACTGCTTGTTCACCCTGTTTTATTTTTTGAGGAATGCAGGAAAGGGGCATAGAATAATCTATTCCTAGTCTCAGTGGAAGGAGTACAGTTCCTGTACTCAAGGATCCCCATTCTAATGGGATATGAAAGGTCTCTGCCTTGGAGATACATAGATCTAGCTATAGACAAGTAGATGTAAGTTTTTTGAAAGAGATCAAACTCTCAGTAAAACTACTTGTAGAAAACATATAAATTAAACTTAATTATCAAAATGGTTTTAAGGTGCACAATAATTAGGAAAGCTTTTAAACTGAGTTTATCAGAACCATGATTTAATGGAAAGAAGACATTAGTCTGAGCAAAAGACAAGACATAACTCAAGTTGTGAAGAGAAAAAAAAAAACTTTTACAATGATTGTATAAGAGACAATAGGGAATGGCATTGTAGTCTGCAAGTGTTTGAGAATGGGAGACTTTTTTTTTTCATTAAGCATTAGGTTTTCAGGTCCATTTCCTAGGGTCTCTTGTCTCCTTTGGTTTGCTTTGCAATATTAGGACATGTTTCTAGCTTTGGCTTTCCAATCCATAGAAAGCACAATTGCAATGGTCTGATCACATTGTTCAAATGCAAAATGTAAGCTTGTCTAAAAGACAATTTTATGGAGAACTCACACAATGCAAGAATTCAAATGACGGTCAGAAGAAACAATATAAGGACACTCTCAAGATTTTTCTGAAGAATTTTAGAATTGGTGATGTGACAAGGAAGACATTGGCAATGTCTTAGAGTAGCATACCCACATCAAAGAAAGTGCTATGCTCAATGAGAAAAGCAGAATTGAAGTAACTCAAAAGAAATTCTGGATACGTAAATTTAAAGAATTCAGCCCAAATGTTCTTAGGGACTACTTGTGTCCAGCTGGTGTTAGAGCATTCTGAGCTCATATTGTTCTGATCAGCCACCATCAAACATACTGTCACTTGACTTTATTTAACATAGTGATATTATTTTGGTCCGCTTTGAGAATGAAGTATCCAACCAACCAACAAACTGGCTTCCCCATCTACAAAATGAAGCTTTTCCTGCTCATCCATCTCAAAGACAAAGAGTTTACATTCTATCAGAAACCATAAAAGTATATTATTTATAATAATATATTTATAAAAATATTTATAAGGTCAATATGAGCTAATTTTAGAGGAAAGTGCAAATAGTTAGAGGGCTGAGAAAAAGTTTCCTGTGGATAGTGGAGCTTTGGATTGACTTTAAAAAAAATTGGACATTTTAAGAAGCAAAAAAGCAAGTCCAAAGATTTGGAGATTAGGGATATGAAAGATGAATTCACAAGAAGATGAATTGGTTTGATTATGGAATGCCTAAAGGAGAGTCATATTTAATAAATCTGGAAAGGTCATATTGTGTATCTGCTGGCCTGTGAATGCTGGACAGCCATTTCTCACTAAAGGGCCCCAGTTCTGGACTCACACAATTTGGGTTCAATGCTAGAGATACGAGCTCTAAAGAAAAAGTCAGGCTTTTCTCTTCTGTTGTCTTTTCTGTATTACATCCCCTCTGTAGAAGGGAAACTTGGACAGCAACAATTTAAGTAAAACTTAGGCTTGATTCATTATTAGGGACTTCCCAAAAGGGCTTAACACCGTTCTTTCTAGAAATGAGCTCAGTGCCTAAATACCAGTTATTGTGTTGTTAATTATTTCTTCCTCCACAGAAGAAAAGCTCAAAACATAACAGAACTCATAAGCTCACATTGATAAATATGTATTTAAAACATGAAACAGTAGTTCCTAAATCTATTACACTCTTCTAATGATTGATACTTAAAACATCAAAGACCAGGTATTTTTGACTCTATCTTGGCTCTGCACAGTCCAATTCATTCAAGGTCCATGTTTTGTGGAAAGCTAGGATATGGCTTGAGTTTGATTCTTGTAGCTAGTCACTTTCTTTTCTGAGAAAAGTCATAGTAGCTGCAGGGAATGTGTCCCATAGGGCCACTGGCCCCAGCTGAAGAAGCCAAAATCACTGAGGTAACCATCAGATTCAAAAGGTTCATTTCTCAGGATTGTTATTCATTTAGCTGTTTTCCAAGAAAGAAACAAAAGAGGCAGCCAGAGATTTAAAGTCCATTCTCAGGCTCACCCGGAGAACCCCATGCTCTTGATGCCATGTGTGAATAGCTGTCAGAGTGCCAAGGGTGGGGGAAGGGAAGAAATCCCATCCTTCTCACAGAGAATTCTAATGGTGAGCTTGTCATCGACTATGCCATGAATTTGGAAGAAAGGAAGAAGAGAATGAGAACAGATGTTGTCCCTACCTTAAATTCTACCACATGGGCAACTTTTTCTGTTCAGTGACCACTTACCTTTGACAGAAATTCTCTTTTCCCATGGTCTATATCCATTATTCCTGTCATGGGGGTGGGAAGAAGTGGCACACTGGTATTAACTGGAAGTCTCAGGTTGTGCTTGCCCTTCATCATCAGAAGCAGCTAGAATGCATATCCATCCCTGGCCCTATCCTATGAATTTATTGGATTAGCTCCCTTTGCACTCTCTTTTTGCCTAAGTATTTGCTATCCTCAGCATATCAATTTGGGTGCATTTGGTGCATTTGCCCATATCTCCAATTTTAGAGATTTCACAGGGGTCCAAGGAGTCTCAAATATCTTCTTTTAGAATGCCCCACACTAGTCTTCCAAAATAAAGTGTCTCAACAAAGTTTATGTAACAGTTCATTTTTCTTCAAATATTTAATTTTGAACTTTCAGATATCAACAAACATGATTATTTTATATATATTGAATAGAGAAAAATTCATGTGAGACCATGCATCTCCATTATATACAGCATTCCCTAGATAAATAATAAATTTAATACAATTCTAATACAGCTCTATTTGTTTATTCCTCTTCCTAAAATTGCTTCTGCCTTCTGTGTATTTTATAAATATTTCATTACTATATTTTTATTTCCTTTTTGGCCTCACTTATCTGACATCACTCTCATCCTCCAAAATTATCTCTCCAGCATAAAAAGTATAAAGTATACTCAAGTAAAACAGATCCACAAATTGATGATATAAGAAAATAATATTAATAATTAATGTTTATATCATGCTTATTATGTGTTGGATACTATGCTAAGTGCTTCATAATTATTATCTCATTTAATCTTTACAACAATCCTATGAGATAGATATTATTATTCTCACTTTACAAATGAGAAAACTGAGGCAAACAGAGGTTAAGTTACTTGACCATGGTCATAATTCAGCACTAGAATACCTAAGTGCCCCAAATGCACTCTTTCTGGACCTCTAGTCTTGCATTTTTCTGTCAAGAAGTAGGAAGCATGATTCATCATTGATGTTCTGGAGACATGGTAGTTTAATATGTAGATCAGAGATTCTTAATGCTTTCACAGCGGTTTTCCTTTAATAATATTGGAATTTTTGCATAAGATATTTTTCTGGTTCTCCTTATTTTATTTTCAATCAATTCATAACATTTTTCATATTTATTTTATTATTTCTTCTTTTTTGTTGTTTTTCTTATTCCTTTATTAACTCTTTTTTATTATAACTTTTTTATTTACAAGACATATGCATGGGTAATTTTACAACACTGACAGTTCCAAAGCCTTTTGTTCCAATTGTTCCCCTTCTTTCCCCCACCCTCCTCTCCCAGATGGCAAGTTGACCAATACTGTTACATATATTAAAGTATAAATTAAATACAATATATGTATACATGTCCAAACAGTTATTTTGCTGTACAAAAAGAATTGGACTTTGAACTAGTGTACCATTAGCCTGTGAAGGAAATCAAAAATGCAGGCGGACAAAAATAGAGGGATTGGGAATTCTATGTAGTGGTTCCTAGTCATCTCCCAGAGTTCTTTCACTGGGTGTAGCTGTTTCAATTCATTACTGTTCTATTGGAACTGATTTGGTTCATCTCATTGTTGAAGAGGGCCACGTCCATCAGAATTGATCATCATATAGTATTGTTGTTGAAGTATACAACGATCTCCTGGTCCTGCTCATTTCACTCAGCTTCAGTTCATATAAGTCTCTCCAGGCCTTTCTGAAATCATCCTGTTGTTCATTTCTTACAGAACAATAATTGAATCTATTATTTCTTACAAGCATTTCTTATTTTCTCAATAGATGGACTCCCTGTTTTTTTTCCAATTCTTTGCTGCAATAAAAAATCACTCAACAAAGGTCCTTTTCCTCTTTGGGACCTTGTTGAAGGGATGGATTCCCAAAGTGTGTAAAAGATATGAATAACTTAATGACTTTTGGATATAGTTCCAGTTCCTTTCTAGAAGGATTTTTTTGGTCTTGTTTTACCAAATGATACCTCTATCAATATTATCAGCCTTTCCATACCCCATGGAATAATTGCAATTTTCCTCTTTTGTCATTTACCAATCTGGTGATTATAAAGGGAAACTTTAGAGTGATTTGATTCTATATTTCTCTTTTTATGGGTGATTAGGAGAACGTTTTATATGGTTGTTGAAATATTATATATTTTAAAAGAATTGGCTATTTCTATTCTTTGATTATTATGGCACAATCCTTAATGTCTTTCCTATTTGTCATTCAGTATTGTTGCTTACAAAAAAACAATCTTCCAAATATGGCATCTTTTGTTAGGGTTCAGGCATAGTTGAAGATATAATCACTCTCAAATATAAAGTTATAGAAATGTACAAACAAATAGACATTTCACAATGTTTATTGTTGTGGAAAATGTACCAATTGATTCTGCATGAAATGAACAGAACTAGAAGAACAATTTATACAACTACAACAATCTTATAAAGAAAAATAACTTTGTAAGACCCAAAACATTTGATTGGTGCAATGACTAATTATGGATCTCGAAGACTGATAAGAAAGCATGCTAACCACATCTTGGCAGGTGAATCCAAGGTACAGAATGTGATATATATTTTTGTACCTGAAAAAATGTTGTTATAAAAGTTTGTACTTTCTTTTTTAATCTGAAGGTGAGTGATTTAAGGGGTTGGAGGAGGGATCTAGCCATAAGGTTGCCAAAAAAAGAAAGAAATGAGGGTCACTGAGGAATTTTTTTTAAATGCAAACAAAAAATTGAATATATCAGAAATAAACATTGGCAGACAAAACAGTTTTAAAAGGAACACATTGAATTTATTATGTATTTTAAAAAGCAAAATTTACATAAGGGAGACATTTTCAAATTACAACATATTTTTCTGTTTTCTTTGTATATGGATTTTTTATATATGTATATGATTTTTCTTTGAGTTCAAAATAAAATAAGATTTATTTTTTTAAAAGGATGCAAATAAACTCAGTTGATCCTTGAGCCCTTACGGTTTCCAAAAAGGAATTAAGCACTTGAAGCTAATTTGAATAAGATCCTGAAGAGGCTCTTCAAGGTAAAAATTCACAAGCTAGGTGGGGCTGAGGTGTCCTCTCCCAATAAGGTGCATCAGCTTTGAATTCACTTTCATATTTGGTCGTGGAGGAGCCTTACTTCTAAAAAGGGAGTTAGACTCTTCTTTTTTTTTTCTCTTGCTCACTGTCCTTGACTTCACAAACTAGAACTATGGGGTTGAGCCTTTAAATAAAGCTTAGTTTTGACCCATGACTACTATTTCCTTAAAAGAGATTAATATAACTCCTTTGAGAAAGATTTTCAGTATACAAAGGAGATCAGGTATAGGATTGCTATTTATTTCCTTTACCAAAACAAAAAACTCTTAAAACACAAAAAACTTATAAATATATATAGGCAAACACTTAAAGCAAGAAAAAGTAGCTGATGGCTTCTATTATATTTTCCTGGAAGGTTGATACTTCAAGCAATAAAACATGAAGCATTTGGTAGGACTGCTGAATAGCTATTTCAATTTCAACTCAGCTCTGCACCTTCCTTAGTCATGGTCTATATCTTATGTCAATCCAGGGCATGGATAGAGTTCATTCTCTTTATGCTAGCAGTTTTCTCTTTTAAGAAGCATATTGCTGAAACTACTAGTCTCTGACCTCTATGGACTTCTCAAATCCACGAGGCAGCTGCCAAGACCAAAAGTATTCATTTCAGAGTTACTGTTCATTCACCTGGGCTCAGGAAAAGAAAACTCAAAAAAAGAGGCAGCCAGAAATGTAAAGTCCACTCTCAGACTCATTTAAACAAGCATATAATCTTGTTTCCATATGCAGGCAGCTGCTATAATTACCCAGGGAGGAGGGGAAGATGAAATCTCCCCAACCTCTGTGAAGTTCAAGGAAAAGTTATCAGAGACTTAAGAGAAGAAGAAAAATGAGTTTTCTTAAAAGTCTACTGAGTGGACTAGATGGCAGAATAGAAGCAGGAACTCACTTGAACTCTCCCAAATTTTCCTCCAAACAACTTTAAAATAACTCTTTCGATTGAATTCTGGAGCAGCAGTGTCAATGTAAGGATTGGGTAAAACAATTTTTATTCAAAAAAAAATTAGGAATCAGCAAGAAAGGTCTGTTACACAAAAGTGGTGGTTGGGGCCTCAGAGTAGCACAAGTGTCAGGTCTTTGAGGCAGATATGACAGTAATAGCAGAAGCTTAATGATTTCCCAGCCTACAGATAGTAAGGAAATTGGAAAACTGATCAGAGATTTCAGGAAACCTTTGCTGGTGTTGGGTTCAGAACTCTATTGCATTAAACATACATAAGTCCAGGTTACAGTCCCAGTGTGGGAAAAAAAAAAAGCACCAGTGTTTATGACCAAAGACAAAAAAGGGTCCTGGTCACAGTTCCAGGGTATAAAAGACTGCTTTGGGCTCTCATGAGGGAGTAGGGACCCTGGTCTCAGTTCCAAGGTAGAACACTACCTTGTTCTTAGAACACAAGAGCACTGGAGTTTGTTGCTGAAAAAGAATAGGACACCTAGTCACAGTTCAAGAGTAAAAAGGAATGCTAGCCCTCGGCAATAAGAGCCAAGAAAGAGATTCCAGGAATTAGAGTAGGAAATGAGGAAATCAAACTACCACTCTTTCCAGATGACATGATGGTATTAGAGAACCCCAAAGACTCTGATAAAAAGCTATTAGAAATAATTCAGAACTTTATAGCAAAGTTGCAGGATATAAAATAAATCCACATAAATCCTCAGCATTTTTATACATTACCAACACAATCCAACAGCAAGAGATACAAAGAGAAATTCCATTCAAAATAACGGTCGATAGTATAAAATATTTGGGAATCCATCTACCAAAGGAAATTCAGGAATTATATGAGCAAAATTATGAAACACTTGCCACAAAAATAAAGTCAGATTTAAATAATTGGAAAGATATTGAGTGTTCTTGGATAGGCCGAGCGAATATAATTAAGATGACAATACTCCCTAAACTAATCTATTTATTCAGTGCTATACCAATCAGACTCCCAAGAAACTATTTTCATGACCTAGAAAAAATAACAACAGAATTCATATGGGACAACAAAAGGTCGAGAATTTCAAGGGAAGTAACGAAAAAAAAAATTAAATGAAGTTGGTCTAGCTGTACCTGATCTAGAACTATATTATAAAGCAATAGTCACCAAAACCATTTGGTATTGGCTAAGAAATAGACTAGTTGATCAGTGGAATAGTTTAGATTCACAGGACAAGATAGATAGTGAATAAAAATAGCAATCTAGTGTTTGACAAACCCAAAGATCCCAACTTTTGGGATAAGAATTCATCATTTGACAAAAACTGCTGGGAAAACTGGAAATTAGTATGGCAGAAACTAGGCATGGACCCACATTTAACACCACATACTAAGATACGATCAAAATGGGTCCAAGATTTAGGCATAAAGAATGAAATCATAAATAAATTGGAGGAACATGGGATGGTTTACCTCTCAGACTTGTGGAGGAGGAAGGAGTTTGTGTCCAAGGGAGAACTAGAGACCATTATTGATCACAAAATAGAACATTTTGATTACACCAAATTAAAAAGTTTTTGCACCAACAAAACTAATGCAAACAAGATTAGAAGGGAAGTAACAAATTGGGAAAACATTTTTACAGTTAAAGGTTCTGATAAACGCCTCATCTCCAAAATATACAGAGAATTGACTTTTAATTTATAAGAAATCAAGCCATTCTCCAATTGATAAATGGTCAAAGGACATGAACAGACAATTTTCAGATGATGAAATTAAAACTATTTCCACTCATATGAAAGAGTGTTCCAAATCACTATTGATCAGAGAAATGCAAATTAAGACAAGTCTGAGATACCACTACATACCTATCAGATTGGCTAAGATGACAGGAAAAAATAATGATGAATTTTGGAGGGGTTTTGGTAAAACTGGGACACTGATGCATTGTTGGTGGAGTTGTGAAAGAATCCAACCATTCTGGAGAGCAATCTGGAATTATGCCCAAAAAGTTATCAAAATGTGCATACCCTTTGACCCAGTAGTGCTCCTACTGGGCTGATATCCCAAGGAAATACTAAAGAAGGGAAAGGGACCTGTATGTGCCAAAATGTTTGTGGCAGCCCTTTTTGTAGTGGCTAGAAACTGGAAAATGAATGGATGTCCATCAATTGGAGAATGGTTGGGTAAATTATGGTATATGAGTGTTATGGAATATTATTGTTCTGTAAGAAATGACCAACAGGAGGAATACAGAGAGGCTTGGACTTACATCAACTGATGCTGAGTGAAACGAGAGAACTAGGAGATCATTATACACTTCAACAATGATACTGTATGAGGATGTATTCTTTTTTATTATTCTTTTTTATTAGTTTTTATAATTATAACATTTTCTTTGACAGTACATATGCATAGGCAATTTTTTTTACATTATCCCTTGTACTCCCTTCTGTTCCGAGTTTTTCCCCTTCTTCCCTCCACCCCCTCCCCTAGATGGCAGGCATTCCCATACATATTAAATATCTTATAGTATATCCTAGGTACAATATATATGTGCAGAACCGCATTTTGTTGTTGTTGTTGTTGTTGCAAAGGAAGGATTGTATTTGCAAGGTAAAAATAATCTGGGAAGAGAAACAAAACAAAACAAAACAAAACAAAACAAAACAAAACAAAACAAAACAAAACAAAAAAACAATGCTCTCAGTTTACACTCATTTCCCAGTGTTCCTTTTCTGGGTGTAGTTGATTCTGTCCATCATTGATCAATTGGAATTGGATTAGCTCTTCTCTATGTTGAAGATATCCACTTCCATCAGAATACATCCTCATACAGTATCATTGTTGAAGTGTATAATGATCCCCTAGTTCTACTTGTATCACTCAGCATGAGTTGATATAAGTCTCTCCAAGCCTCTCTGTATTCCTCCAGTTGGTCATTTCTTACAGAACAATAATATTCCATAACATTCATATACCATATATTCCATAACATTCATATACCATAATTTACCCAGCCATTCTCCAATTGATGGACATCCGTTCATTTTCCAGTTTCTAGCCACTACAAAAAGGGCTGCCACAAACATTTTGGCACATACAGGCCCCTTTCCCCTTTTTAGTATTTCCTTGGGATATAAGCCCAGTAGTAGCACTGCTGGGTCAAAGGATATGCACATTTTGATAACTTTTTGGGCATAAGTCCAGATTGCTCTCCAGAATGGTCAGATTTTTTCACAAGTCCACCAACAATGCATCAGTGTCCCAGTTTTCTTACATCCCCTCCAACATTCATCGTTATTAGTTCCTGTCATCTTAGCCAATCTGACAGGTGTATAGTGGTATCTCAGAGTTGTCTTGATTTGCATTTCTCTGATGAGTAGTGATTTGGAACACTCTTTCATATGAGTGGAAATAGTTTTAATTTCATCATCTGAAAATTGTTCATATCCTTTGACCATTTATCAATTGGAGAATGGCTTGATTTCTTATAAATTAAAGTCAATTATGAGGATGTATTCTGATGAAAGTGGATATCTTCAACATAGAGAAGAGCTAATCCAATTCCAATTGATCAATGATGGACAGAATCAGCTACACCCAGAAAAGGAACACTGGGAAATGAGTATAAACTGTGAGCATTTTTTTGTTTTGTTTTGTTTTTCTTCCCAGATTATTTTTACCTTCCGAATACAATTCTTCCTTTGCAACAACAACAACAAAATTCGGTTCTGCACATATATATTGTACCAAGCATATACTATAAGCTATTTAATATGTATGGGAATGCCTGCCATCTAGGAGAGGGGGTGGAGGGAAGAAGGGGAAAAATTCAGAACAAAAGGGAGTACAAGGTATAATGTTGTAAAAAAAAAATTACCTATGCATATGTACTGTCAAAAAAAAGTTATAATTATAAAATTAATTTTAAAAAAAGGAATGCTAGCACTTGTGGCTAAAAAAAAAATAAGACGCCTTTTTGGATAAAGAACTTTAATCACTGAGTGGGCCACATCCACTCAGTCTAACTGAGACCTGTTGAAGGATCTTAGCTTAAAAAGGACAAGGTCTCCTATTTCATCCAGGGCCATCTCCAGGCATCCTGATCTATAAATCTTGCCACTACACCCAAATAGCTATAGAGAGGAAAGTGAGACAGGTGACCCTGCACAGCCTTCCCTCACTTCAATCCAATTCACTTGCATGCCATAGCATCACCTTCTGATGTCACAGTATGAGAATGAAGAAAAAATTACAACAACATTAGATCATTCAATTTTGGAAGTGCCAAAAACTTAACAAGCCACCAGAATTAGTTCTGAAAGCAGCGGCAAAACAACAACAACAGACAAACAAAATAGAAAACCTGAAGTTTGGGACAGTTCCCCCTTCACTCTGGGAGCATAGATGAACTTTAACATAAAATAAGCAAACCAACAACAATAACAACAACAAAAGAATCTGACCATAAAAAGTTACTGTGGTGGCAGTGAAGTGAAAGACACAAGCTAAGCAAAACAGCAAAAACAGCAAAACAAAGCCTCAAAGAAAAAAAAATGTGAATTGCATTTAAATTCAACAAGAATTCCCAAAAGAGCTCAAAAAGAGCTTTAGAAATCAAGCAAAATAGAGAGGAAAAATTAGACAGATAAATGAGAGAGCAAAGGAAGAAAATAATGAAAGGAGAGTCAAGAGTTTGGTAAGATATGCAAACAAAAATACTGAAGAAAATAACCTTTAAAAACAGTATTGATCAAATGGTAAAAGAGGCACAAAAATCTATTGTCCATTAATTGGGGAATGGCTGATTAAGTTGTGAAATTCTATTGGGGTATGAGAAATGATGAGCCAAATGGTTTCGGAAAAAATTGGGAAGATTTATGAAAACGCAAAGTAAAGTGAGCAGAATTGGGAGAATTTTGTACGCAGTAATAACAATATTATACAAGGATCCTTGTGAATGAATTTAGCTATTCTGAGTAAAACAATGATCCAAAACAATTCTGAAAGACTTAATAATGAAAAAATGCACTCTACTTCCAGAGAAAGAACTAATGGTGTCCTAATTTAGATTGAAGCATTCTTTTTTAACATTTTTATTTATTTTTCTTGCTTGTCAGCTGGCTTGGGGCATGGATTTGTTGGGGGTTGTATTTTCTTTTTTAATAGCAATAATATAAAAATAAATTTTATGACCATATGATTTTATATATACAACCTATGTCAAATTTCTTGCCTTTTCAAGGATGAGAGAGAGGCGAGAATTTAGAAATCAAAAATTTAAAAAGAATGTTAATTTTTTTAGAATCAAGGAAATATATAAAAGAAGAGAAATAGAAATAGTCTATAGAGTGAATTTTGATCCAACCTGTCATCATGCCATCATGGTAAGGAGAAGTAGCACTTGGAGAACCAGTCAGGCTCTTTTCATGGTTTATGCCTTTTATCTAAAGACCAAAGCATGTGTAAGGTGCAGTCTCACTATTCCATGGGAAATGGCTTAGTCAGACGATTTTTGTGTCATTGGAGATAGCAAGGTCTCAGGCCTATCTATGTAAGTGCTCCATGTGGTGGTCATTGCTACAATAGGTTGGAACCATGTTGGGGTGGACTTTACATGACAAGTAGAAGTCTGTGTCCGATTCTAGTGGCAAGAAGGATTTGCTAAAGTTTTTATTTTTAATTTGTTTTATTAAAAAAGAACTAAAAAAAAAAAAGAAAAACAAAACAAGACAAAACAGAACATTGCCATGTGCTCAGCAGCATATGAGGGAGAATTCAAAATATATAACAATAAATCACCAGTTCAAAAAAAGATATATAATAGTAGAAGAAATTATAATCATATAAATATATCTGTCTTATTCCTGACTTCCTTGTAAATTGTTCTTTTGTTCTCTGCTGTGTACTTTTAAAATTTATTCTTTTTTTTTCCTCTTTCATTCTCCCCTCCCCTCCCCAATAAGGCTATATATAGTTAAGTTAGAATATATTTCTATATATATCTATATAGATATGTGCATACATACACATTCCTGTTCCTTCCCCACCACATACGCACACACATATATTTCCTATCCCTGATAATTTTTTGCTTTAATTCTCCTCCTTAACTTGCTTACTATTACTTAACTTCTTCCCACCCATGGATCCCTTCCTTTCTTCTTTCCCTACCTTTTTCTTTCCTTTCTGTCCATCCTTCCCCCTGTATTTCTTTATAGATTTTGGAAGCTATACCCTTCATGGTATATATACTGCTGCATATTTAACTCATTCCTGATGTGTAACTACATCAGGAATTATAAGCCCTTCTCCCTTTTCTAAATGCTCTCTATTCTTTTTCTACACCTTATTTGTATAATTATTTTTACTTTAATTATGCTCCAATCTTTCCTTTGAGCTGCCCAATTGCTGATATCAATCTTAAACATATGGCATATTTTCCATGTAAAAACCATAAACAATTTGTCCATGTTAAATTCCTTGAAAATGATCTTGTGTGGAGCTAGTCTGGAAGTGTTTGCACTTCATATTAGTTAATCCCCAGCTTGGAGTCTTTCTTTGGAGCTTTGGATTTTTCACCTGAGTTGTAAATTTGTTCTGATTGTGGATGGAATCTGGAGAGCTTGAAATTTAATGACCTATTCTGCCATCTTCCCAGAGTCCTCCCTGTGAAGGTTCTTAAACAGGGAACTAGAGTGGCCAATGCTCTGTTTTTGGACTATCGATTTGGTAGCTATATTGAGGATTTATTGGAGCCAGGAAAAATTTAAGGGAGGCAAATCAATTAGAAATTGCAATAGTTCAGTGGATAGATGATGCTGGTCAAAACTAGGTTGGTATCCGTGTGAATGAAGAGAAGGCCAAACTTTTTAAGATGGGACTTCCTTCCAAAGGTTTTGTAGGATGTATCCATAGACTCTGTGGGTAACATGCATTTTTTATCTTTTTTTTTTTTTTTCTTCTCATAGAGAGAGATTAGCCCAGCACTCAGACTAATAGTGTAAGCCCTTAGACAGTGCACAGTACCTGGGCTTCTTCAAGATGTGTCCGATCTTATCTGAAGATACAAAGCAACAAATCCATTTCTCACTTGTCGGTTTATTACATATTGCTTTCTTATGACACTTCCCAGTTGTGATATATAAAAACTTTAAGGTAATTAATCATTTTTATTAATCAAGATAGCAATAATTAATAAAATGTGTCAGTGGCACTCTTAAATGCCAAAGACTCCCCATGGAATTCATTCAGTGCTTATATACTCTTGGAAGAGCGGGTGTCCTTGAAGATAGTAATCAACTCAGATTGGTTAACAAATAATTGAAAGAATAAACATTATAAAGAAAGGTAGGCTTATTCTAATGAGGGTCTGGAGGAATGTGATGGATTATTCAGTATTGGTTGAAGAGACTTATCTATATCCATATCTCCCTGTCTAAAGTAATCTAGGAAAAATGGAAAATCCACTTTCCCCAGACTTATTTGTGTAAAACCCGAGGGCTGGAATCTATCAATTGCCTAACTAAAATTTATTTACCTTTTGAACAGATATGAGTTTTCTCTTTCATTATCAGCCCTTCACTTCAAAGGTTGCCTGCATATCCTATGGGGGCTTATTCCTGAATGATGAAGTGGAAACAGGGGAAAAACTTTGGTCCTCATTTTAAAATTGGTTATTAATAGAAGAGAAATAATAACTTCTCTCATAGTATAGGCAGCTATGATGGTACCCAATGATCTCTTCTGTCAAATCTAGCATGAGTTTCAAGGACAGTTATAATTGTGCTTCTTTTTAACCCTACATAATGATCTTTTATGGGTCTTATGACACTGCAGTTTAAATTGTCTTCTCAAATTAAATAAAATTTTCTGCACCTCTTGCTCATCAAATTCTCTCCTGCTTCCAAGCTTTTGAAAGAGTTTGTGTCTGCATCTAAATTGCTCTTTCCCTTTCTTTCTGCTTATCCTTTTCCCTTCTTTTTTTCAAATTGCTTAAAATTCATCTTTCCTGAAAACCTTCAAAAATTAATTTACCTAAATTTGAGCCCTCCCTCACTGTTAGCACTTACATACTTAGTTTGAACTGCATTCATTTGTTGGTATATTGCTTTGTATATAATCTTGACCTCTCTCTCTTGTATCCCCAATTCTACTCCATATACCTCATAACCAGAAAGTTTCTTCTGATGTCTAACCTAAATCCTTCCTGCTACAGTTCAAGAAATTGGTTTCTACTTTGCAAAAAGGAATCTTCTTGATGGAAGTACAGAGTATTGACAGTGTCTTTTGAGAAGCTCAGAGACTTTGCAATACCATTCACTTCTAGGGAATCAGCCATCCTTTAATTTTTGGATTCAACATTTAATGAGCTTGTGTTTCCACTAAAGACATCTAGCACTCTTTCTAATACTCTACTAGACACAGCATTTGAGAATGAACCAGGGTTTTACCTTTGTTTTTAGCTTACAAATATTCATGGTCTCAATTTCTTACTGAATTTTTTTTTTAAGTCATGTTTAACATTCTTGTTGCCGTAATGGAAACTTTTGTTCTTTGGAGAGGCCTAGGGTCAGATTCCTCACTAAAATCTGAACAATTGCTAAGAGATTTCTTTCACCAGGGAGATTAAACCTTTGATCAAACTGTACTTGAATTCCATTTTTAAACCTCAGAATTTCAAGACAGAGATGTTGAAAACTATATACATTCACTAGAAAGTCTGGAATACTTGAACAAATCACTATTTAAGGCTGAATTGTTCTTCAATCTCAACCTCCAACTACCAATTTCTTTCATTCTCAGGTGAACAGTTAGTTAAAGGGTTTTTTGGGAATGAGATGAAAGTATCTGAATCTAAAGTTTTTGAAAAAATAAATGTTGCTTTGCTAATGTAAACTCCAGGCCAATGGTCTCTTTATGGCATTAAAAAGATCACTTGAGGGGTTATTGGAAGTCTTGGTGCATAAAAAGGTGGTTCAATTTGGAGAGTTGGAGATTGAATTACCTTCTTCTGGGCATTATGTAAGTTTGTATTATTTTCAGGGAAAATTAGGATTTGATGCATGTAATGAAAAATGAAATAATTTGTACGGAATAAATTATACTTTTTTGATCCACCTCCATCCAGAATGATGGAGTAATTTTTCCAGCAGTAGTTATGGAAGTAAATTGAAACAGAATTGAATAGATCTGGTTCTTGTCTTTGGACTGAGATTACCTAGGCACACTACTTCTCTCAATGCTTCAGTTTCCTCCTCTGTAAAATGAGAACACTAGCTTAGACAATCTCTATGGCAGATAGAGTTTTGGGCTTGGAATCAGAAAGACTCATTTCCCTGAATTCAAATGTGGACTCAGACATTTATTTAATGTTGTATGACCCTGGACAAGTCACCTAGTTCTGTTTGCCTCGATTTACTCATCTAGAAAATGAACTGGAGAAGGAAATGGCAAATCACTCCAGTATCTTTGCCAAGAAAACCCAAAATGGAGTCATGGAAC
Organism: Sminthopsis crassicaudata; assembly: GCF_048593235.1. Classification (NCBI taxonomy): domain Eukaryota; kingdom Metazoa; phylum Chordata; class Mammalia; order Dasyuromorphia; family Dasyuridae; genus Sminthopsis; species Sminthopsis crassicaudata. The sequence continues at coordinate 281,369,991 of NC_133620.1, read as the reverse complement.
TGAACTGAACACAACTGAAATAACTGAACAACAAAATAGGTCTTCTCCAGATTGAGATGCTGGGATTCTATGACCTACCCTCTTTTAACTCCCCTAGTGAATGACTGGGATTAGGATTGTAAACTGTAGCTGTCTGTGGAACAGAAGTTTTTTCTCCAGTTGAGAGTAACTGAACCATATGGGGATCTAACCCATAACCTTGACCTCATTAGCACTATGATTTAACTAACTAACTGAGTTGAGCAGCCCAGACAGAATGTTTAACATACGCCAGCTGTGAAAATCACTCTCTAATTCTTGCCTAACTACTGGTATTCACCTGCTGGATGAAAAGACACAGAAAGGAGTGGAAACTGGGCAAGAAAAGAAGATCCATAAGAATTGGAGTCTTGGGAGAGTGCAGTGGGCCAGAACAAGAAGTGCTAGACACAGAAAATGGTGAAGAAATGGGTTTGAGAGCAAAAATAGGAAAACTATGGTTTAAAGACAAACTACAATAACAAACTTGTATGTTACCAGCTTTGTGGGCAACTAGCTAGAAGCTGGCAACACTATTATGTCCTCTTCTCATCTTGTAACACTGATTGGATATTTAACAAAAATGTCAAAAAGGATATCAGACAGATTCTTTCCAAGGGCTGGGAGAGTACAGAAATTGTTTTAAAAAAAAAACAACTATATAATTTTTATTTTCTAAATATATATTCTATGTCATAGGATATATATATATATGTGAATTATGTTCTCAGCTAAATTATATATACATATATACACTCATAAACATGCATACACATATATAGGGAAGATGGGGGAAAGGGCCATATGGCATCCATAATGCCCTAGCCTAGAGCTTTGTGCAGAGCCACACATTCAAATATTTGCTGACTGCTGATATGGCATAGGGCACCGTAGGTTACCAGACAGAAGGCTTTAGGTGTAGCCAGTAATTGCCCCTTACACCACAAGAACTCCTCAAAAGCCTCTACCCCTGTGATGAGTGCAGAAAGAGCTCGGGCTTCCTGCGAGTCTGCCTTTTTCTGAGTCCGTTCCTTTTCCCTAGAGAAGGGAGCCTCCTTCCTCTTCTCTCTCTCCACACACCCCCTTGAGGGAACTGTCTCTTTAAGGAAAGGCAGTAGCTTACATAGTAGCAAGCCAGTCCTGCCTCCCCCGGCTGTTCTGGGTTAGAGCAGGGACACTGAAAGGAGTAAGGAGCGACGGCCGGAGCGAGTTTGTGGGGGGGAGAGCAGGCCTGAGTCCGAGCAGAACATCCTCATGCATCAGCACCCTCGGAAGGACCCCCTTACCCCACCCCTGATCCGTTGTCCTGAGCTTCCACCCCCAGGCTCTGGCTCTTGGACACAAGATGGCCATTCTTAAAGACTGAACTCAGGATCCATAAAAAGAAAGTTGGGAAACAGCTGGATGAACTTGGTAAGTGAAACCCCAAAGTTGCATCCTCCTTCCCTTCCTGGAGTGAAAAGGTTCAGGTTTTGCGCTTGTTCATCATCTCGGCAGACACCAGCCTTTTTCTTAGTAAATGGGTGTATATGTTGGGGTAGGTGGGGTGTGGGGTGGTGCAGTCAGGCAAATGCGATGGGGGAGCAGAGTTTTCCCTCGGGACTGAAAATTGGGGGACGTCGGGAGGTAATATGACGCTCCTAGCTCCTGTTAAGAGTGACTTCTAGCACCAAGACAGAGAATTAAGTGTTGATCTTACCGGACTCTCATTCTAAAGTGTGTTTGCGTGTTGAGTGGGGGTTAGGGGTGGAGGATGAAGCGCTTGGGATTTCTTAAAGGGGGTGAAGAGAAGCTAAGAAAGATTGCTTCATTTCTCTTCAGCCTGGGGTAAAGAAATTAGGACAGTGAAAGCAATGATTTGAGAAACTACTGGGGGCTAAATCAATTTTGCTATCTTGAGGAGTGAGGCTGGAAGAATGAGCAGCTGGGGGGATTGGAGTTTAGTCTGGTTAGGAAGCTTGAATGTCAGTTCCTCTCCAAAGTTTGAAAGGGTACCCATAAACACTCCCTTACCATCCCTTTTCTAGCCAACCTCCCTCCCCCACAATATTGCTGACACCCTATGCCAGTAAGAGAAAGGTCTGGCTCATTTGAGCTAGGAACCAGTTTAATATGGAAGTGAATTTATTAAATTGTGGCCAAGTAAAAGAACTATTTCTAGAGAAAGGCAGTAAAGTATAGATGTTTCTTATATCTGGAGCAATGCTTTAGAGTCACAGGAAGGTTTGAGGAACTCTCTAAGTCCAGGCTATGGAAAACAGAGAGATCCCTGGATCACTGAAACAACCTAGAGAATATTATCCTTTAATCTTCCCAGTCCTCCTCATGCTTTTGCTTGGGTATGCCCCCCCCTGCCCACTCCAAAAACACATGTCTAGGAGTAACCTGGGAAACATTTTACCCTGTTTGACTTTTCTGTGATGAGAAGGAACACTAGTGACCTCAGCTCTCAGGCGCTCTAATAGCCAGTCATTCTGAGAATGTATTTAGCTGGCTGTGGGAATGGTGGTTTACCCTGATCTCACCCCGGGCAAACAGTTCTACCTTCATCTCCTCCTTATTCTTACAGAGTAGGGGCTGTATTTCGAAGAATAGGTAAAAAGATGATGATTTTGAAAATTAAAGGAAGAAAGTTAAGGTTTGGGAAAAACTTCTTGAGGCACAGTCTCCCACTCTTCAGATGTGAGATACTCCCTGCCCACAAAGTCTGAATGGAATATTCAGTTTAAGTCAGGGAAGCAGAAGAAACTATGAATCAGGGGTCCTAATTTCTAGCTCCAACTCCTTCCCAACTTGCCCTATGAATTATTGTACCTCCTGGTATGGAATAAGCTACACGAAGAGTGGAGTTTATCTCAGAGAGAATAGGACAAGTGAAGGAACTCCAATATTAGTGATTATCTGATAGCCACTGAACCACCAGTCTTTCCTTCCAGTCCCAGAGGTCAAGTGGAATGAACAGCTAGATTATCCCTTGAGCTGAAAACCAAGAAAAGCAATATTTATTACAAAGCTCAACCCCTCCTTGAGTTGTCTTGGCTGTGGACACACCACTTGATGCCACTGTACTCAGAGCCAACACTCCTTCCAGATTCAGATTTCTCTCCAGGCCCCACACCCAGCCATTCCCCATGCCTGAAAACAGAGTAGTGGAGAACTGCTTTGTCATAGGAATGGAGGTGGCAGGAATTTTAATTAATGCCCCAGACATTAATATTATATGGTTCTTCTGGTTTTTGTCTCCTCCTCCTCCTTTTCCTCATTCTATTTGTTCTTCCTTCTTTCTCTGCTTTACTATTGCTTTGAGTTCCTGGTATGTGGCACAGGATAGGCATATATAGGGCTGGAAACACCCTTCAAGGGACACTCTGGTGAATATTGTCTCTGATCTTATGCCTCCATTGCAGTGTATCTTTCCTACTAGTCCCTGAATCCTAGCAATGGCCATGCCATTCTAGGAAAGCACAACCTTACCATATGTTTGGGTTCAAGATTGTCCTGCAGCTAAATCTATCCTTTGCTTTGTTATCTGAGCCTGCTCCGATTTCTGCACCACCTGATCGAGTGTCCATGTTTGTTTTGACATCCAGTGTGATACATGGGGGGAACAACTAAAGTTCCAGATTTCAAAGCAAGAATTTTTTACAGCAGCCGCCCAAGGCCAGGCCCCTACCAGCTGCTATGTTCCCATGTTAGCGTTTTCAGTTAATTAAGAAAACAAACCCCAAATCCCTGACAGAGACAGTTTTCTAAATACTGGACAGAGTGGGTCTGTGTGAGCTTTTACAGGAGCTGCTTCAAAACAGGACACACTGATTGGGGTACTGATGCCAAAACTGAAAGGGAGGAACCAAGTCAGCAAGGGAACAAAAATGAGAAGAGTATAAACCAGAGAGAAGCTCAACATAGAATCTTTTCAAGACAGGATGGGATGGGATTGGATGGGATGGGATGGGATGGGGTGGGATAGGATGAAATGGAATTAGATGTGTTGTTCTTCTTCAGAACAACCTCAGAGTGATCTTGCCATTCCTGAAAAGCCCTTGACAGAGTACTAAGGGGCTGAGGCTATAACTGTTCCTTTTAGGGGGAGAAGTTAGCATGGGAATGATCTTTTTTAAAAATAAGGAATATAAAGATGGATAAGCCAGATCAGAAGAGAGAGAAGGAGAGAAGAGAAAAGGAGAGTAAACCACATAAGAGAATGACTTCAAAGTTTTCCTCTTCAGGTCTGAGTTTCCTTTCCAAGAATTAAGTTAGTCCAAGATAAAGAAAGATAGAAGGGAAGTGATGAGTGATACTTAATGGAGAGCTTCACATGACCACTTAGTTAATTGGTATCAGTTTGAGTTTCCTGGAAAGAACTCCTAAAGTCTTTGATTCAGTAGATCTTTTCCTTTGTCCATCTGACAATGCTCCATCTCTATTGGGATCTGTAAATGTCCACATTAAAAAATTAGTATTGGGAAAGTCCCAGATTCTGAAAAGACATCACAATTTATATTTAATCAGCCAGGAGAGAGGAGGGCTCCAGGAGATATTTGTAAAACCACCAACTTTTGAATATCAATATTTCAATTATCTAAAATATGGATTATTGCTGACAGATTTTAAATCTGGAGTGACTTTTCTGCATATATCAGGATACTTCTGGGTCATCTCCCTTGTTGTTAGGTTCAATGTGTCAATATTAGAGCCCTTAATATTAGCTAGAATAAAAAATGTTTATCACTGAGAGAGAGTGGAGTCAGTAAAAAGAGCATTGGCCCTAGAATCAGAGGTTGTTGTTGTTGTTCAGTAATTTCAGTCATGTCTGACTCTTCGAGACTTCATTTGTGGGTTTGCCATCCTCTTTTCTAGATTGCTTTATAGATGAGGAAACTGAGACAAACAGAGTTAAATGACATGCCCAGAATCACACAGTTAGTAAGAATCTGAGGTTACTTTTGAGCTCAGAAATAAGATTCTTTTTGACTCCCAGCCTGATACTCTAGTTTTTGTGCCACCTAGCTACCCATGTGTCTAAAGTTAGAGGATTAAGGTTCACATTCCATCTCTGACATTTAGAAATTATCTTTGGGATCAGCTTCTGGTCCTACCAGCACTCTCAAGTACCCTGTTTAGTAAGAGGGCTTGCTCTTAGTTTCTTATAACTTCAGGAGTTTTTGAATAGGTAACTTATCATATCATCCTCTTGATTTTCCCCTTGGACTATTTTTTTTTCCAATTCAGCTGATGTAGAGCCCACTGAATCTGTTATGGAGCTGTGTATTTGGATCATTAAGTTTCATGCCAGGGATCATGCTGAGGGCTAGAGAAAAAAGAAAGGCAAAAAGGGCAACTAGTTGGTACAGTAAATAATAGAGCATGTGCCTTGAAATTGGGAGAATCTGAGTTCAGATGCGCTCTTAACTGTGTGATCCTGAGGAAATCACTTAACCTTGATTACCTCAAAAAACAAACAAAAAAAACCCTCCCCCCCAAAAAATGAAGAAAAAAGGGGAAAACAGTCTTTGTTCTCAAAGAGGATCCCAGTGTGATGAAGGAAACATCATGATAATCAACAGATGGAAAGGCATTAGCATTAAAAGGGATAGGGAGGGACTTTTTTGCAAAAAAGCTGGGATTTGAAGAAAGCCAGGAGGTTCAGAGGAGGAGGAAGAACATTTTTCAATAGTATTTCATTTTTCCAAATATACATATAGTTTTCAACATTCATTTTTGTAAGATTTTGTGTTCCAAATTTCTCTTCCTCCCTCCCTTATCTTTCCCCTATTCAAGATAATAAGCAATCTGATATAGGTGAAATATGTGCAATTCTTTTAATCATATTTCTGTATTTGTCATGTTGTGCAAGAAAAATAGACAAAAGAGAAAAAACCAAGAAGAAGAAAAAGCAAAGAAATAATTTTTAAAAGATGAAAATATTATGCTTCAATCCACATTCAGTCTCTATAGTTTTCTCTTTGGATATGAACTGGTATTGTCTTGAATCATCTCATTGTTAAGTAGAACCATGTCCATCACAGTTGATCATCACATAATCTCATTGTTACTATGTACAATGATCTCCTGGTTTTGTTCACTTTAGTTCAGCATCAATTCATGTAAGTCTTTCCAGGTTTTTCTGAAATCATCTGCTTATCATTTCTTAAAGAACAATGATATTCTATTACATTCATATACCATAACTTATTCAGCCATTCCCCAACTGATGGACATTCATTCAGTTTCCAGTTCCTTGCCACTATAAAAAGGGGGCTGCTATAAACATTTTTGCACATGTGGTTCATTTTCTCTCTGTTATGATCTCTTTGGGACGCAGGCCCTATAATGAGACTGCTGGATCACAGTTTGGTAGCCCTTTGGGCATAATTCCAAATTGCTCTCCAGAATAGTTGGATTAGTTCACAACTCTACCACAAATGCCTAGGGTCCCAGTTTTTCCATATCACCTCTAACATTTATCATTAAAATTTTTGATATAGGGAATCTCCAGCAAAAATGTGTGGAATCAAGTGATGGAGTATCTTGCTTGAGTAATAGTCAGGAAACCAGTGTCACTCAATTGTAGAGTATGGAGGGGAGTAAAATATATATAAAAAAAAAACCTTAAAAGGTAGTTATGGAGGACTTTAAAAGTCAAACAATTGACTTTATGTTTCATCTAGGAGTTTATTGAATAAGGGGGTGACATGGCCAGACCTGTACTTTAGATAGATCAATTTGACAGCTGAGTGGAAGATGGATTAAAGTAGGAAAAGACTCACATAGGGATATCTGCCAGAAAGGTAATGAACCATCCAAAATACTAATGGAATAGTTTGAGTTGACAAGATAACTGTACCAGAGAAGTGTCAGTGTCTGAGGAGGAAGGGGCGAAGGCATGAGAAATAAGAGATGTTGCATAGGTAGATATGATAAAAAAAAGAAGTGTATTATTTGTCTACATATGTTTGGTTTCTTGTGGGGTGAAGGATGATGCTATGTATTTATTTTATATGTGTTTAATTTTCCAATCTTATCCCATATTAATCCTTATGCTTCATAAAACTTGTACTTCTTGCCATTCACTGTACAGTCTTCTAATTTCTTCTTTACCTTACTTGACTATGTCTTTAAACCCAAATCACTGTTTTTCACTGATTGGCCCCAACCCAAGCCTCACTTGCTCATTGTTTGGATTTTAGTGGCCTAGTGAGCATAAATAGCCATTCTTTCTGTTCTGACCAGAAGCTCTGAGGGTCTTCCCATCCCAGATCCAATTTTTTTTAATGAAAATAAATTAGGCCTTTACCTTCCTCTATGTGTGTGTGTGCGTGTGTGTTTGTGTGTGAGAATTAATCAGGTTCAACTCTTTATGACTCTACTTGGTTTGTCATTTTCTTTTCTGGCTCACTTTACAGATGAGAAAATTGAGGCAGAGTTAAGAGATTTATCCAGAGCTACAAAGTTACTAAGCATCTGAAGTTGGACTTAAACTCAGATCCTCCTGATTCCAGGACTGTACTCTATCCAGTGACTTCTTATGCTTAGAATCTCTTCCCTTTCCTTCTATACTTATTGGATTTTCATCTGCCTTTTAAATCTCAATGCAATATTCTCTGTTCTGTGACACTCTGATCCTCTCAGTTGTATCAACCTGCCTTCCCCCTTGAATTTCACAACATGGCATTTTGTTTCACAACTCTCTAATATACTCATTGTGGAATGCTGTGTAATACTTATCTGGATTAGTGTCTAACTTTCTTACTAGACTATAAGGCACATGAGGACAGGGACTGTGCTTTACCTTCTCAGTATTTATTAAGGTATTCTGTACACAAAAAAAGCTTAACACATGTATGTTTAATAAAGCAGAGAAGGAGAGAAGGAAGGGAAGAGGAGTGAGGAGGGGAATGAAGGAGAGGAGAGGAGAACAGAGGAGAGAAGAGTAGAGAATAGGAGAGGAGAAAGGAGAAAAGGAAAGGAAAAAAGAGGGAGGAAAAGAGAAGGGAGGGGAGGAAAAGAGAAGGGAGGGGAGGAGAGGGAAAGGGAAGAAGAGGAGAGAAGATATTAAATGTCTACTATATACAACAGGGGCAGCAGGACAGTGCAATGGGATAGAGCACTGGGCCAGGAACTCATTACATAACTATTAACTCATCTTCCTAAGTTCAAATCTGGCTTCCAACACTTACTGGCTCTGTAACCCAATGCAAATCATAACTCTGTTTGTCTTAGTTTCCTCATCTATAAAAGTAGCTGGAGAAGGAAATAGCAACACACCAGCATTTTCATTAAGAAAACTCCAAATAGATTAACAGAGAGTTGAACAGGACTGAAATAGTTAAACAACAAAGTAAGTCTTCCAGATTGAGACACCACAGGAGTGAGTTAAACACTTTATAAATATTATCTCTTTTGATCTTCCCAACAATCATATAGGTATACAGGCTTCCTGAGGCAGGAAGAGAGTATTTTGCCCAGGGTCATACAGCTAGTAATTTGAATTAAAGTCTTCCTGATTCTAGACACTGTCCCCCTATCTGCCTCAGAAAGCCATCTATTTTAAAAGAGGTTTAAAAAGAAACAGAAAAAAAGCTTATCAGCAAAAATTTACTACATTTTCTATGTCTGAAAGTATGCAATATTACTTAGCTATAGTTTTCCACTTCTGCAATGAAGGGAGGAAAGAGTTTTACAACTTTCTTTCATAGCTAAGATCAGTCATTGTAATTACTGTATTGTGTAGTGTTAATGTTCATTCTTCTTAAGCTGTTGTACTCATTGGGTATATTGTTTTTTTCTAGTTGTGCTTATCACTAAATTCTTCATATTTGTCATTTTTGACAGCGTAATAATATTCTTTGTAGTCACATACCATAGTTTGCTTAGCCATTCCCTAATTGAGCATCTACTTTGTTTCCACTTCTTTGCTACCAAAAAAAAGTGCTGTTATTACTCTTTTCTTATAAGTAGGACCTTTCTTTCTGATTTTTAACATGTGCCTCATAATTATAAAGCACTTACTACATGGCAGGCATGTGCTAAGTGCTAGAACTACAAAGAAAGGTAAAAGATAGTCCCTCATAAAAAGTTACAATCTAATGGGGAAGACAGAATGCAAACAAGTATGTATAAACAAGCTATAAGCAGGATGAAAAGGCAGTAATCAATCAAAGGATGACACTAGAATTAAGAGAGATTGGGGAAAGCTTACTGAAAATGTGAAATTTTAGTTGGGACTTGAAAGAAACCAAGCCAGAGGGCAGAAATGAGGAAGAACATTCCATTTATGGGAGACAGATAATAAACATGCTTAGAGTATGGAGGTAGAATGTTTTTTTCAAGAAATTGCAAAGATGCCAAGGTGTCTGGATCAAAAAGTATATGAAAGTGGGTGGGAGAAAGGTTGGAAATGGTGTAAGAAGACAGAAAGATGGAGGGTAGGTTCTGAAAGGCTTTGACTGACAAACCAAGGATTTTATACTTCATCCTGGAGGTGATAAGGAGTCCCTCGAGTTTATTGGGGAGGAGGAGTAGGGTGTAACATGATTAGACCTATGTTTGGACTAAAGACTATGGAAATTTTAGTCAGTTTTTAAAGCTTAACTCAAAATTGCCTTCCAGGATGGTTGAAGCCATCAATAGTGTATTAGCATATTATATGTTGTATTAGTGTATTAGCATACCTGCCTTTTCAGACCACAAACATTTGACTATTCCAATATTGTGTCATCTTTGCCCATTTGTTGGATGTGAGGCAAACCTCAGAGTTGTTTTGATTTTTCATTGCTCTTGTTTTTAGTGGTTTGGAGCATTCTTTCATATGGCTCATAGTTTGCTGTTCTTCTTTTGAGAATTGTATTTCATAGCCTTTGACCACTTATCCACTGGGGATGTAATTGCTTTTTAATGCTTTTTCCATTACAGCATGGAATTAGGCAATGATCCTTGAGGTAGGAACAAGTTTAGAATAGGAATTCTCTTATGAACTACTAAAGGTAAGCAAGATAGATAACGGATGCCCCAGAAATGGGTGAAGATCAGATGATGAAAATAATTCTAGCTGCACACTTCAGATTATGGAGTGGGAACGAGGGTTAGACAAGGTATTATCTGCATTGGTTTTGAGACTTTTCCTAGTAGAAAAAAATGACATTTTCCAATGTACAACCAGCTTTTGCCTTGATTGGTAAATATTGAATCTCCTTTATACTCAGATAGAGCCATAGACTTAAGAGCTGGCAAAAGTATCTACTAAAGTATGACTTGGGAAGTTTTTTAATCAGCTGAGGCATGTTGGGTAAAGGGAAGGACATGATAAGTCTGGTTTATATTTGGTCTGAAATAGTGAACTCTCTATTTTCCCAGCCCAAATTGCATTTAGCTGCAAAACCTCTGGCAAATGTTCAAATATAAAATGAATGTAAAGGGTGTCTTGGGGGACATTGATATGTTAAGGCCCAGTCCCTGATTCAGAGATCCTGAGATGAATAGATAAACCTCTTTCCCTCCATCTGCAAAGGAGGAGCTCTCAGGAGTTCTCAAGCATCTGGTAGAGTAGGAGCCACAGTTGTGCAGTGGGAACCTATTGTCCCACGCCATATTCAGGCCTTAAGGGAGTGGGACAGAGGTCTGGACTTGCTCTTAGGCCTTTCCCAGGCAATTTTCCCTCCTGCTGAGACCAGCTGGGCTGATGGAACCAGAGGGCTGGAGGAAGAGGGGGTGTTGTACAACATTACTTCACCAGATATTGAGAGCCCAAGCTTGGGAGATAGAATATCTGAGTTTCAGCTCTATGTGAGCTGAAACTACTTTCTCCTAACTCAGCTTACCTAGTTGAAGGATAAGGGCTGTAATCTTGATTCCAATTCAAAGATATATTGGAGGGTAGGAATGAATAGGAATTGGAAATAATATAGTAGCTCTCCTGGACAAAAAAGAACAAAAAGAGGAAAGGAGTAGGTTTGGATGTTTTTGCATAATCAGAGTATCTCTCCCAGTGACTAGACTAAGTGGGGAGTATATGCTGCTGCTATTACTGCTGCTATTCCACTGGAAAAAAGACAGGTTCTCTCCTATTTCAGCTTTCATTTAGGTGAGTGAACTATCATTTACTAATTGACCAAGTTTTCAGTAGCCTGGCTCATGTCTTCTGACCTGGGCCAGCTCCCTTTCTTCCCTATTATTTGAAGACTGTTCTACTTGTTCCTATTCTGTTTCATTGATTCTTGAATTTACCCACATCCAGCTCAGTACAAGTAATATGGATAGGCTGATTCCCAAAGGACTCAACTTGGGCAATTCACCTCTCTTTGTGTTTCAGTTTCTTTTTTATAAAATGAAAGGTTTGGGATTAGATAGTTGAACCTCTCTTAGTCTCCTGAAATTCTGTGATTCTATGAAAGGAAGATTCCCTGCTGTCCAGAGACACTGGGGATGTTCCCAGAAATGTTCTATTTGCATTTCTACTGTGGTCTTCTCAAAGTCAGGTGGGAATATTTTCTTACACATCCCAAAGTTTAGTACCTTTTCTGGAATTCTTAGGATTTGGAGTCAAGGGGTAAAATGATCTAGGTTCTTACGTATTTTTTTTCATGAAATATTCTAGGGAATCTAGTCTCTGTGTCTCCAGGGCTGACTACCAACTCTGGCTGGTGGATTGGCTGACAGGGAAGTATCGAAGAAGTTATAGAGTGCTTGCTGTTGGCTTTCTCTAGAGGAGACAGCAATATTGTCTAGTGGAAAGAGTTAAAAGATATGAATTCAAATTCTGATTCTGCTACTTAATATGTATGGGACCTTGATCAAGTGACTTGAGCTCTGCCACCTTGAGTAAGCCTGCTATGACCCGTAAAGTCTATAAAGTAAGGAAGTTAGACCTTTAAAAACCTTTTCAGCTCAAAATCTGTGATCCTCAGATTAGTTTGGCTGTTTGACCTTGGACAAGTCAATTTCCTAATTTAAAATTATGTCACTTGTCTCAATAACCTCTAGCCAGCTTCCAATCTTTGATTTTTAGGATGTGCTTAACTCTAATCCTAACCTCACTCCCCTTCCTATTGAATTTACTAGAAGTTGTGTTAAATGCCATTATTGGATGTCATTATTCTAAGCTAGGGGTACTTGGAGAAAGAAGCAGTATCTTGAAAGAAGCAGTAACTTGAGCACAGAAGCTCCCTTTAGTTCTCTGGATCACAACCAATATTTTAGGAAACCCGGAGGAAGGAACAGGTGGAGAGGGACAGGAGAGAAAGCTCATCTGAACACACCCTTGAACTCTATAGTCAGCTCTGCATCTTGTAGCATGAAAAATATGTGCAATGTGTCCCGACGAAAGACATGGTGATGGGGAAAGTCCTAAAGACTCAAGCTGAGGAGAGGAGACTGAAATAACTGGAATTCTTCTTTTTAGAGAAGATTGAAGTGGACAAATTTATAACTATCTCCAAGTTTTTGAAGAATTTTAGCGATTTTGTTATGTCTTTTAAGAATCTGGGAATTTTAGGAAAGTTTCAAATGGGAGAAATCAAGCCCAGGGTTGAAGAAAAGCTTAAATAAATTTGTATTGAGTTATTTGGAGAAAAGCAGTGTAGGTATGTGAGGGCATTTACCCAAACCACAGCTTCTCTGTAGGCCTGTCCCAAGGGAGAAACTGTCCCCAGTTGCTTCTACTCTCCTGGCTTAAAGCCCAGAACAATCTCAAGCCTGAAATGCTGCCCTCCAGAATCTCTCACCCTAGCCTCTACTATTATCTTTTGGATGTCTCTTGTTTCAGCTCCCTTCCCAGGCTCCCTGCTTCCCCTTCACAGCCAAGACATAGTGAATGTAGAAAGAATTTATTTTACAAGGGAAAAGCATTTATATAATAGAGGACAAACACACTCAGAAATAACTGGTGAGTACAGACTTTGAGTGTTGCCTAAACTTCTTTGAAGGAGGCCGGGGAGGATCAGGAGCAATGAGTGGAAGATTTAGATGGATGGTTGGATTGGATGTAAGAAAAAGCATTGAAGGACTAAAGTGATCTAAGACTGCCTCAGTAGGTAGATGATTTCGAGAGGAGGCTGAATGACTGCTTCTAGGCCATTTGGTAGATGATTTCCTTAGTCAAGGACAGATTGGACTTAATGGTCCCTGAGGTATCTTCCAATTCTGAGATTCTGTGATTCCATAGATAGCTATTTACTTATCTGTAACCCTTTTCTGTGGCTTGACCTCGCTGGTGACATAGGCTTTCAAAGAGAACTGGACTTGATGACATCCCTTGCCTTTCTCAATCCACTATGCTTTATACCTCTAGGGAGGCTGTCCTAATCTAAATGCAAGAAGACCAAAAATAACAAAATATACAAATCTCTTGGGATTATGAAAAATATTGACCCACCCTAAGCAGGTGATTCCCTAGCCTGGCTGCCATGGGTTCCAGTTTGCCCTGCCTTTTCTCAGCATATGGAGCTTAACCCAATTTCCAATTTATTCTACTGGTAATATACATCATGCTACTATCAACCTGAGAATGGCCATCAGATACCTGATATAACTTAATATTCTACCCATACCTTTCCATATGAATGTGACAGCCTTACCCCAGCTGAACAAATACTATCTTCTCCCAAAATTTACACTCAAATTCATAAAAATAATTTCTAACATTTATATAATGCTGTAAAATGTGACAAGTATATATTATTTGATCAATGCTGTATTATTATTAATTCCATTTTACAGATTAGGAAACTGAGGTAGCAAAGTTATATGACTTGTTCAAAGAAATATAGCTAAGCAAATATCTGAGGCAAGGTCTGAATTCAGGTTTTCATGATTCCCAAATCTAGTGTTCTATCCACAGCACCATCTAAGCTGCCTCTTCTTCCCAAGACATGGATAACTCTTTTCATATAATTGTAGAATGTTTTTATAGAGAGAAAGGGGATTTTCTGGTTTCCAAGCCAACCTGAAGAGATGAAGGTTTAACATACAGCCTTTCTAACAGGCTAGGGATTAGGGAGATTAGGGATAAATGGCAGCCAGGGTAGGTTATCACCTGCTTAGGGTGGATCAAGATTTTTCATGCTCCCAAGAAATTTGGGAATCCTGTTATTTTAGGTCTTCTTGTATTTAGAATATAACAGCCTTCCTAAAAGTACAAGTAATGATGTATTGAGAAAGGGAAGGAATATCACAAGTCATCAATGACAGCCTTCTTATTTTGTTGATGAAAAGTTTATGAAGGCAGAGAAGTTGTGATTTGCCTGGAACAGAATGGGGAATGGATTGATTGTCTATCCATCTATCTCTCTCCATCTTTTTGAATTGTGTCTCACTGAATTACCTTTACCAAGATAAATTTCTTTAGATAGTGTTTAATTAAAATGGTTAAAAAAAACGGTGCAATGATATCATAGCACCCACATACACTCCTTCACACATCATAGACAACAATTGTTATTAAATCCTCATGCCAATCATCTCAAGTAACAGTGAGATTAAACCTCAGGAGTTCAGTTCTTGATTACTTCTGATTGGAAACTGAACAAAAGACAATTCTTTTACCCACTGGTCCTTTCAGTCACATTGCATTCATGAATGCAACAATTGCTACTGTCATGCTCACCTTCCTCAGACTACCTCCCCATTACTCATCTCTCTCATTTGAGGGATAAATCAATTTACATCTCAGTCCCTTCAGTAAAGAAATTCTTTCGTTGTATCCCTATCCTTAATACAGTGCTTAGCATGTAGGAAATGTTTCATAAGTGTTTGGGTGCCTCCAAAGAGAGATTGGATTTCAAAGTTCCTCCAAATACAAATGACTGGAAAGAAGATTGACTCTTTTGCATCTAATCATCTTTGCTCTCTTCTCATTTTTAGTGTGTTGGCTATCAACCATGGAGCCTATAGTGCTCACCCCAGATTGCACGGTAAATAATAATATATACGAAAAATATATACATGTAAAATATACATGATATATATATGCATATATATATAATATATAATAATAGCTAACATTTGTATGGAGTTATTATGTGCAAAGTCCTAAGTGCTTTATGATTATTATCTATTTGATCCTTGCAACAACCTTGGGATGATAGAGCCTATTATTTTTTCCATTTTACAGATGAGGAAACTGTAGCAAACAGAGGCTAAGTAACGTGCTCTAAATCAGTCAGCTAAGGCTAGATATGAACTTAAGGCCTAGCACTATATCTCCTACCTATTATATAATTATATTTTCCCCTCATAAAGTTGTAGCAAATGAATATTGAAAGCAAAGCACTTAAAAAACAAAATAACACCCTCCCCAAAACCCCAATCCTTTAAAGCACTATATAAATCACTAAAGCTTAATATTGCTAAAAGTTGTTTAGTTTAACCTTATCTAAACCTGACATACTCTATGACATAACCTGAGTCTACTTGAAGACCTCTAGTGAGGTGCACTGCCCCACTACATTCAGAGCCATTTTGAGTTATCCTGATCTATATCTTGCCACTGGATCACAGTGACTCTCTTCCTCACTTAAATCCAATTTACTTGTATGTGATAGCATCACCGCTCTGATGTCCTAGTCCTCTTTGAGAATAAAGAACAAACTTTGGGATCTAATTGGAACTATCCACTTGGGCAACATACCTCTGTTCTTTCCTTTTTCCTTTGTTGTTTTCTTTTTATTTCTCTTTGCTGTGCCTTCTCTCTGTCCACATATCATATCTTTACCTGTGAATGTTTTACCCAAAGGCATGTCAGTTTTGATCACTGAAACTCACAAACTATCTTGGAATTTATAGGATAAGGCCATGCCTTAAACCCAAATCATTCTCTCACTGATTGACCAACAATACCTCTTATTGCCAAGCCTCACTTGGTTTTTGTTTGGGCATTGATTGTCTCAGAATAAATGTAAATAGCAATTGTTTCTGTTTTCGTCAGAAACCCTATGGGTCTTCCCTTCCCAGATTGATTTTCTTTTTTTGATAGATAAAAAAGGCCATTTTCTGCTTCATTTCTTACCTACCTTTAATAACTGATTGGGGGTTGCCTCAGTCAAATTGAGACCTGATAAAAAGGCACAGGTCTCCCATTGTCTCTAGGGCCATCTCCAGTTATCCTGATTTATAGCTTGCCATTGGACCTAAATATATCTAGAGGATTCTAGGTGACTTGCATAGCCTATTCTCAATTAAACCCAATTCACTTGCAAGTCATGGTCCACTTTGAGAATGAAGGACAAACAACCACCACTGTCTTGCATGGTAACCCATTCCCCTTTGGGACAGAACTAATTGTTAGGATGTTTTCCCTAACTTAAATTGGCCTCTGTAGCTTTTTATTCATCACCTGCCTTCTAGGACAAGGCAACACAAGGGTCTTATATATGAAAGCATTTTAAAATATTTGAAGACTACTATAAAATCACTTCTAAATTTTTTCTTCTTCAAGCTAAACATCTCTAGTTTCTTCAACTAATCCTCATAGGATAATACCCATGGTACTTCCCTAACCTGGTTTCCCTAATCTAGATTATCTCTAGTTTATTAAGATCTTTCTTAAAATATGCATACCCTTTGATCCAGCATTGTCTCTACTGGGCCTATATCCCAAAAAGATCATAAAAACGGAAAAATAAAAAAAGCTACATGTTCCAAAATGTTTTTTTTTTGTAGTGGCAAACAACTAGAAACTGAGTGGATACCCATCAGTTGGGGAATGGCTGAATGAGTTATAGTACATGAATGTTATAGAATATTATTGTTCTGTAGAAATGACCAGCAGGATGATTTCAGAAAGGCCTGAAGAGACTTACATGAACTGATGCTAAGTGAAATGAGTAGAACCAAGAGAACACTGTACACAGCATCAAGAAGATTTTACGTGATTAATTGATGGCTATGGCTCCTTTCAATAGTGAGGTGATTCAGGCCAATTCCAATGGACTTGTGATGGAGAGAACCATCTGTATCCAAAGAGAGGACTGTGGGGACTGAGTATGGATCACAACATAAGCATTTTCACTTTTTTGTTGTTGTTTTCTTGCTTTTTCTTTACTTTCTCATTTTTTCCCTTTTTGATCTGATTTTTCTTGTGTAGCATGATAATTATGGAATATGTAAAGAAGAATTAACATGTTTAACATATATTGAATTACTTGTTTTTTAGGGGAAAGGGTGAGGAGAAGGGAGGGAGAAATTTTGGAACATAAGGTTTTGCAAGGGTAAATGTTGAAAACTATCTGTACATATATTTTGAAAATAAAAAGTATTTAAAAATATGGAGCCTAGAGATGAGCTCAGTATCATAAATATGGCATGACAGGAGAATGATCAATTACTCAATATACAAGCATTTATTGACAAAAGAAAATAATAAATTAGACCCTGTCCTTAAAGAGCTTCTGTTACATTGGCAGAGATAGCATTTGCAATGTTTGGAGGGAGGATGCTAGGAACTATGAGTTAAGATTTCTTTTTTTTTAATTATAGCTTTTTATTTATAAGATATATGCATAGGTAATTTTTCAGCATTGACAACTGCAAAACCTTTTGTTCCAACTTTTCCCCTCCTTCCCCCCACTCCCTCCCCCAGATGGCAGGTTGACCAATACATGTTAAATATGTTAAAATATTAGTTAAATACAATATATGTATACATGTCCAAACAGTTATTTTGCTGTACAAAAAGAATTGGACTTTGAAATAGTATACAATTAGCCTGTGAAGGAAATCAAAACTGCAGGTGGAAAAAAATAGAAGGATTGGGAATTCTATGTAGTGGTTCATAGTCATTCCCCAGAGTTCTTTCACTGGGTGTAGCTGGTTCAGTTCATTACTGCTCAATTGGAACTGATTTGGTTTATCTCATTGTTGAAGAGGGCCACGTCCATCAAAATTGATCATTACATAGTATTGTTGTTGAAGTATACAACGATCTCCTGGTCCTGCTCATTTCACTCAGCATCAGTTCATGTAAGTCTCCCCAGGCCTCTCTGAAATCATCCTGTTGGTCATTTCTTACAGAACAATAATATTCCATAATATTCATATACCACAATTTATTCATCCATTCTCCAGTTGATGGGCATCCACTCAGTTTCCAGTTTCTGGCCATTACAAAGAGGGCTGTCACAAACATTCTTGCACATTTAAGTCCCTTTCTCTTCTTTAAGTTCTCTTTGGGATATAAGCCCCACAGTAACGCTGCTGGATCAAAGGGTATGCACAGTTTGATAACTTTTTTAAGCATAGTTCCAAACTGCTCTCCAGAATGGCTGGATGTATTCATAATTCCACCAACAATGTATCAGTGTTCCTGTTTTCCCACATCCCCTCCAATATTCTGCATTACCTTTCCCTGTCATCCTAGCCAATCTGACAGGTGTGCAGTGGTATCTCATAGTTGTCTTAATTTGCATTTCTCTGATTAATAATGACTTGGAGAATCTTTCCATATGGCTAGAGATAGTTTCAATTTCTTCATTTGAGAATTGTCTGTTCATATCTATGAGCTAAGATTTTAAGTAAGAAGTGGTACTTGATCTGAAGCTTGATGAAAAAAAGGATTTTAAGAGGCAGAGGTAAGGAAGAACATTTCAGGCATAGGGGATATAGCTCAATGCAAAGGCATTGGGATGGGAAGTGGAGTGTCATCTGTGAGGAAATGCAAGAAGGGCATTTTGGCTGAATGATAGAGTAAGAAGGGGAGTGATATGTTATTAATCTGAAAAGTAGGTTAGGGCCACATTGTGAGTATCTTTATGTGTCAGAGAGTTTATATTATTTCCTAGGGTGAATAGGGAGCTGCTCAAGTTTGAATAGAGGAGTGACATGGTTGGACTTTTCACTTTAGGAGAAAGATCATCCACCTCCCCAGTCTTGTTATTTGTCCTTTGTTTTTGAAAAAAAAAAAAAGACATTACTGGTGATATCTTAACTTGCCAGTAAAATTAGGTTAAGTGAGGCAGCATTACACAAAGTCATCAGGCTCATTCTCTTTTTCCAAGTCACTGAAGTTTAATATCAGGACAAAAGTTAGGCAAAGTATTGGTTGTCTAGATTGCAATGGATGACCTTAACTTCTTTGATGAATGACCAAGTTCTAAGCACTTCACAGCCCCTGTTTTGGCCACATTTATGGCCATTGGAACAAATTGTTCTCGTCTACCCATTCTACTGGGGGAAGTCTTCACAAGCATAAGGTATATATCCCCCTAATTCACTTCCAGGCTTGGGGCCTGTCACTTACTCTCAATCTGATTTAGCTGTAAGCTGAGACAGTTTATTGGGGTATGGCTTTCCTTTCACACCGTGGAGTCATTGATTTTATAGTCTATCTATTTCAAGTCAATTGTTTTATCATTTGCTTTTCCAGCTCATTTTACAGGTGAAGAAATGGATGCAAACAGGGTTAAATGACTTGCCCAGGATCATACAGTGCCTGAAACTAGATTTGAACTCGGGTCTTTCTGATTGCGGAAATAATGTTCTACCTGCTGAACCACCAGCTGCCTTTTATAGCAATGAAAATATTTGCTTTGACTCCTAAAAACAATTTCCATAAATTTTTAAGTTTTGAGAGGGTGAAAAGGGAAAAAAATCCAAATTAAAAAAAAAAGACAGTATGCTATTATTGTAGGGTATTTGTTCTAAATTTTAAATCCTGGTCCAAATCAGACTTAATGATGATCTATAGACATATTTTAGAATTATTTGTAAAAGTATTTTGATCTAGACAATTCAAAGAATATACCTGGTCTGATGCTGATATCAAGGTTTTAGGTTTTATCCCCATATAGACCATATTTGTTTAATAGTAAGGTAGCATGATAGTGGAGAAAACATTAGTCTTAGAGTTAATGCACTTCAGTTCAAATCTCAGCTCTGATGCTATTACCTATATGACTTTTAGACTTTCTCCTCTGTGACCTCCAGTTTTCTCATGGTGTTGGATTAAATGGTCCCTGAAGTTCCCTCTAGTGCCAGATCCCTGATTCTGTGTCCCCAAATTACTTCTTTGACCATATATTAAAAAGATAGAAGTTCTGGGGACCAGTGTAACTCCCCATCTCCTCCAACAAATGCTGACAGTCAGCAAAGCCTAGGTTTCATGGCAGCTGAGGAGTCTGAAAGTCTGATGCCCACACATACTAATTGAATAGAGCTGTCTTATGTTGCCAACATTTTTCCTTTTCAAGTTTTCCTTCTAGTAAAATGGAAATATACATAAGCATTGGGGAAAACAGTACTGTACTTCGGTAGTTTTGGTTAAGATTTCACTAAAACACTAGACTTCAAAATACAATTGCCTGGTGCCATGGTAACCTAGCTTTAGGGATTTGTCAAGCCTTGGGCTAACATAGCCCTCCTCCCCCAAAGTCTTGATGGATTTGGGGGTTATTTAGCCTCGCCAGAATCGGGGAGGGTGGAATTGTAATTGAAAAGAGATGTGCTATTGTTTTTGTGAAAATGCTGCCTGATGAGAAACAATGAGCCTGGGAGAAGGCTAGGATTTGAGCTTTTCTGTGAAGAGAATAAGATGGTCTTTAATGAGAGCCCTGGTAATTCTGGATGAAGGGGTGTGATTTTCTCTAGTAGGAGACGGAATACAGATCTGGGTGATAGGCTGGTGACACGGGGTGAAGAGACGAAGAAACAAGCAACTGTTAGAGGTCTTAGGGAGGAGCAGGAGATAGAGATGCCGAAAGACAAAAGGGAACAGTTTGAATTGACAAGGAAGAATAGTTATACCATCAGAAAAGAAATAAAATAAGAGAAAAAAAGGAAGGAGTGAACCAAGGGGAACACAATTTTTTCTCCTTAAAAGTCTCATTTAAAACTTCCCTTTTTTGTCAAAGTCAGCATCATTCTTTCAAGTCTCCTAGGTTCACTGCATCACCATTGTCATCCTCATTTTGCCTCTCCCTGAATTGTCTTAATTTGTTACCAAACCTTCCCATTTCTATCTCCAAAAAATCATTTACCTTAGTTCCCTCTTCTATTTAACAATCTAACACAATCCTAGTTAGAGACGTTATGATCTTTACTAAAAATCTCATAATTTTCACAACTTCCTATTGTTTCCTCTTTTCAAGTCTCTCCTATCTCCAATGTATTCTTCACACAGTTGCTAAAGTATAGTTTTGTGTCATTGCTCAATAAACTCCAATAGCTCCCTATTAACTCTAAGATAAAATGCATTTACTTTGGCCAAAAGGTCAAGAAAAAAGCCATGAGAAATGCTACCTTTGGGAGAGAGTAGGAAGGAGAAAAGCCAGTAACAGAGACAGAAAAAAAATTAGGAGAATGAAGCAGTGCTGAAACTGAGAGAGGAAAGAGTTTCAAGAAAGATTTGGTTAACATTATAAAATGATTCTGAAAGTCCAAAGAAGTTATAAATAGTCTAAGGCTCGATATTTGGAAAAAAAGTCATCAATGAATAGGTAGTATGCAATTTAGTTATTGTTGAAGGGTTAAAAGTCACATTTCAAGAAGTTTAGATGACAGCTGAGGAAATAGAAGCAATCAGATTTAGATATTTAGTACACACACATATATATATGTATATATATATATATATATATATACATATATATATATATTAATTGATGATGACAAAGATAAGTTTCCTAGTGGAAGTACATTTACCAGAAAAACAGAAAAAATGAACCCCCCTATTGAGGTTGAGGATCTACACCAGGAAAGGTAAATATGAAATAGAGTGAGAGAGCATATAAAGACAAGTTCTTAGTGGAACTCACAATTACCCAGTAGAAAGAGAGCACCTCATAAGGTTGGGGCATGTCCTTAACTGGTAGACTAAATCTTGAAAAGAATTTAGCACCAAATTAGCTATAAGGAGAAGTGGGATTGAGAAGCATAGTAGAGTTAGGGGAGGTACCACATGGCATGAGGGAGGGGTAAGGGGAAAGACACCATGAGGCAGGGTACCAGTGATGGATTGACCCAAAAGAGAGCAGTAGGAAACCATGGCCCATAAAGTATTTTATAGGGAAAATTTAGCCTCAGGAACTGGAAATAACTTGAATTTCTTACTGACTTAGCTGCAGAGGGTGGGACCAGGGAACCAAACTGATTACCAGAGCCTTCTTTCTGCCTGTCCCAGGGAATAATTTTTTTTTTTAAATCAATTCTTCAGTTTCTCTCTACCAACCACACCCAACATTCAAGACCTCATCAACTGTCATATCTACCTTTTAGTACAGGGAGGGAGAATAGCAAGGGCATAGGAGACACTAGATCCTTTTTCTTCATGCACTGGCATTCTAGGAGTAGAACTTATTTCTTAGAATAAGGGTATCTCACATTTCAAAATGGAAAAGAAAATGAGTCTTTTATGGACTTTATGACAAATATATCTGTTATCGTACACACACACATACACACAAAAGTA
This sequence comes from Sminthopsis crassicaudata, assembly GCF_048593235.1. Lineage (NCBI taxonomy): Eukaryota > Metazoa > Chordata > Mammalia > Dasyuromorphia > Dasyuridae > Sminthopsis > Sminthopsis crassicaudata. Next base: position 281,347,577 of record NC_133620.1, on the reverse strand, counting down.
AGCTATATTCTGACTTAAGCTGTAAATTCCATGATCAGATTTAAATGTGTACATACATCCATACATCCATACACCCACACTTTTAAAGGGATACTCTGTTCCTTACTAAAAACAGTCACTGCAAATATAATCCCTAGGTAATTCAAAGACAGATATTTGTGTCTTTCCCAGACAATTCAATCTATGGAAAAGATAGGAAGCAACTTGGGAATTTATGGGAAAGAATGTTTATTCCTGTTTTTTTGGGAGCTAAGAAATCTCTTTAGGATTTGCCTATTTACCCACTCATTGAGTCATAGTATGATAGGATGTAGATTTGGAATAGACATTAAAAGAATATAAAATCTAGTATTTAGATCAAGACTTAGTAAAGAGTAAACACTTAATAAAAATGCCTTTTCATTTCATTCATTTCAACATGGGTGTTTAACAGGTGATGAGTTTTAAGTCCTAGAGACCTTAAGAGACTTGCCAAGATCACATAGGTAGAAAGTAGAATAGATATAAGTTGAAATCTCTTTCTATATTCATTCATTTTACAACCTAAAATGTGTCATACCGAGTTAGACTCTGGAGAAGAGCAAAAATACTCTCTACCCTCTAGTGGCTTGCAATCTTATTGGTAAGAAAAGACATAAAGTTAAATAATATTAGGTAGTATCCTCTATGGCATTGTTTCCTCCAGCCTACATTTATATTGCAGGCTGGGTTCTCAGATGGCACTTACCTACTATTCTCAGGGTTCTAGGGATAATCATGAATGGCTGTATTTATTTTATTTTATTTTATTTTTTCCCTTTACCTCTCTTTTTAAAAACAGTATTTTATTTTTCCAAACACATGCAAAGATAGTTTCCAATATTCACCTCTGCAAAAGCTTGTGTTTTAGATTTTTCTCCTTTTCCCCAACTTTTCCTCTCCCAAATACAGGAAGCAATCCAATATAGGTTAAATATGAGTAATTCTTTTAAACATGTCTGCATATTCATTATGCTGCACTAGAAAAATCAGATCAAAAGAGAGAAAAAAAACATGCTAAAGAAAAAAATACTAGCAAACTAATCAACAACAACAATGAAAACTCTATGCTTCAATCCACATTCAGTTTTCATAGTTATTTCTCTGGATCCAGATATCTTCCATCACAAGTCTACTGGAATTGAAGGACTATATTTATTTTTTTCATTCTGTTTTAATTCTGAACCCCCATTCATTAACAATAAGCCAGTTGATTCCATTACCTTTTACACAAAGAATTTACTAAACATATATGGTATGGCCAGTTAGTGCAACACCACGGTCTCCCACAACCAGAGAAACACAGTCTCTCATCATTTCCCAGTTTTTTTGGGGGGGGGAGGGAGGGAAAGAAAAGCAATGAGATTGACATGTACAGACTAAATGAGGCTGAGGGTTATCTTACAACTCCTGGTACTTGAAGAATATTTTTTCATTCATAGAGTCCTCAGCAACCTCTCCTTAAAAGTTGCTGGCTAAGCAACCCAGCAGTATTCTGAGAATCCATTCTTCAGTTGTATACATAACCATCACTTTTCAAGGTATTGCACTTCTTGAAACTGTTGTACTTTTTGAGTACATATGGCTGAAGTAGTTTCTACTACCTCAGATCCTATTACTTCGGTCTCTTACTGATAATGCCCCCTATTCAGCCCTGGTTACTGTTAGGAATTGAAAGACCTGGAGCTTTCCTGAACCTTTATAAATGCCTAGACACTTCCATCTCTGAGTACATATTTGCCTAAGATGAGGAAAGTAAAAACACAAGGAGATAGAGGTTTATATGTTTGTAAAGGCCATAGTTAGGTAGGAGACAGGGTTGCCACCGCTCTCTGACTTGATTCTTGGAACCAGCTTTAATTAGTTTTGCCTCCTTTCAGTTATAAAGGTAAAAAAGAGAGGAAGGGGCAAGTTGCCCCTTTTGTATAGTCACTTAATTCCAGGTCAACAACCCAGAAGTCATTAATATTTCTGAGTATAAAGCCAATTGGAGAATATTTCATTCTCACATTATACCAACCCTTTAATCATTCATATGATCCCTGCACCTGAAACCAAGTAGGGAATTTCTGTGTATAATAAAGAACTGGACTCCCATGGCTGTCAGAAAAGCTAATAAATATGACCTTGTGCTAGAATAAGGTTGATAGATTATAAGCTACTTGAGGGGAGGGATTGTCTTTTACCTCTTTTTTTGTATCCCCAGCATTGTAAGTTATTAATAAAGGTATTGTGCTGATACATAGGTGCATAATAAATGCTTTTTATTATTATTATTATTATTATTATTATTATAACTTTTTATTTACAAAACATATGCTTGGGTAATTTTTCAACATTGACCTTTGCAAAACCTTCTGCTCCAACTTTTCTCCTCCTTCTCCCTACCCCCTCCCCTAGATGGCAGGCAGTCATATACATGTTAAATATGTTGAAATATATGTTGAATCCAATAGATGTATACATATTTATACAGTTATCTTGCTGCACAAGGAAAGTCGGATCTAGAAAGAAAGAAAACAAAAACGCAAGCAAACAATAACAAAAAGAGTTGTGGTCCATACTCATTTCCCATAGTTCTCTCTCTTGGTGTAGCTGATTCTCTTCTTTACTGAACAATTGGAACTGATTTGAATCATCTCATTGTTGAAGAGAGCCATGTCTACCAGACTTGATCATTTATAATCTTCTTGTTGCTGTGTATGATGATTTCTTGGTTCTACTTATTTCACTAAACATCAATTCATGTAAATCTCTCCAGGCCTTGCTGAATTCATTTTTTTTACAGAACAATAATATTCCATAACATTCATATACCACAATTCAGCCATTCTCCAATTGATGTGTATCCATTCAGTTTTCAGTTTCTAGCCTCTACAAAAAGGGCTGTAACACTGCTGTATCAAAGGGTATGCACAGTTCGATAACTTTTTGGGCACAGTTCCAAATTACTCTCCAGAACGGCTGGATTCGTTCACAATTCCACCAATAATATATCTATCAGTGTCCCAATTTTCCCACATCCCCTCCAACATTCATGATTATTTGTTCCGTCATCTTAGCCAAGCTGACAGGTGTGTAGTGGTATCTCAGAGTTGTCTTAATTTGCATTTCTCTGCTCAATAATGATTTGGAACACTCTTTCATATGAGTGCAAATAGTTTCAATTTCTTCATCTGAAAATTGTCTGTTCATAGCCTTTGATCATTAATAATTGGAGAATGGCTTGATTTCTCATAAATTGAGTCAATTCTCTATATATTTTGGAAATGAGACCTCTTCATCAGAACCTTTGAATGTAAAAATTTTTTTCCAGTTTACATAATAAATGCTTTAATAAGTATTTTAACCTCAGCTAGCTGATATAGTGAATAAAGAACTGGGCCAGGAATCAGAAAGATCTGAGTTCAAATTTAGCTTCAGACATCTACTAGCACAGTATTGTTTCTTGGACTTAATGACCCTTTAAGGTCCTTTGTTCTGATAAGGATAGGGACCTCTGATTTCATTTGTCAAGAAAACTTGCAGGTTGATGAAAACAATTCAGGTTGACACTTTTACTTCAACTGCCTTGGAGAGCTGCCTGAAACACTGAGGAATTAAACTCAAATCTGACCTCAGAAACTAGCTGTATAGGCTTGGGCAAATCACTTAACCCTCTCTGCCTCACTTTCCCCATCTGTAAAATGATTTAGAGAAGGGAATGGCAAATCACTCCAGTATCATTGCCAAGAAAACCCAAATGGAATTGAATAGTTGTACATGACTGAAAAATTACAAACAATAAACAGTACTACCATCTCATTAATTCTAGTCTTGTCCTGGGAAAGACACTTATTCAGCCTATCCATCATTGTTTGCCCAAATTCCTGGGCTACAAACCAGGCTCCCTGTTGCCTTGAACATCTGTTTTCATTTGCCCAGATAATTTGGGCCTACTCTCAGAGGTCCACTTGACCCTTGGAAGGGCCATGATGCTTCTCTGTCTGTTCTTAAAAAATTGTCCCTGACTTCTTTTCATTTCTTTCCTTTTTCTTTATGAAACTGAAACTGAAATCTAGAAAGTTTATATGATTTATTTAGTGTTAGTAAATGTCTGAGGCTGGATTTGAACTCAAATTTCTCTTGATTCCAATTCTAGCTCTCTACCCATTGCACCATCTAGCTTATGGATAAGATATGGAGGGCCAGATACAGAGAAAATCTACTGTGATTCCTAGTTTATATTGTGAGTTGGTGGGATTCAGTGTCATTCTTGATGCATAGGAGGGGAGGTGGTCTGTAGCAGGGAAAACAAAGTCTATGGTATTCTGTTATCATCAAGTTTCTTCAAAACAGTTTGGATTTCAAGAACGGATTGATTGAAGGAAGCTGGAAAGTAGAGATGAGTCCTTCTGGATATCTGTGTCAAGTTTGTGATTATTTTAATGACTTCTCACCTTTCAAGTGAGATAGAAAGAAATGAATTATAAGTACAGTAATCCTAAAACCCTACTATACCTCTTGAGGACATTTAGGCCTTCTTGCTTTTTACTCCAGGCTATACTCAAAGAAATTCAAAATTCAATCAATCAACAAGCACTTATAGAATGCTAAACTGGGGATTACAAAGAAAGGAGGAAAAAGTTAAGGAATTTCTATTATTAAAAAAAATTATGATTCAGTCATCCCATCTCATCCAGGCTACAAGAACAGGGATTTACTCACAGGTCTGATCCCACTGTTCCCTGGCCTCATCTCAAGAATGGCAGAGGAGAGCTTGACCTACTCCATTGCTGAACATGGTCCCCCTCCTCTTCATTTCCCAGCAGTTAGTTGCATAGCATATTAATGCAGATATGTGATTGGCATGGCCCCCACTGTAGCTCAGAAAACTCCTGAGCTCAAGAGATTTGGCAGCCTCAGCCTCTCCAGTGACTGGATTACAGGTGCACATTACCATACCTGGCAGATAGCTTACATTCTAATGGGGGAAACAACATGTGAATAATTAAGTATGTACAAAATACATCCTGAATAGTTTCTAACTTTGGCAGGGAAAGAGACCCAACACTCTCATAACACATTCAAATATGATAATCTTAGTTTCATTGATCAGATATTCTCTGAGTCCCACTGGCCATTTAGAGACAGGGATTCTCCAAGAAGAGCTTGGGTTTCAAAAATGACGTAACCTAGCACAGCAACTGCTGTTTGGGAGAGGAAGTGAGGTACCAAAAAATTACGTGGTTAAGACAGAGTTAAACTGTGGAGTTGGGCTGGAGATTTCTGGGGAACCAACCCCATGAAACCAAGGGACAGCAGTAGGAATGGATAGAATCATAAAAGGTTTTATGTTCTATAGCTTTTAAGTTGACTTGCCTTTCCTCAGGAACTGATTTCTTCCATTCCTTTAACTCTGCACAGAAAGAGCTGGATCCTCCCAGCTCACAATAGAGGCAGAGATATTGGATCTAGAAGGAATTGCCTCAAAATAGTGTATTTTAGAGATGAAGAAACTGAGCATCAGGAAGAAAAATGGACATGACCAACCACACTAATTAGCTAATTAATTACAGAGCCTGGACTACAGGCTTCCAATCTGATTCTCTTTCTACTTATACTCTGCTTCCTAAAAAAGAGATAGTGATGATCGTGGTCGGAGGGAGCTGTGTGCATGAAAGGAAATTTCATGATAACTGAGAGTTTACAAGGTAGTTACTTAAAGGGGAAGTTTGGGGGAAGGGAGGAAAAAAGCATCTATTAAGCCAGATGTCATACTAAGTGCATTTATATATTATCTCATTTGATCCTTGAAACAAGGTTGGGAAGTCGGTGCTATTATCTCCATTTTACAGTTGAGGCAGACAGTGGCTAGGTAACTTTCTCAGTGTCACATAAAGCTATTAAGTGTCTAATTTCCAATTTGAACTCGGGTCTTCTTGATTTCAGACCTGGTGCTCTGTTTGCTGGGTTACTTTGTTACTACCAGGCTTTACAGTAGCAGGGGAAGTAGGTTCTTATAAGTGATCCAGTTTATACTTTCAATGAGTTCCGTGCACAGAGAGAGGTTATCTTTTTAACATGAAGAACAACCTGATACATAGTAATGAATGGAAGCAGCTTGATACTTGTCCTCCCTTGACACTGCCTAAACCCAGGAGAAGGAATGTGTTGGTGTTCTAGTGTTTATGTCCAGCAGGGCCCTACAATATAAACAGGACGTTTTTCCAATGTGAATGCAGGATGCTAGAAATAGCTAGAAATCTTGTCTAAGTTTCACTCAGTGATAGTCAAGCACATTTTGGGTATTCCCTCCACCTAATTTTTCTTTTTTTTTTTTGGCCATAACCCACCCCTCAACCCGTTCTCATTTCTCCAATTAGGATAGTACACAGCCTTGGATTAAACAAAAATGGAAGAAGAAGAAATTGTTGCTTTTGGCATCAAAAATGGCTTTGTATGTGCAAAGCTGGCTTTGCTGGGGATGATGCTTCTCGAGCTGTGTGTTGTGATGCACAAGGCACCAGAGTGTCATAGTGGGAATGAGACAGAAGACAGTTATGTTGGTGATGATGCCCAGGGCAAGAGAGATATCCTGATTCTGAAATATTCCATTGAATCAACTAGATAACATGGAAAAATCTGGCATAATACCTTCTACAATAAGGTTTGTGTAGGTCCTGAGGAACATCCTGTTCTGTTAACAGAAGCTCCCTTAAATCCCAAGGCAAACAGAATGAAGATGACATAGATCAGTGTAAGCCCTTCAACACTCCAGTCATAAAAGTTATTATTCAGACTGTAATGTCATTGTATGCCTCTGATCATACCACTAATATCATATGGACTCTGGTGGTGGTATTACCCACACTGTGTGCATCCATGAAAGTTATGCACTTTCCTTACACCATCCTTCAGCTAAACTTGTCTGGCTGTGGCTTGACAGACTAGCTTCACACCCATAGCTAAAAGGGAAATTATTCATGGCACTAAGAAGAAATGGTGCTTTGGACTTTGAACAGGAGACCACCACAGCTGTTTCATCCTCATCCCTAGAGAAGAGCTATGAGCTTCCTGGTGACCACGTGATCACCATTGGAAACAAGAAGTTCAAGTGTCCAGAGGTTCTTTTTCAACCACTCTTCCTGGGCATGGAATCTGTGACATTCCTGAGACCACTTTCAGTTCTATCATGTTGATATCCAAAAAGATCTATATGTCAACAATGAGATTGTCTATTATGCTTTTGTTCAGTCATTTTTTTATAATACCAGTTAGGGTTTTTTTGGCAGAGATATTTCCTTCTCTAACTCATTTTATAGGTGAGGAAACTGATGGAAACAGGGTTTCCCACAGTCACATAGCTAGTAAGTGTGTGAGCCCAGATTGAACTCAGGAAGATGAGTCTTTCTGACTTCAGACTCCACACTCTATTCACTGTGTCACTTAGCTCCCTGCTTCTTAAAATGATTTGTGTTCTAATATGGGGTCTTGTAACTAAATGTGAGGGTCATGAAATTGTCATTTGTTACCAGTAAGTGTTTGATTTGTATACCTATTTTATATACCTGTATACCTGGAGCCACATAAAAATTTCTTAGCAAAAAGGAGTTGTGAGTAGAAAGGTGTAAAATGCGAGGACCCAGCTAACAGAATGCAAAAAGACAATACAACTCTGGTACCTGGAACAGTGAAAATTAAGATCATTGCTTTTCCTGAGATATTTTATCTGAATTGGTAGCTCTATTCTGGCTTCTCTCTCCACTTTGCACTCTGGATATAGATCAACAGTCAGTAAGGAATATGATGAATCTGGCCCATCCATCATCCATCGCAAATGCATCTTAAATGGATTACTAGAAAATGTGTAGCATTTGCTGTATGAGCATTCACAAAGTAAAAATTTGACCTGGAAAATAATACACTTCTTTTTAGCCTCATGAAACTGGAATAAATCTTTGGGAAAAATTGTCCTTGGGGAAATTTATATCTGATATAAAACAAATATCAGCACTTTTTAGATTATTGAACTGTTACTGATTTGACCTTGTTCCCTTGGTGTATATTTTAGCACACCCTGTATATATCTTTGATCTAAACCCTAATATTGGTCACTTCATTTCTACAGGTCAGGCTAAGAGTTAAGTGCTTTAGAAAGTTGACCTGATAATATTCAGTAAAGTAGCTGACTGGTTGACACTCAGTAGCTGTACAGTTTAGTTCTATAAAGCATCAGATCTGTATAGGTTACCTAAAGGTCAGATTTTCAGCATCTAAAAGAGCTGACTTGCAGAATCTTTTCTCCTAAGGCTGGCAACAGTTTATTAAATGTGTTCACCATCTTAGCAGGAAAATACATTTTGAATTCAAGCATTAGAAACCACTTTTCTTTTCTTAATCCATTATTTTCCCCTGATGTCATGGGCCTAAATTACTTAAGTGTTGAAAAAAAAAGTACACATTTAAAACTTGTAAATTTGTGTATCTAATTAATTTATGTGAGATTTTATATGTTGTCTTAATGTTTTCACATAACAGTAGAATGCCATAATTTGTAATTCATTCTGAGACTTGAAAATTGTAATGCCTAACATATTATTGAATAAAGAAAAATAAAAGTGCTGAAGTAAAACAAAAAAGAAAGAAAAAAAATCATTTCTTGGTTTTGGTGGAAGAGAAAAATAATTAGGAGAAAATGAAAGGCCCATTGTTTTGCTGATACAAAAGTGATAGAGCCTTGGGTCTCAAGCCTATACCACATTGGATATTCCTGGCTTTGTCCTATCCATGTAAATATTGGAACTCTTCAGGAATAGAGACAGAGATTCACTGAGAGCATGAAATTTAGAAGAAGAGGAGGAGAAGCTGCATGCCCTCCAATACACTGTGGTGATATATGCCAATGGAAGGAACACTAGATTTCAAGTTAGACAATTTGGGTTAAAATAAAGCTTCTGTTACTTCCTATCTCTCTGGACCTCAGTTTCCTCCTTTGTAAAATGAGAGAAAAATTAACCTCTAAATGAGGAGAACACCCAGAGCAGGAAAGCCTGTGTCTTTCTTACCCATCTCTGAAAAGCTGATAGTTCAGGACAAACTCCAAGCTGGGAATTTTCATTTTCTTCTTTCCAAGTTTCTTTCCTCACCCTTCCCAAAACCTCATCTCTGGCCTCCATCTGATTGATTCATTCACACCCTCCAGCCTTCTTCTTGAGGGAGCCCTGGGGTAGGGGGAGGGTAGGAGGGAAGATTGGGACAACCAGTTTCTCAGAGGGGATTCTGGATCAGACTTTGCTTTCTCTGTCTTTCCCAGAGCAGAGGGGAAAACCACTTTCTTTTTGGGCGGCTGCTAAAAATAGCACCCCAGTCCTGGAAAGAGAACTTGGTTATTTCGAAAGTGCTTCCCCTCCAACCCCCCTGCCCCACCCAGCCTGCTGAAGGAAGGGCTCACATAATAAGTTCTGTGCTCAGAATGGAACCTGAGACCTTCAAGAGAAATGAACAATATCTCGCTGTGTTTCATATTTGGAAGTTGTAGTTAGCAACATGAATTGAATACTCTCTGTCTGCATAACTTTGTTTTGGGAGTGAGGAACCTTACTCTGGGAAACCTGATTAATTAGGGAACTATGGTGCCTTTCCTCAGGAAGCCTATAATCTGATGGAAGGCAGAGAAGACATTAATTGCCCCATTTAAAAGTCCCCAGAATATTGGGGGCAGATATGGTTCTAGATCTCAAAAATTGTCCATGCATGAAGTTGTACATAAAATAATATATATTATGTTATATGCATGTGAAAAAGGACTGCTGTAAAATACTTAAAATTAATTTTAAATGAAGATTAATACAGTATCAATTAAGAGAGGTATTATCATGTAGTTTGTAGAATGGACTATGAGTTTGGAATCAGAGATCCTAGATTCAAATTTGACTCTTACATAATAATTATTTGAGGTTGAACAAATATATGCTTTGTGCCTGCTTTTTCACCTGTAAAATGAGAGAATTAGAGAAAATTAACCCTAAAGTGTTTTTCAGTTCTGATTCATGTGATCCTTTGAGAAAAGAAATACTGAAATAAAAGAATGACCAGAATTAGGTAGGCTAATCAAATAAGGATTCCTGGAAGAGGCCAGTCTTGAAGAAAATTTTGCAAATTCTAAGTTCATTTGTTAGAGAAACTACAGGAGAGAAAAGTTTGTGTAAAAACTTGGAGGCAGGAATAAATAGATAACAGATAACAGGTAGGAGATGTACCAGAGGAAGCAAGGAGGTCTATACTCTTCAAGAGTAGCTATGAGTCTTCATTAATTCACTTAACCTATCTGAGTTTTGCTTTCCTCATCTGTGAAGAGGCAGCTGAAAAAAAAAAAAAAACATGACACACCTCACAGGATTATTGTGGGGGGAAGCACTTTATACAGTATAAATCAAAATTGTGCATTGTTGTTTTTCATTGAGTAGCTGGGCCTCAGAGCTTGGTCTCTGCATGACCCTCTGTAGCATGCAAATGGTCAGATATATGGGACGCTCTGGGCCCACGAAGCAGGAAATGGTTTGCATTCCTTATTTTCTCCACAGCAGCTTTGGGAAGAGTCAGGCCCAACTCCCAGACCCCAGGGGCCTCAAGGGACCCCGTGGAAAAAGGAGAGCAGGAGAGGAATGTCTCAGGCCCTGGGAGTGGGGGCAGCTCTGCCTTCAGACCAGGACATCCTCCTCCTCCTTCTTCCCCTTTTCCCTTTACTCTCTGTTAGAGTCATGGCAAAACAGCTGTAACCAGCACTCATAAGTTTGTTCTACCATCTTCAAAGTGCATCATGGGAAGTCAGAGGAGCTAATTAGCACATCCTTGTGACTTTCCTGAAATGATTCAGAAAATCGAGCCTGAAGAGTCAGAGCTAGAAAGAACTCTCAGAGATCCTCCCTTTCCTTACTATACATGTTGTGATTTACCCTGGATCACACAGGTAGCAAATGGCAGACGTGGAATTTAAATCAAGAATTCCCTGACTCCAAATATAGCTAGGGCATGGAATGTATTAGGGCTCTTTTCACTACAGGTCACAATGATAACAACAAAGGAAAGGCAATAGGAAAGAAGAATTTATGGGAGGTCAGATGGATTCTTTTTAGTTATTCACTCATTCTTCAGTCATGTCTGACTCTTCGTGATTCTATTTAGAGTTTTCTTGTCAGAGATATTGGAATTATTTGCTATTTCTTCCTCTAGCTCATTTTACAGATGAGCAAATTGAGGCAAACAGAGTTACTGACTTGCCCAGACAGCTAGTAAGTGTCTGAGGTCAGGTTTGAACTCAGAAAGATGTCTTCCTGACTCTTACTGCTTGTCTATCCACTTTGCCACCTGGCTGTCCTCCATTTTTAGAGTGTACTTCTTATAGTTTGTAAACAGCAACTGAATTCCTTTACACACAAGGACCAAAACCATTTTGGGATAAAGTTGTTGATCAGGCCCCAAGGTGAGGAGTCTTGAAGTCTGAGTATTGCATTCATTCTGATGAAGCACTATATCTGCTTCCAAGTTGCTGTAACAGATATTTCCCAACTGCCATGCTTGCAAGGTTCTGAACTCAGTGTTTGGGGCAAGAAATGTAGGAGAAGCTTGCCTATGGCCCTTCGGAAATCCCTCCACTAAAGATATTGACAGTTTTTAAGTCCCATTCATTTGGGACAAGAATCAGGGGGAAGGACTTTAATTGGTTACTTTAAATGTTTTTGCTTTACAGTTTTTATCTTAGTTTTCTGGAATTTAGAATAGTTTAGAATAGTGCCAATAGAGTTTGTTGTTTGTCCTTCATTTTCCAAGAGGACCAACAACATCACAATTTAACTCATTAGGAAATGGAGAGGACTGAAGGGAAATGAAAAATAGATCCAGGACAGAACAAAGCTGTTTAATGTTTAGGTGAAATAGGAATAGATAAAAACTAAAATTATAGTCACAGAGAGAAAAATTTACAAATACAAATTAATATTTTATTAAGTAACTATTTATTAATGTTAACAAACATGTATTAAGCATCTCCTGTGGGTCAGGTATTGTGCTAGGCATTGTAGATCAAATACAAAAGTGAGATGATCCCTGCCCTCAAGAAGCATATACTTTATTGGGAGAATAGATGTTCTCAGATGAATGCAAACTGTGTGAGGGAGATTAACAGCTATGAGAGTTAGGAAAGTCTGAGGTAGCCCTTGAGATGCTTTTTTCCTTAAAGAAGACTAAGGATTCCTAGAGGCAAAAGATGAGGAGAGGGAGAATTACAACCATTGATGACATTCTGGGCAAAATCTTAGAAGCAAAAAGTTGAATGGGGAAACAGAAAGGAGACCAGTATAATTGCACATGGTGTCTATTAGGGGGTAAGTGATATGTACTATGTACTAAGTGATTCTAAAAAAGAAGGATTGGAACAAGACTGTGAAGAGCTTTAAATACCAATCAGAAAACGTTGTATTTTTTCCTAGAATGAATAAGAAGTCACTGAAGCTTCTTGAATAAGGGGTTGGCATGGTTGAAGCTACACTTTTGGAATGTAAATTGACTGGCAAGAGGAATATGGATGGGGGAGGGGAAAGCTTGGATTTAGAGACATCAAATGGGAGATTCTTGTAATAGTCCAGACTTGAGGTGAAAAGGGCCTGAACTTGGGTAGTTTGAATTGAAATAAAAGTAAGAGATGCATAGGGGAGTGATCCAATAAGATTAGATATGAACGGGGTGAGGGGGGAGAGTTCAAGATGACTCAGTTTGGGAACCTGGGGGACTGGAAGAATAATGATGTGATTGACAGAAATAGGAAAGCCAGGGGGAGTTTGGGGTTAAGGGGAATTATAAGACAAGTTTACTTTTAGACAAGTTTGTAGGACATCCATGTAGAGGTATCCAGCACATTCTTCGAGATGAGGGAACCCATGAGATAAATAGGAGCTGGGTATGCTTATGCACTAGCATGGGGATTATAAGTTGAATCCATAGGAATTTATGGGCTCCTCTAACAAATGGCTATAGTTCTGGTTTGTTCTCTCTCTGATTGGCTCCTACCCCAGTGTTAAGTTTTCAAAGCTAAAGTAAGCAAAGATATATTAGAAAGAATACTGGAACTGGGGTCAGAGGACCTGACTGAAATCTTGCTTCTGATACATATTAAATTGTGTAATGTTAGGTAAGTCACTTAGCCTCTTTCGGCTTCAGTTTTCTCATATACAAAATGAGACTTTAACTAGATGACTGACTTTTAAGGTCCCTTCAAACTTTATATCTCTATGTTTCTGATTACTTTTCTTTAGACCCACCCCTATTATTCAGTGTCCAGAGGAGCTGAAGTAGCTGAATTTCCTTTATATGCCTTACTTAAAATGGCTTGGAGTCTAAGACAAAACACAGCTGGAACTTGTCTGTCTGATCCCTAGACCCTGGATGTCAGGCAGGGACAGCTTCTCTAAAGTGGGCCCGACACGTCCCTAAAATACCAAGCCACTCCTGTTCTCTTCCTGTTTGGAAAAGGGCAAATGGTTCAGGTTACCCACTAGGTTCCAAGACACAATGCCATCATTCTCGGAGGGATTCTGATATTCTGCAAATCCAGAGCTAGAAGGATTCTAGAGCTGTTAGAAGGGAGGAGAAGGGAGGCGCATCTTACTGTTGGAAGAGAGAGAAATAATCCAGCCTTCTCTTTTCCAATCTTTTGGGATGCTTAGATATTGGTACTGTTTTCAAGTAAAATAAAAAGGAAGAGTCCACTCTGGGAGATAGAATAGAGGGAAGAGATTCAATGAAGAAGAGTAAGATGGAATCTTGCTCAAGATATTGGACTTTCTCACCACTTTCCCTGGCACTCAGATATCAGGGGCAGAGAGATGATGAAGTGAATAGAGCACTGAACCTGGCATCAGGAAAGCTTGAGTTCAAATTCAACCAAAAAGTGTACTAGCTGTGTGATGTGTGACAAATCATTTAAATTCGGTCTTTCACAGAGATGTAAAATGGAGGAATAGCACCTGTCTCCTAGGATTGTTGTGAGGATTGAATGAAATAATAATTGTAAAGTGCTTAGCACAGTGCCTGACACATACTAAGTGCTGTATAAATGTTATTTGTTATTATGTTTATTATCATCATCTTCCTTATGGAGATGACTATATGTATAAATGTATAAATCCATCCTTGGTTTCTTACCTGAGTAGCAATCTGATGTCACTAATGAGATTTTTCAAATTCAAAATATCCCACATCGAACTCATCATCTTAACCCCCCATCTATTCATTTTCCCTCTTTCTGTGGAAGACACCAACAAAATTCCTTCTAGTCATGCAGATTTATTATCTTTCTGCTCTTCCTTGCCTCATATATCCAACTACTTTGACAGGTCTTGTTGGTTCTATCTCACTCCTTTCTCATCTGGTATCCTCCCTATTCACCCACCATTGTAGTTCAGACCCTCATCACCTCTCACCTTGACAATTCTAAGTCTTGTCCTCACATTCTCTCCAATTCATCCTCTACATAACGATGATTCTGTGCCAAGTGGGAGTGATCAGAGAAGACTAGCTCTCTGGTATGAGGGCTTGCTAAGCTCTTCTCAGGACTACTCTTCTACTTTTGTTCCTAACTTTTCACACTTGCTTATGTGCAGTAGTTATATCCCATTGTCTTGGCAGATGGTCTGAACCAGAGTTACCGACTCTGTTGGTGAGTTAAGGGCATGTCTACCCCAAGCATGTAAAGACTTCTCCCATCAGAATGAGTGGATGAGAGCAATTTGTTTCAGTGGCCATGAGGGTGGAGCACTTAGAGCTTGGTCAGGCATGGAAGACACCAGGTCATCCACTACATGCAGGCTATCATGAGTCATCAGGACTTTTTTCCTGCCATAGGACTTTTATGCCTGTGGAAGAGAATGAAGTTGAAGACTTTGTTTCACTAAATCCAATTCTCATACAAATCAAGACATGACATTACCCAGGACAAATAGCACCTGTGACAGGTGATGTCCTTCAAGAATGAATCTGACCGAAATCTGACCAAACTATTCTTGCTCAGCAGGCTTCAATGTCTCCCTATTTCCTTTATTATCAAATATAAATCCTTCTGACATTTAAAGCTTTGTATAACCTGACTTCTGCCTATTTTTCCAAGCTTATTATTGCTTTTCTATAATTCTCCTTCACTCACTCTCTTGTCCGGTCAAACTGGTTTTGTTGTTGTTTTTTCCATATGACATTTCATCTACTGTTTCTTTTCTTTTCTTTTTTTTTTTGAATTCATTCCCTCTTTACCATCACTTTTTAATCTCTAGTTTCCTTCAAAGATCAGCTCACATAGAATTCTAGTCCTGGAATCAGGAAGGCATAAATTCAAATGTAGCCTTTGACATGTATTCTGTAATTTCTTAGCAGGTTACTAATTTTTTTTTGTTTTGTTTTAGCTTTCTCATCTGTAAAATGAGGATAATAGTAGTACCCAGAATTGTGAGAATAAAATGAGAGAATATCAGTAAAGCACTAAAATAGTGCTAGGTGGCACATTGGATAGATTGTCAGGCCTGGAGTCAGGAAGACTCACCTTCCTGTGTTCAAATTTAGACTCAGATGCTTTCGAGCTGTGTGACCCTAGGCAAGTCACTCACTTTGTTTGTCTTAGTTTCTTCATCTGTAAGATGAGCTGGAGAAATAAATCACTCCAGGATCCTTGACAACAACCAAAAACATATGGGGTCACAAAAAGTGAAACACAAGTGAAACAACTGAACAACAAAACCTTAAAGTATTATATAATTTATAACTATTATTATCAAGTGAGACCTCTTTCAGCACCTCTCAGCCACACTCCCAACTGCAAACCTAATTAAAGTGTAATTGGAAAATATTTGGCAAAATAAATAAAAGCACAATAAAATATAGATAATATTAATAGGTGGTTTTCTTTAGTGCTCCCATCTGAATTTTATACTACTTTTCTACTGGATACCTTAAGATATTAGTATTCACTCAAACTGCCTAATATTTACTTTTTATAAGTATTATGTTTATATTTTTGCACATGCATTGTCTCCTTGATAGAATAGAATTTTCTTTTTTCATTTTTGTGTTTATACTTTTAGAGCCTAACAGAGTGCCTGGCATAATACAGTTGCTTAATAAATCTTTGTTGATCAAATAAATAAAAAACACATTTAGTAAGTGCCAGGCACTATGCTAAGCTGGCATTACAAATACAAAAATGAGATAAGATTGAGAAAGTTTTTGTCCTCAAAAGGCTTACATTTTAGTAGGATATCACACATGATGTTCAGGAAAGGAAGATTATGTCTGAGTGATCCGCAGGACAGTTAATAGATAGGTCTCTCCAGAAACAGTGGTAATATTATTCTGATTACTGATTAATCTGATTGTAGTATTAATGGTAATATTAATTTGATTAATTGGAATTCAGAGCAAGAGATGGAAAATAGTTGGAATTTGGATCCTCCATAGTGGAGAGCTGGGACCATCCAAATATAATGGGCTAAATTCACTCATTCACTAATGAAGTACAGGGTGAGAGTTCCAAATCTAAGTTAGTCAACTAGCTTAGAGATTGGGATCATTTTTTTCCTGGTGATAATTCCCTGAGGGACTATTCCAGGTGAGCAATGGAGCATCAGCGGATAGATAGCAAGATGTTCAGGTTGGATGACTGGATAAGATATGGAACAAGTTGATTGACTGATCAATCTATTGATTGTGAAATACATCTAAGTCTAGATTAGTTTGAATAATGAATCCGCTGGAGGGCCCCGATTATTTTTATCCTTACTGCATTTTTCCATTGAGCTAGAATAAATTTCCATTATTTTACATGATTATAAGTTGAAATAGTGGGAATTTGAATACATTTGAAAACTTTGGGGGTGAGGGGAAGAGATTCATTATTTGCCCTAATTGGGACTTGGCTATAATATTAGGAAGGACTGGTTGGGGATCTAAACAGGTCACTTTCCTTTCTCTTCCATCCTAAAATTTGATTTCTATAATAGTAAAATGGAACTTTAATGAAAAAAGGAAAAAGAGTGCTTAATAAGGGAAGGAGTTGTGGGTGATGGTATCCCCAGTATTTCAAATTCAGGAATTATCAAACAAGTCCCTTAAAAGGGCAAACTATGCCCTGCTCCCCTGAGTGCTGAGTACCCAGATCCTTCTCAGCTTCCTGTTTGGAAGGTCTGTGACTACCCTGACCCTGCTGGGTATGGGTAGCTATGGCTTCACTCCCACTCCCTTCTCTGGTTCCTGCCACCCTCTCCTTTGTCAGGTCAGAGTTGGCAGCCAACAAGCTGACTTGGTTAGTGAGATGAGGGAAGAAGGATGGAATTGGGATGCCATCAAAGAAACCCAGCTACTGGTTTCCCAGATATCACCCCATCTATCCCCTGGGCCCCTATCTCACTATCATCCTAACCCCCAGTAACCTCGAGACATTCCCAACTGCGGTATGACGAGGTCATTATAACTTTTCAACATGCTTCAGATCAGCCAAGCTACAGTTGTGTTTGGAAGCAGCAAAACAAAAAGGGTTGAATTTAATTCTTGTTAGACACCCCAGACTCCACATGTAGCAGGTATAATCACAGGTCATCTGGTTTAGTCTCAACAGAAAAGCTTGAATGAGAAGGAGGAGTGGAATTAGGGTAATAGATGTTCAGCCAAGAAAAAAAAAAAAAGCCAGGCAAACTAAGCTGGAGTCCAGTGTACAGGAGGGGGGCAATGTCAGGCAGTAAGCCAAAATCTCACAGAACTGAAGTGAGGCTGAGCAGTAAGTGCACTGGTGGGAACATGCTCAGAGTCTTTGCCTGTTGCATTCTTTTCTGTCTCCCCTTACCCCCCTTTTTTCTTCCTGTTCTTAGCATTATGCTAATAAGAATAGTTAAGAGCCAAACAGGGGAGCATATATTACAGATAAGGGAAATGGCATAAGCCAAGATAAGGGTGGCTAATGTGTGCTCTAGGTTTATAGACGTGTTCTTGTCCTATGGAATGAGGGAGATTGGGCTGTGTAACAGGCAGAATAGTCATATCTTCTGCCATGTGCTGAATAGCACTGGCCTGAAAACACAATCCAATTTTGCAAGCATCAGAATATGTTGAGGGGTCCAGGTCCCTTGCTTATTCTATTGCCTAAAATCTCACAGAAGAGGCAAAATGATAAATGAGAAAAACTGAGGAAGTAGTTAATTCTTGGTGTTCAGCTGTACTTAAAATAAGAAAGAAAGAAACATTTATAAATGCCTATTATATGCCAAGGCAGCTAGGTAACACAGTAGATAGAGTGCTAGGCCTGAAGCCAGAAAGCCCTGAGTTCAAATTTGACTTCAGACACTTACTAACTGTGTGACTTTAGACAAGTCACTTAATCCTGTCTGCTTCAGTTTCCTCATCTGTAAAATGAACAGGAGAATGAAATGGCAAACAATTGCACTATCTTTGCCATGAAAACTCTAAAACAGGTGACAAAGAGCCAGTGACAGTATGTGCCAGGAACTGTGTTAAGCAATTTGCAAGTTATTTTATTTGATCCTCACAACAATCCTAGGTGGTAGATATTATTATTATAATCCCATTTGAATGTTCAGGAAATTGAGGCAGATAGAAAGTAAATAATTTGCCCAGGGTCACACAGCTAGTGTCTGAGATTAGATTTGATTTCAGATCTTCTCAATTCTAGGCACAGAGCTCTATCACTCTGGGAGCACCTTGAAAGCAGGAGTCATGGTTTTCCAATCAGATTAATAGCTCAAGTGCAAGGATACTATCTTTTCCTTCTTCCACATATTATATAATCTATCACTTGATTTAATATACAATGTGCAGAGAACTAACAAAAAACTAACAAAAACTTCAGTGAAACTGTTAGAGTCCCTGCTCTCATAGTTCATTTATATTAGCTAAATTTGGGATGAGGAAGGATGCTATTCCAGGAGCCATATTTTAAAATCAATATTCCTTTCACTAACCTCTCTAAACCATCACTATCCCACTAAAATCATTCCCAAATCAGGAATTTCAGAATGAATCAAGCTATGGGTTCAATGGAAATTGGATAGCCAATTTTAAAAAAAATCAAATGTGGCCCATGTCCTTCTTTTACCCCCTTTGAAGGATTTTGTTGGGGATCTATTTTGTGAAGAATTCTGACTTTAATTATTGCAAAAAACAGAGTAATAAGGTAGAAATATCTTTGAATGGATGCATCTGTGCACTCAATAATCAGATCAATAGTACCATGTGATCATTGTCCCTGGTACACTCATCATTTTTGTAACTCCCCAATAACTTTTTTTTTTTTCCTGGACACTACTATGCTTATGTGTATTATCTCTCTCTATGAAAATCTTATCTCTTTGGGAGCATTCTTGCATATTTTCATTTGAATATTTGCATCCCCAATGAGGAACTGGGTTTGCTGAAAGAATGGCCATGGGGCATTCAAGATAGAGACATTGGCCACAAATGTCTATGATGAAAAACTTTTGATGATGATCTCTGATCTCTGGCTTCTCACATGTCCCCTTTTCTCTCTTTCTCAGATCACGATGAGTAGATAACGGGGTCCCCACTGACCATGGCTCCCTGGAAGAGGAGTCGTCATGGCCTGGGCTTTCTTTGCTGTTTTGGGGGCAATGACATCCCGGAGATCAACCTCCGGGACAACCATCCGCTGCAGTTCCTGGAGTTCTCCAGCCCCATCCCACCTGCAGAGGAGCTCAATGCCCGCTTTGCAGAGCTTGTGGTCAGTATTTTCTGAAGGTAGTGAAATGGAGAAGGGAAGATGTAGAACTCCTAAGGCATTAGGGACATGGGAAGTTCAGTGGGCGACTGTGAAGCAAGACTATATGGCAGAAAGAGGAATGTGGGGGAGGAAGACAGAGGCAGAAGGACTAGGTCAAGGAGTGAAGTATAATAAGAGAGTTGGATTTGAACAGAGTCCAAGGGCTTCAGCTTGAATTCCAGCTTTGCTTGTTTATTACCTGTGAGAGCTTGAACAAATCACTTACTTTGTTAGTAGGCCTCCATTCCTTCACCTGTAGAATGGAATTGATTCACTGTTACTCTAAGGTTTCCTTGTAGCTCTAAATCTATGCGCTTAAAAGTAGAGAAAATCAGAGAGACCTCTGTGAGAGCAGATGCAATTCTGGGCTGCTGTAAGTCCCTTCAGCATTGCTGGAAGAATAGAGCTAATAGGTTAAAGAAACTAAACAGTTCCCCATGGGAATGAGCCTTTGCATAAGGTGTCAGATGACTTAGATTTCTGGGAAATCATTCATTCACTAAATTTGAAAAAAAATATCTAATAATTGAACTCTTGTCTTTTCTTCTTTCTGTGTGGAATTTCCCTGGTACTGTTTGCTGGGTTCTCTGGGTATGATCATTACTGGCAGTACTGGCAGACATTACTGGCAGAACGGGGAGAGGTTAGCTTGAGAAGATGAAGGGTATATGCATTTCACTCCTGATCCCATATTAAGAAGTCGAGATTTTAAAAAATCTAGTCAGTCAAGATGAGGATCTAGTAGTCATTTGCATTGATCAGAAAGCAAGACACCTGTATTCTACGACCAAGTTCAAACTGACGTACTGATCCTCTTAGTCACTACCTGATTCTGAGTGCCATCTCTCTATCACCCTATATTAGGCAGTGGTAAAAAATTAGGGGCAACTAAGTGGATGAAGTCTGATCTTCCTGAGTTCAAATCTGGCCTCAGACACTTACTAGCTGTATGATCATGGGCAGGTACTCAACTCTGTTGCCTCAATTTCCTCATCTGTAAAATGAACTAGAGAAGGAAATGACAAATCATTCCAGTATCTCTGCCAAGAAAACCCCAAGATGGGGTCATGATAAGTTGGACACAACTGAATAACAACAAAAAAGAAATTAGTAGAAACAGGAAATATAGTTCTATTCCTAGGGAGAACACAGCCTATTTAGGGAGAAAGCATCCCTGTCCTTGTTTATCAAACAAGGTCTTCCCACAGGAAGCCCCCAGTTTAATAAAGGAGACAGGAAAGAAACTCAGGAAATGGACACAGGGGCTGGCATAGAAATATCAATACAGATAAATGTGTTTATAATAAGATCCTGATAATCTGTTCTAGCACAAGGGAATATAATATAGACAATATAAAGTCATTAATATTTGGCTTTGTAATATACTTCTCTTTGAATATGGACATGTTGGATCTAGGAATTTGTAACATTTCCAATAAGAAATAAAGTTATTTCATAAAGCCTCAATTCAAGAGAAGCAGGAATGATTTCTTTCCTTCCTAGGTCTACTGAGAGGTGGAAATAACAACTATCAGAGTAAACTCTTAGTTTTTCAGGATCATACTTTTCCTTGGAGTAATAAATTTAATCAATAAATATTTATTAAACACTCACTATGTGTCTGGCACTCTATGCTATATGCTGGAGATATGAAAAGAGGCAAAAGACAGGTCCTACTCCAGGGAACTTACAATCTAATGAGGGAGATAATATGCAAAGTATACAAAGCAAATTATGTATAGGAGAAATAAGAAAACCACAGGGTGAAAACATTGGAATTAAGAGGGGTTGGGAAAGACTTCTTTTATAAAGTGGGATTTTAATTGAGAAAATAAATCAAGTATTTTGGTTTAAAATAGTATTTTAATTTAAAACACCACTTTTCCATTGGGAAAAATAATTCAATTCTACCCAATAAGAAGACCAGACAAGTTAGAGAATGCCTATTACTGGGAAATACCAAGGAAGGTGGATGACTTGAATTTGGAAAGTCTGTGATATGGTAAGAAAAAAGCCAGTCACATAAAGAATGAGATCATAAATAGATTAGAAGAACAGAGAATAGTCTACCTCTCAGACCTGTGGAGGAGGAAGGAATTTATGATCAGAGGAGAACTAGAGATCATTATTGATCACAAAATAGAAGATTTTGATTACATCAAACGAAAAAGTTTCTGTACAAACAATACTAATGCAAACAAGATTAGAAGGGAAATAACAAATTGGGAAAATATTTTTACAGTTAAAGGTTCTGATAAAGGTCTCATTTCCAAAATATACAGAGAACTGACCCTAATTTATAAGAAATCAAACTATTCTCCAATTGATAAATGGTCAAAGGATATGAACAGACAATTCTCAGATGATGAAATTGAAATTATATCCACTCATATGAGAGTGTTCCAAATCACTACTGATCAGAGAAATACAAATTAAGACAACTCTGAGATACCACTATACACCTGTCAGATTGGCTAAGATGACAGGAACAAATAATGATGAATGTTGGAGGGGATGTGGGAAAATTGGGACACTAATACATTGTTGGTGGAGTTGTGAAAGAATCCAACCATTGTGGAGAGCAATTTGGAACTATGCCCAAAAAGTTATCAAACTGTGCATACCCTTTAGGCCAGTAGTACTACTACTGGGTTTATATCCCAAAGAAATACTAAAGAGTGGAAAGGGACCTGTATGTGCCAAAATGTTTGTGGCAGCTCTTTTCATAGTGGCTAGAAACTAGAAGATGAATGGATGTCCATCAGTTGGAGAATGGTTGGGTAAATTATGGTATATGAAGGTTATGGAATATTATTGCTCTGTAAGAAATGACCAGCAGGAGGAATACAGAGAGGCTTGGAGAGACTTACATCAACTGATGCTGAGTGAAATGAACAGAACCAGAAGATCGCTGTACACTTCAACAACAATGCTGTATGAGGATGTATTCTGATGGAAGTGGAAATCTTCAACATAAAGAAGATCCAACTCACTTCCAGTTGATCAATGATGGACAAAAACAACTACACCCAGAGAAGGAACACTGGAAAGTGAATGTAAATTGTTAGCACTGCTGTCTATCTACCCAAGTTACTTATACCTTTGGAATCTAATACTTAATGTGCAACAAGAAAATGGTATTTACACACATATATGGTATCTAGGTTATATAGTAACACATGTAAAATGTATGGGATTGCCTGCCATTGGGGGGAGGGAGTAGAGGAAGGGAGGGGATAATTTGGAAAAATAAATACAAGGGATAATGTTATAAAAAAAATTACTCATGCATATATACTGTCAAAAATTATAAATAAAATTAAAAATAAAAGAAAGAAAAAAAAAAAAAAGAAAAAAAGGCCAATCAGATGTCCAACATCAATAGGATGAGCCCTAAGAGCAGAGCAGAGCCCTGAGATAACTTGGACTGATACAAAAAAGCAATAAATATCCACAAGTCTGAAATTGAATAGGCCAAAGCAGCAAGATCAGGCCAGTGAGTGGTCTCCATGTCTTCCTAATCTAATTTTACCTTTCTTTATTTGTGTATTCAATCTAATGTCTTGAAGGGCCATCTCCTACACTGCTTGCCTATTGAAATTTTTCTCTTCCTTCATATCCCAGTTCAACTCCTTCAGCCTTCCCTGTACTCTGTAGTGATTCCTTCCTCCTCAAATCAAAAAGTGATTTGATCTTCTCTAATACAACTGATCATATTCTACCTTAGGTTATAGTTAGTTGGTGACATGGAAAGACTCAGTCTCAAAAGAACCAAAACAATATTCATTAGATGCTTTCTCTGTGCCAAGAACTATGATAGAGTTTAAAAATGAAAACAGTCTCTCTATTCAATATTCTAATTCAAACAAATAATTTATTATAATGTTCTTTAAAATGCCTTAATGAATTAGATTAGTTTTCATTGTCAATAAGTAGTTAGAAGATACCAATGCCAGAAATGAAAAGAAGTTCAGAGAATTCTCTTCTGGCTCATTTTAGCTCAAAGAATGTTTAGTTAGAGCCTAATATAATTACCAGGTATGTGAGCCTGGGCAAGTAATTTAACCTTGTTTGCCTCGGATTCCTCTTGTGTAAAATGAACTGGAAAAGGAAATGGCAAACCATCCAAAATATCTTTGAAAAGGAAAAACAAAACAAAACAAAACAAAACATAATTCTGTCCTCAAAGAAATTAGCATTTATTAGGGATTAAGATAGAGTGCAAAAATAACTATAATCCAAGTTAGAACAATACAATATTGTAGTATTTTGGTTGGTTTTCTGGAGTTCTCTGGACCAGCTTTCGTTTCAGCAAAGTAATCACCACAAGAATAGCCAGGGATAAAGTCCAAGTTCTTTATTATCTCCTTCATGATCTAGTTTTTTTGCCTGGGGCCCAGGCTAATTTTCTTGAGGTCTTCCAGAATGTGTTTTGGTTTCTGTGGAGGAAGCAGGAGGACCACCACCATGGTCTCTGTCTTGAAGTCTGTCTCAGTCCAAGAGCTTGTGCTCCAGCCTCCAGCCCCTGTCTTCTCCAAGTCTGTCTCTGGCTCAGATAGGCCTTGTTCTCAGTGGAGAAATGAAGAAGGACAGGCCTTCCACCATGGTGGTGTGAGATGGAATGAATCTGTCTGCTGAGTTTGTCCCAGCTTATGTGCTCTATTATAATTACATTATTGTAGGTGTGAATCTTATAGAATAGATGTCAATCTTGTAGAACTATATTAAGTACTAAGTACATGTACTGAACTAGAGAACTTTTAATCACCATGCTAAACCAGATAATCATTGTTTTATCAATTCCACTGAATTAGCACCTTGTAAAAATCCTTGTTTCAAGTACAGAGTTCTGGACTTGATTTGATTTGATGAGGAAGAAATCCTTGCTAGGTAGAGGGAAGGCTGAAGTAACTGACCTGGGATATGAAGAAAAGAAAAAAATCCATCAGGCAAGCGACATGGGAGAAGGCCTTTTGAGGCATGGGTGATTGCATGCATAACTGAAAAGAGAAAGGATGATATTAGAAAAATGTTTGACTAAAGAATGAGACTACTTGAAGGTGAATATTTTGGAAAACATGCCAAAAATATAAATTACAGGCAATTTGCATATATCCTTGAATGTCCAGTTCAGAAGTTTGCATTTTGCACAAACACACACACACACACACACACACACACACACACACACACACACACAAAGCTAGAGAGTGCTTATCATTTCTTATAGAACAATAATATTCTAGTACATTCATATGCTGTAAATTAGTCAACTATTCTCCAACTGATAGGCATCCATCCACTCGATTCCAGTTCCTTGCCACTACAAAAAAGGATGCTACAAACATTTTTGCATATATGTGAGTTCTTTTCCCTATTTTATGATCTTTTTTGCAATACAGATCCAATAGAGACATTGCTGTGTAAAAGGATATGCAAGTTTAATAGCTCTCTGGGCAAAGATTCAAATTGTTCTTCAGAGTGGTTAGATCATTTCACAATTCTTCCAACAATGCATTAGTGTTCCAGTTTTCCCACATCCTCTCCAATATTTATTATTATCTTTTTCTGTCATTTAGCCAATCTGAAAGGTATGTAGTGGTACATCAGAGCTGTCTTAATTTGCATTTTTCTAATCAATAGTGAACCAGAGAATTTTTTTTTTCATATGATTAAAAAATGGCTTTAATTTCATCTGAAAATTGTTTGTATTATTTGACCATTTATCAATTGAGAAATGACTTGTATTCATATAAATGTGAGTTAATTCTCCATATATTTTAGAAATGAGATTTTTATCAGAAACACTGACTATAAAACATTTCCCCCTGTTTTCTGCTCCCCTTTTAATCTTGGTTGCATTGATTTTGTTTGTGCAAATCCTTTTTAATTTAATGTAATCAAAATTATCCATCTTGCATTTAAATGTTCTCTAGAGAACTATTTCTTCCTCTGAACCTGAAAGTGAGCAATGAAGAAGCTCCTATGTTATGGCTTTGAGCTTTTCAGATCACATGCTGAAAGCTAGATTTGGGACCCTAAGTTAAAAGTGTGGAACTAATTTTAATATGAGTGAATATGGAAGTGCTACAATCTGATATAGACCCGTAATACTCTTGAACTCTGGCGTCCTGCTTCAAGTCTCTCCCCACTTCAGTCCATCCTCCACTCAGTTCACAAAAAAGCTTTTTAGCTTTCTAAAGCTCTAGTCTGACTATGTCCCTGCTCTATTTAATAAACTCCAAGGGCTCCCCATTAACTCCAGGACCAAGTAAAAAATTTTCCCTTAGACATTAAGACTAACCCTTCTTATCTTTCTAGTCTTTTTATATTCACCCTATGTACTCTGTGATCCATTAACAATGTCCCCTTTGTTGTTCCCAGCAAAAAACAAAAACAAAAACAAAAACACTTTGCTGACTGCAATTTCAGATTGTTTAAGTTCAGAATGATCTCCCATCTTCTCTCTGCCTTCAGACTTTTCTTGGATTGCTTTAAGTCCCAACTAGAGTTACACCTTCTACAAGAACTCTTTCCTAACTTCTGTTAATGCTAGCATTTCCCTTCTGTTGATCATTCTACAGTTTATTCAGTTTATACAGTATAGTTTATCTTACATAGTTGTTTACATGCTATCTCCCTGTTAAACTATGAGTTCTTTGAGTGTGGGGATGGGACTTTTTATATATTTATTTCCCCAAAATTTAGCATGGTGTCTAGCACATTTTGGTGTTTTTATTGAGTAGTTTCAGCTGTGCCTGATTTTTTGTGACTCCTTTTGATTGTTGTTGTTATTGTTTGTTTTTTGGCAAAGATATTGGAGTGGTTTGGCATTTTCTTCACCAGCTCTTTTTACAGGTAATAGAATTGAAGCAAATTAGAGTTAAATGACTTGATAAGGGTCACACACACAGCTGGCCATATTTGAACTTAGGTGTTCCCTACTCCTGGCCCTGCACTCTATCCACTGTGCCACCTAGCTGTCTGCATGGAACAGTGTTTAATAAATACTTACTGATTGATTGATTAATTGAAGTAGATAGGGATTTAGATGTGATAGAGATTGAAGTTAAACAGAGGATTTTGGAGAAAGAAATAGGGAAAGAAAAGACATTTTTTCATAGTGGAATGTTTCCCATGTGCTAAAAATGTAAAGGGAAAGATTATAGAGGAAATCACTGTCCCCTCAGAATTCAAACTTAATCCAATCAAGAAGAAAGAAGTCAGTATAGAGAAGAGGATATTTTTTATGCTAACTTTGAGAAGGGGTTGACATCTTGGTGTTTGGTATATGCTCTATTTTTGCTTATGCTTATGCTTTGGAGACTTGATGTAGCCTTAGCCCAGAGTTTCTTGGAGAGTTCCAAAAAGACATATAGCTACAGACAGTAAAAAAGCAACATTAAATCAGAGTATGACTAGGTAGTGAGATATTTACATGGTGTTCAGGTCAGAGAGAGGGCATTTTAGGAGTGGAGTGGGAGGAAAACTTGAAGGATGTTTATATGATAGTGATAACATTGGAGAAAGAACTATGAGAGGTTCTTGTACAGACAAGGTAACATAAGGGCAGATGTCAGCAAGAAGAATAAAAGCAATGAATTAAAACTCAGAAGATGCTGAATCTAATCCTTTGTCATCTGATGCTGTATCTGTCACAGACAATGCATGTGACTTTAGAAAAACTTCTAACCACTGTGCTTCTAGTTCCTTCTCTATAGAATGGCGTAGTTGAGTAAGATCAAGGTTTCTCAACTTTTGGGCAATTCTAGTCAGTGAAGTTTATAATCCTTATCTCTGAATAAAGTTGCTTAAATGCATAAAATAAAATATATAGGATTTCAAATGAAACTAATTATGTTGAAATTCAATTACCAAAATATTTAAAACAAGTTCACAATATAGAAATATGTTTAGAAGAATTAGACATGTTTATCCTATATCAGATATCTTGTCTTAGGGAAGGGAAGTGGAGAGGGAGAAAAATTTGAAACACAAAGTTTTGCAAAGGTGAATGTTGAAAACTATCTTTGCATGTATTTGGAAAAATAAAATACTATTAAAAAGAACAAAAAAGGTCACAGATTGTAAGTGAAAAGACTTTTTCACCTCTAAAACTGTGACTAATCCCATAAGGCTTCATGAAGGAACTGAAATTTGAGACCTGTTTGATGGGTTGGTAAACTGAACTTTCAAGAGAGAGCTTTAGACAGGTATAAGGCAATTGGATGAAGATGTAACCAAGATAAACAGAGAAAATAAGCTACTTTATGTTGAGTTACAGGGAATCATCACATAAATGGTCAAAGGATATGAATAGACAATTTTTAGATGAAGAAATTAAAGCCACCTTTAATTTAAAAATGCTCTAAATTGCAAATTAAAACATCTTTGAGGTAAAACTCATATCTATCAGTTTGGCTAAGATGATAGAAAAAATAATGCTAAATGTTGGAGGGGATGTGGGAAAACACCTTTGCTGTAGTTGTGAGATCATAAAAAAAGAAAAAGGACCCATGTATGCAAAAATGTTTGTAGTGACTCTTTTTATGGTGGTGAGAAATTGGAAATTGAGTGGATGCCCAATGTTTGGGAAATGAATAACTTGTGGCATATGAATGTAATGTAACATTATTGTTGTATAAAAAATGATGAACAGGCTGATTTCAGAAAAACCAAGAAATGAAGAGATATCTGATTTCAGAAAATCTAGAAAGACTTACAAGAACTGATGCAGGTGAGCAGAATCAGGAGAACACTAAGCACAGTAAACAGCAAGATTGTATAATGATCAATTAGATACATAACTAGAGTTAGCTCTTCTCAGCAATGCAGTGATCCATGACAATTCTAAATTGTCTTGGGATAGAACTTGGGATAGAAAATGGCATTTGCATTCAGCAAGAGAACTATGGAGATTGGATGTGGATTGAAGCATACTATTTTCACCTCTTTTTTTTTGTTTGTTTGTTTGTTTGCTTTTACTTTCTCATAGTTTTTCCCTTTTGTTCTGATTTTTCTTTCACAATATATTTAAAATGATTATACATGTATACCTATATCAGATTGCTTGTTGATGGGGAGTGGGAAGGTAAAAAACTTTGAAACACAAAATCTAACAAAAAAGAATGTTGAAAGCTATCTTTACATGTAATTGAAAAATAAAATGGTATAGAAAATAAAAGAAAAAAATCATCACAGATATTACTTAAAACACAGTAGCATAAAACTCTGTAGGTCAAAGCCAAGTGAAAGGCTTTCAGACCTGATTTTCTGGATCATGGGAGTTATTCTAAAACCCCATGCCATTAGGGCAATGGAAAATCAGGGCTTGACATGATTGGTCAGAGTCAGGTTGATTTAAGATTTTGGTGACAGTGACCATTAGGAACTATATAAATATAACATTAAACTCTAAATTTGAGAAGTAAAAAAAGCTAGAATTGTGAATTGGTTAAGTGAAAGTTAAGTTTCAGTCCTTAATTAGAAAAGAGCACTCATAGGGATAGTAATTAAGAAATGGGATATATTCAAAAGCCATGATTGTTTTCTTCTGCTTTTGCATGTGTGCTTTCTAATAACATCTCTGCTAAAATGTTTTCAATAGTTTCCCATTACCCAGAAATAGCTGCATAGTACAGTGGACAGAGCATTGGCCCCAGATTCAAGTGAATCTGAGTTCAAATATGACATCAGATGCTTACTAGCTGTGTGACCCTAGGCAAGTCACTTAACCCTGATTGTTTCCTACTCCCACCAAAATAGTTCCCTATTACCTACTGATATTATAGTTATAATATCAAAGAGGAAATAAAATTGCCTTTTAAAATTATATTTTATTTTTACCAATAAATATGTCCTTAATGTAAATGATACCTTTCTATTCATCCTTATCCTACCATTTAACAACATCTATATTATGGCTCTATTTCTAGCCTTATTTCATGCTGTCCTCCTTTATGTGCTCTACATTCTAGTTAAATTAGTCTGCTCACCATTCCCCATTCTTGTCCTCTTCATAGTTTTGCTCATGCCATCCTCAGTGTCTATACTCAGAGAACTTATATCTACTAAGTGGCATCTGACTTAGAGCTTGAAAGAAGAGATTTCAACGGGTAGAGATGGTGGGAAATTTTAGGGATAGAGAATAGTATTAGTGAATTAATAGTAGTGAGAACGATGGAGGGAGAATCTGGAGGTGGAAGATCCGTTAGAAGATATTTCTAATACTCTAGACAAGAGATAATGACAAAGACCCGAAATAGAGTAGAAAGAATTAAAATTCAGTTGCTAAAAGCATTTAATTGTCCCTGGGCAAATATATGTTCTTTAAATCTTACTCTGATTGTTTGGGGAAAAAATTAGCAAGTATACTTATTAGCAACTTTTATATTTGTTTGGATAGTTTTGTTTTAAACAGAAAAAAGCAATCCATAATCTTAGGCAGGGATGCAATGTTAACCATGATTCAATCAACCATACTTTATAGGAAGCTAGACTGTGATTCTCTGGTTTAAGCACCACTGTAATCTCTCATGATATAAAAATCAGTAATCGCACACTTGGAAATGGAATTAAATGAGCTGGAAGAATCTTTTGAAACCACGTAGTATATTTTAGTAGTACATTTTGAAACCACGTAGTACATTTTGTAGAAGAAAAAACTGAGATTGAGATTCAGTAACTTGCATGAAGGTCATCTAGCTCTAAGCAAGTGGTAGAGGTGATAATATGAACGACCCACCTCCATTTGTACCTTAGCTTTTCCTTGAGTTAATAGCAATCCTCTATATCATTGAAAAAAAAGGAAAATGGCAGTGTGAATCATTTGATGGTGAAAATTGGGTCAAGTAAAAATGTTAAAGGTAGGGAGACAGTTCTAAATATACATATGTGTATATGTGTATGTGTGTTTGTATGTATATATGTACAAAATGAGGCTGAAAAATGGGTAAGCCATAAACTTCTGTGGAGCTGAATTTTGCAACAAATTACTGTACCTCTGATGATATTTTTTTGCTGTTTTTTTTCTTCTCTACAGGATGAGTTGGATCTCACAGACAAAAATAGGGAGGCCATGTTTGCACTGCCATTGGAGAAGAAATGGCAGATCTACTGCAGCAAGAAGAAGGTGCTTTCTCTACTATTTCTACCACCCCCCCTTTTTTTCTAGTTTTTTTGGTCTATCAGCTATTGGGATGGACTTTCTTGTTCAAGGAAAGTCATCTATGCCATACAGGTCCATGAGTATGAGAACCACATTTATTAAGACAGTATATTGTGGCTGGAAAGGCAGTGCATAGAATGCTGGTACTGGAGTCAGAAAAACTCATCTTCCTGAATTCAAATTAGACACTTACTTAGCTGGACAAATCACTTCTTTACTTCATCTGTAAAATAAGCTGAAGAAAGAAATATTCTAGTATCTTTTCTTTTCTTTTTAAAAATTCTTCTAAGTAGATATTACTTGGTTTATTATATAGAACAAAGTATAGGAGGCATACATAAGGGGCTTGGAAGAGATGCACAAAGTGCAGTATATTTGGATTGGCTTTATCTTCTGGGATTTCTGTCTGCCAGTACATTGCAAGTGTGGTTTAATCCCATTGATTATTGATACCAGTAATGCTTGAGTCCAAAGAGAATTTAATATAGTTGCTTGTTTATGCTGCATTACCCAGTATCTTTTCCAAGAAAATTCCAAATGAGGTCATGAAGAGTTGAACATGGATGAAATGACCGAACAAAAAACTGTGGATATGAGGTTGTAGGTCTAGGTTGGGAGGTCATGGGGAAGAAGATTTTCTGAAGCATTCTTGTTCTAATCAATCAATAAATCAATCAAGACTAACTATTTATCCTTCCTCACAAGAAGTTTATATACTAAAGAGGGAGACAAGCACTTAGGAATGAATGACTAAATTAAACATTTATTAAGTGATTACTAAGTTCAGAGTACTATGGTGACCTCCAGAAATCCAAATAAAAAATCAAGATAGTTTCTGTTCTAGAGAGGCTCACATTCTAATGGGAGAGATAGACAGATAGATAGCTAGACAAATAGATAGATAGTTAGAGATAGGATACATATAAAGAAAATTTATACAAATAGATTAGGAAAGAGAGAGTACCAGCAGATAGGTGTGTATGTGTGTGTGTGTGTGAGAGAGAGAGAGAGGGGGGGGAGAGAGGGAGAGAGAGAGGGGGGGAAGAGAGAGAGGGAGAGGGAGAGAGAGAGAGAGAGAGAGAGAGAGAGAGAGAGAGAGAGAGAGAGAGAGAGAGAGAGAAAGTGTGTATGTGTAAGATCAGTAAAGTTTTTATATAAAGGGTAGTATCTAAGCTACACTTAGGGGAAAGAGAAGGACTCTAGGAAATAAATGAGAGTAGGATAAATTCCTGGCATGAGGGATGACCAGTGCAAATACACAGGAACAGGAGAAATTATTCCATGTGTAAAGATTAGAAATAACATTTTGTTTAGGTTTTGTTTAGGCACATAATTTGGAAGGAGAGCAATGTCCAGTGACTCCAGCAAGTTAGATAAGGCTTTAAAAACTAAACAGAGGAATTTATACTTGATCTTAAAGGCAATAAAGGGTCAATAGGATTGACTGAGTTACATGATCAAATCTGTACTTTAAAAAATCACTATGGCTTTTCTGTGTTAGACGGACTGGAGTGAAGAGAGATGAGGAGGAGGCCCAATTGGGAGGTTATTGCTAAAATGCCTGAATAAGAGTGATAGCTATTTGAGCATAGAGTAGAAGCAACAAAAACTGGCAGTTCTTTAGATATGTGTGGTGAATAAAAATGAAGAGTTAAGGATAATGCTAAATGTTCCACTCTTAAAAACCATTGAGCTTTACTATATATTGTCAAAAGAGCAAAGACCAAGCCATCCCTGCTTTTCCAGAAGAACATTCAGATGGCATTCATCCATTTCACATATATTCTAACCTCCTTTATATAGAAATTATTGCTGTTTCCAAATGAGTACAGCACTGTGCTCTATCTGGGACTAATTTATTTTCATCTCTCATTAATTTTCATTGCTCTTATCTCTTCTTACTTTCTATGTTTCTTATCTATCTCTTGGTCTCTCATTCTTCTTCCCCCCACCTCCATCTTTTTCTATTGTGTCTCTTTTGCATATTATCTCTCTTCTCCCCTATCTCTCTCTATATAGCTTTACTTATCTAGCTCTCAGGAAAGCATTTTGTAAATTGTAAAGCACCAGATGATTGAATCATTATTATTGTCATTTCACTGCATCTATTCCTTTTACTTTATCTTTGTATCTTCTCATTTTCTGGCTTCCTCTCTTTCTTCAGACCCAAATAAAAGTTATAGGAGCATTGATTCAAACTTGAAGGGAAGCCTCTAAGTGGAGTGCCCTAATGATCTGTCCCTGGCCTTGTTCAACTTTTGAAATCAGTGAATTGAGTGAGGCATAAATTGCATGCTCCTTGGATTAACTTGGATGATGTAGAAATGATTCCTGGTCAGGTATAGGGTAAGACTGGATAAATTATCTGCTTTTACCTTGTTCTGCTCTTGCCTTTTCTTCCTTTTATGCCGGGGATCCATTAGATTGTAAACTAGGAGATATTTATGGCAAAGACTAAAAATGATCCTGCCTGATGGGAACAATGCAATGAATCTCATAAGATGAGATTTAATGGAAACAAATCAAAAATGGAGAAATATTTACATAAATAAATTTTAAACTATATTTTACAAATCAATCAAACAAGCACAAATTTAGGGAGTCATGGCTAGGTAAAAATTCCTATGAAAAAGATCTATGGGTTTCAATGTGAATCAGTGTAAAACAACATCTCCCTCCAAATAAACCAAAATGAACAAAATTTAATTATGGATGTTATATTTTTTTAAGGAAACTACTGACCTTTTCTGACACTTGTCCAAAGGAGAGTCACTAGGGTGATGAGAAGACTCCATGTCTTTGAAAGATTGATTAAAAGGCCTTAGGATAATGAAGGTGGAGAATAGGAAACTTAGAGAACATATAACATCTGTCTATTTGAAAAGGGAGTACATGGCAGAAATCTGTTCTGATTGCTGCAAGGCAAGAGCTTAGAGCAGCAAGAAGTTATTCTGCTATCAGAGGAAAAAGAAACAATTCCTGACAATTGGAGCTGTCCAATAGTGGAAAGTGCTGCCTCCAAATGTAGTGAGTTCCTCCTAATTTGAAGGTATTCTAATAAAGATTAGGTTATTATTATTATTATTATTATTATTATTATTATTTTGCCAAGGATAATGTGGAGATGATTCCTGGTCACGTATGTAGGGTAAGATGAAGTGATTTATCATGCCTTTCACTTTACTCTGCTCTCGCCTCTTTTTTTTTTTTTTTTTTTAAACAGCCCATTAGATTGTAACCTTCTTGAGAGCAGAGGCTATCTTTTGCCTCCATATCCAGGGCTTAGCATAGTACTTGGCACTTAGTAGGTAATTAATAAATGCTAATTAATTGATCTCTGGTTAGGACCAAGTTTTGAGTAGAGCTAATGTATTTGTTGTTGTTCAGTTGGTTCATAATTAATTTGATGTTTTCTCAGAAAAGATACTACAATGGTTAGCCATTTCCTTGTCCAGCTCATTTTATAGATGAGGGAACCCAGACAGATGTGGTTAAGTGACTTTCCCAGGATTACAGAGCTAATAAGTGTCTTCCTGACTCCAATCCCAGGTTTCTATCCATTCCCAACTAGCTGCCTTTAGAATATAACTTAGAGATCAGTTAGTCCAACATTCATTCTATAGATATGGCGATTAAGATAGGGGGAGGAGAGAGTTAAATGATATGCCATGATCAATTGAAGGAACTGAGAGTGTTTAGTTTAAAGAAGGGAAGACTCTAGGAAACATGAAGATTACCTTTAAGTATTTGGAGGTTGATTAATGTGAGAAAGGGATTAGATTTGTTCTACTTGGTCACATAAGACAGAATTCAGATCAACCACTTAGGTACTTAAATACTAGGATTATGGGAAAATAAGCAAAAGCTAGTCCTTGTTTCAGGAAGCTCACAAACTAGTTGGGGATGGGGAATAGAGAATGTAAAAGCTATGTACAAAAAAGAATGTATAGAAGGAGCTTGCTAAAATTTCAGAAGGAAGGTACTAAGGCTAACAGGGACAAGGAAAGACTAAAACTCGGAATTTGAACTAAGACATGAAATGAAAGAAGTCATGAAGTAGAAGTGAAAAGGGAGAACATTTCTAGGCATGGAACATAGCCATGTTCCACAGTACCTAGAGTTTGGAGATGGAGTATTGCAATCACAAAATAGTAAGGAGGATTATGTCATTGTATCACAGACTATGTCAAAGAAATAACCTGTAAGAAGACTGAAAATGTGGGAAGGGACCAGGTTATAAAAGATTTCAAAATCCAAACAGGATTTTTTCTTATTTGTTGCAATATCATTAGTACTCTTCAAGAAGAAGGATGGAAAACAAACAGCAATTGAATAGGGCAGTAATATAGTAGGAATTGTATCTTAGAAAAATCATTTGAGTTGAGTGTAGGAGAGTTTGGAGTGGAGAGAGAATTGAGACACAGAGACCAATCAGAATAATATTGCAATAGTCTAGGTAGGAGGTGATGAGGACTATGCTAGGGTGGTAGTAATAGCAGAAGAAAGAAAGCATATTATACATTGTTCTCAAGGAATTTGCATTCTACTGGGAAAGATAATATATACATGTCTAAGTATACAGAATAAATTTTCTAGATCTATATGTATACAATATATGTAAGTAAACGTATTCCAGGGAGGGGTAGAGGACCAGTGCGAAGGCACAAAGTGATAGATAAAATGATATGTATGAGTTACAGAGAGATAGATAGTTTGGTTATACCCTAAAGTATAAGAAAGGGAAAATATTAATAATGAAGTTGGTAAAGTAGGTTGAGACCAGGACATGAAAGATTTTTAAAAATCAAACATAGGAACCTATATTTCATCTTAGAAAAATCAATGGAAGTTATAGAAGGAAAGAGATTTTTAGTCTTGAGATAAGGGGGAAAAATCTTGCTAACAGAGCTAACAAAATAGAAAGGTTTTTGTTATTCTTGTTGTTTAGATGGTAGTAAACCACTTAATCCTGTTTGCCTCAGTTTTCTCATCTGTAAAAATGAACTGGAAAAGGAAATGGCAAACCACTCTAGTATCCTTGCCAAAAAAAACACAAATGGATCATGACTGAAAAACAACTGAATGACAAAGTCATCCTTTAACAGAAGCCTTCAAGCAAAGACTGTATGTTTCCGGGGGATCAGGAAACAATTATTGTTAACATATGGGTTGGACTAGATTGTGGAAGAAAATACCATCCACATCCAGAGAGAGAACTATGGAGACTGAATATGGATCAAAACATAGTACTTTTACCTTTTTGTTGTTGTTTTCTTGTTCTTTTCTTTCTTGTGTTTTTCCCTTTTGATCTGATTTTTTTTTGCACAGTATGATGAATATGGAAATATGTTTGGAAAAATTGCACATACATAACTTATATTGTATTGCTTGCTGTTTTGGGGAGAGAAGAGAGGAGAAGAGAGGGAGAAACATTTAGAACAAAAGATTTTGCAGGCGAATGTTGAAAGCTATCTTTGCATGTATTTGGAAAAATAAAATACTGTTAAATATTAAAAAAAGAAAAAATATGGTTTGGACTAGGTGGTCTCTGAGGTCTTCTCTAAATCTGTGATTCTATAACTTTCCCATGGATATGTAGCCTGGCCCTAGTCTCTGAGAATCATTTTGCCTATGGAGAAGAAAAGTATCTAGAAGTCTGAAAGTTTGACAAGACAAGACTCTTAGGCAGCATTTAATCTTGGTACTAATATCTTTGACAATATAAAGAAAATGAGTTCAGGAGAGTCCTGGAGAAGACATCAACAGCTCCTTAGCTTTTCTTGAGCACTACCTCCACCATGGTGATTTTTTAGAGCCTTTCCCTAGGATGGGGAGTAGCCTTTTCACTCCAACTTCACCAAATACTTTCCCCATAACTCTGTAAGGCATTTATCATGTAGTACTCTATACTTAAGGTATTTAAGGTACTTAAGATATAAATTAAATATTCTTGAGAACAGGGATTGGATCTTATTTAAAGAGTGTCCCACCTCCAGTGCGTAGTATAATATTTTGTATGCAATAGGCACTTAATAAATTTTTACTGCACTGTCATCTTTTCCCAAACCATAAATCTCCAAATTATTTTTTAACTTTCCACAATGTTATGCCAAATCTTTATTTGTTTCAGGAACAGGAGGATCCCAACAAGTTGGCAACCAGCTGGCCAGATTACTACATTGATCGGATAAACTCCATGGCTGCCGTGAGTAGTCTCTTCTTATTTTTGAGGAAATCCTAAAAAATTTCTGATGAGATGCTTACTTGGGCTTCAGCATTGATAACACTTAGCCTTCCTCCAGCCCAAACAGAAAGTTTATACTTGTGTACCCTAAATCCTAGATTGCATTTTGCAACTTTTACCTTACCTTGAATATAATGTGATATTTTTATAGTGCTGATATGCTTATATTTTACAACATTTTAAGAAACACTTTTTAAAGCTTATCAAGCAATAAGCATTCATTAACAAGTGCTTCCTATGGGCCGAGCACTGTGAAAAGTTTTAGGGGATGCAGAGAAAGGCAAAATCAGTCTCTGCCTTCAAAGAGTTTACATTCTAATGGGGGAGACAATATATCAATATAAGATGGAAAAGACAATATATAAATATAGAGATGGAAGGTAACCTGAATGAGAAAGCATTATCTATGAGGTATCCTGGGTAGAAAGGAAGAGGAGTATATAATAATTATAAAAACTGGTATTAGTATTTGAAATTTGCAATACACTTTTCACATGTTATTTCCTTTTATCTTCACATAACCTTAAGGAGTAGGTGCTATTATACCTATTTTGCAGATGAGGAAGTTGAGGCTCAGAGAAAGATGAAGTGATGTGTGCAGGGTTACATGGATAGTAAATGTCATTGGAAACAGGAATTCAAACTTAGATTTTCATGACTCAAAGTCAAACTCTTCATGTATTCCATCTCAAGGCAGATAGGCAGAGTGATCCTTCTCTGCTTTGCTCCATTAATACACACATTTTTTTTCTTTCTTTCTACTTTCTCAACAGATGCAAACTCTGTATGCCTTTGATGAAGAGGAAACAGAGATGAGGAACAAAGTTGTTGAAGACCTAAAAACAGCTCTTCGAACTCAACCCATGAGGTAGCTCTGAGTCCTCTCCCTTAACCTTGATTCCCCTGGATCCAGTTCACCTCCCATGCCTTCCCTACAAGTTGGAGGACTTTGGAACATTACGTTCCTTCTTCATTTCTCTCTATATCAGCCCAGTTCCATTCCTCTCACTCTACCTCACTTCATACTACTCTGACACATTTTATTTCAATTTACCATTTTTTGGAGCTAGGAGGTAGCCGAGGTTAAGGGCTCAGGGTTTAAGAGGTTGAAGAAGAGAGAAGCCTGAGAGAGAACATTTCAGTAAATCATAAATCCATGAAGGGTCATCTTGGGAGAAGGATAGAGTGGCTATTTGGGTTCCTTTCATGGTTAGGACAATAGAAAAATGGGAGCCAGGTTAAATCTGGAAAGGATTTTCTGCAACAGGGCTGAAACAAGTTTCAGAGGCTCCTCTAAAGGAGCCCCACAACCAACCAACCAACCAACCAACCAACAATACCATCCAGGTATTATGGACACAATGGAGGTAGAAAACAGTTGCAATCCTCAAAGGGCTAACATTATAATGAAGGAGGCAACATGAGAATAAATAGGTACATACTCTCTATGTATAGAGTAGATACAAGACAGACTGATAGGGGTAGGTGTTAACAACTGGAAGATCTTAAGTCCAGAAAGAAATCTGGGAAACTAAGAGATAGAGGTAATAAGGAAGAGCGGACAATGCAAGACAGCTAATACAAAGACTTGGAGATGACAGATGGACACAGATAGTCCAGTGTGAGGTAGAATTTTTCCTGATTCGAGAAAATAAAAAGATACCACATTGAATGAAGGCCAGCCTGAAGATTCTGTGATGTACCCAGATGAGATTTTTCCCTTTCTTTCCATTGAACAGAGGGTCAGGCTGGATAAAAAGTAGAAATTATGTCTGCCCTGTGTGTGATTTCCCCTCTTGAGGCCTTTGATTCCTCCTGCTACCACCTTTCTTCGCTTTATCTTTTTGAATTTCAGTTTTATAACTAGGGTAAACAACTAGGAGGGGTGTCAGAAAAGAAAGTGAGAAGTGAAAAATGAAGGGTTTAATAAGTGGTGTCAGCCTCTGATTTCTCCTTCCCTGTGAGCCTATCATTGGGGAAGGGTAGGGAAGCAGAACAACAAACATTTTCCCCTTCCAATCAAGAGCACAGAAATGCACAAATAAATGTAAATGTGCCTTATGCTCAACCCTGTTTGGAGAAAGATACCTATTTTTTTTTTTTCTTTTAAGATTTCTTAAAGAGATGCTTAGGCTCCTGTCAGCTCTTTCTCCTATTCTATAGCATATCACTCTGAGAAAGTCCTTCAATTCTCTTGTCTAGCCTAATTACCCTTCTCTAATAGTATCTTTTTCTTCTTTTGACGAGACTGAAGAGAGTTGAGGGCTGGAATAATGAGCATTTAGTAAAGCTAATTATTATCTTTCTCACCAACATGCAATCAGTTAATCCAGAAGCATTTCGTAATGCCTACTTTGTGCCATTTGAGGCACTGTGGTAAGTGTTGAAGGAGAAAAAAAGGGTCAGTTGTTTCCCTCAAGGAGCTTATATTCTATTAAAGCAAATAACACCTATGTACAACTGGTTGTTTTCTTTTGTTCTTAAGAGAACCAAAATGATATTATGTTGGAGTCAAGGTACAATGTGTCTGATTATATCTGAGCAGGTAAGTACAAGTGGGAAATTCTACAGGTCAGGCACAAGATGGAATATGAATATACAAAGTAAATATAGTGTTATTTTAGTGAGAGGACCATAGCCTCTGGAGAGATTCTTTTAAGAGGAGGCATTTCAGCTTAACTTTGAAAAAATAATAAACAAAAACTGTATCCTTTTAGTGAATTTATGGAGGTGAAAAAGATAGTAATTAGAACTACTAAATGCTACCTGCCCTATCCTCAATCATTTTGATCAAAGATAGAAGAAGATGCTATTGGAAGAGGGCAATGAAGCTAGACAAGAGAACCAAAAGGACTTCATCAGAGTGTCATGGTATATAGAAATGGAGAGAAGCCTGTGAGAGCGCAAGCATCCCTTCAAAAATCTTTAAAAATTAGATACTTCTTTTCAAAGGAAAGGAATCTAGGTATTGCAAGAAGCAGAGGTAAGAAAGCATGCTTTCCAGATTTGGGAAATAGCTTGTGCAAAGAGCAAAGAAATTGAAGATAGAAAGACATATATAATGATCATCAAGGTCAATTTAGCTAGATTTTAGAATGTATGAATATCTGTAATAACCTAAAAACATAAATTGAAATCTATCAATCAATATTTATTAAGTGGCTATGATGTGTCAAGCCCTGTGGAATACAAAAGCATCAAAAGGCAGAATTTTCTCTCAAGGAGTTTATAATCTAAAGCCAGGTTATAAAACAGAGCAATGCCAAATGATAGGATGACGAGGAACTAATGTGTGGGTATAATGTACTTGGAATACAAATATAATATGAATGTTATGTATAGTAAATACATAATATAAATACATGCATAGCTATGAAGAGCAAATT
Organism: Sminthopsis crassicaudata; assembly: GCF_048593235.1. NCBI lineage: Eukaryota > Metazoa > Chordata > Mammalia > Dasyuromorphia > Dasyuridae > Sminthopsis > Sminthopsis crassicaudata. Next base: position 281,306,955 of record NC_133620.1, on the reverse strand, counting down.
GGTGCACAGTGGTGTGGGTTATTAGGTATTATTATTACATTATTAGGTATTGCACATGTGAAAGAACAAGGAGGTAGGTAGGTCAGTGGATAGAATGACAGATTTAGAATCTGGAAAACTCATCTTTGTGGGCTTAAATCAAGTCTCAGACATGAACTAACTGAGTGACTAGAGGGAAGTCACTCAATCCTGTTTGCCTTAGTTTCCTCATCTGTAAAATGCACTGAAAAAGGAAATGGAACCCCCCAAAAAACCCTCAAATGGGATCATGTAGAGTCAGACACAGGTGAAACTCCGAACAATAAATAATAGCAACAAAATGTGGAATGCTATGTCAGTGTACCTTGCCTACTCTCACATTCTTTTCTCCCACTCCACGCTGCTCTCCTTATTCCCCTCCCCAGATTTGTGACTCGATTCATTGAGTTGGATGGGTTGACCTGCCTCTTGAACTTTCTTCGGAGTATGGACCATGCCACCTGTGAGAGCCGAATACATACATCCCTTATTGGCTGCATCAAGGCATTGATGAACAATTCCCAGGGTCGTGCCCATGTGTTGGCACAACCTGAGGGCATTAGCACCATTGCCCAAAGCTTACGCACTGAGAATAGCAAAACCAAGGTGGCTGTGCTTGAGATCCTGGGTGCTGTCTGTCTGGTGCCTGGGGGCCATAAGAAGGTGCTCCAAGCCATGTTGCACTACCAGGTGTATGCAGCTGAGAGGACACGCTTCCAGGTGAGGGATATGAGAACAATATGAAAGTCATTTACAAAGCTACACAAGGGTGCTATTTCAACTGGGGCATGAGGAATGTATATAAGTAAAGGGACTGGGGGAATAAGGTGATGAAGCTTACATGGAAGGAATTTGAGTATGCATGGAGATAGCATAAAGATGGACGTATGAAGAAGGCATCATGTAAAGAGTATATGGATAAATCAACTAGGTTAAGGGACTTGGGAAATAAAGAGCTAATATGGGAAAGGGATGGACCAGAGATGTCTCCAAGAGGTTGACCAGGAAAACGGGTTACTTTTACAAAAGTTGATAATAATAGCAATAGTAAAAGTTATACAGATTTTGAAATATCCTGGAAAATTCAATCAATAAATTCTCAGGGTATCAGGACATCAATAGCTGTGGACTACAGTTGTTCTAATATAACATTGATTCATAAAACTAAATAATAGAGTTAATAAATATTGCCATACTAAATCATGGAACAAAAAGCTTTTGACATATAGAAAGACCTAGAAGAAGAAATCAAAATCACGTGGTAGGAGGAAGATGTATTTATGTACATCCTTGTATCAAGAATGCTTTTATCAGGCCTCTGGACAATAAGCTCACATCCCAATACTTTCATTTAACTACAAAAATAGAGAAAATTTTTGCAATGGTTCATAGAACATCAAATGTATAAGAATAAGAGCAGTCTAGCACTGTTTCTTTCTGAACCCCATCCAAAAAGATGAGAATGAGATGTTTATAATAACAAGATGAACAATATTGGTATTCATTTGCAATTTACAGTTTGCAAAGCACTTTTACTTTGTAGGCAGAGAGGTGATAGAGTGAATAGAGTGCTGGACATTGAGTCAGGAAGATTTGAATTCAAATCTGGGCTTAGATGTTTACTAGCAGTAGATTCCTGGGAAAGCCACTTCACACTTATTTGCCTCAGTTTCCTTCTCTATAAAATGGGGTTAATAAAGGCACCTGCTTCTCAGGATTATTACAAAGATCAATTATAAAAATAATTGGAAAACACTTAGGACAGTGGTTAATGCTTAGTAAATGCTATGTAAATGTTAGCTATTATTATTTTATCTGAACTTCACAACCACATTGTGAGGCATATATGATTATCTTCATTTTACAGATAAGAAAAATGAGGCTTAGAAAAGTAAAGGGACTTGCCCATGATCAAAGCTAATAAAAGACATAGGTGGGCTTTGAACTCTGGTCTTTCTAATGCTAGGGGCCAATACTTTCTGCTTCCTTGCCTTTTATTGAAGTTAGATATTACAAAGAATGCTCTGATAGGCCTGAGCCCAAAGTCCAATGACCTTATAGATGACCAAATATTGCCTAGAATTTTGGGCTACAAGAAGTTTTCCAGAGTCTCAAGAAACTGATATTTATTGGTTTTCTTCATACCTAAAACTTCAATTTAACTTTCTCCCAACTTTACCCCAAATCTAGCATAGAACTCCATTTGGAGTTTTTTTTTTTTGTTTAATTTTTAAACAATTTTGAGTGTCTGCAATGAATAGGTCTCTATATTAGGAACTTCAGAAAAGATATATATCTATATCTATCTATATCTATCTATATATATAGATAGATATAGATATAGATAGATATAGATATAGATATATAGATATAGATATAGATATAAAGAATTTGTTCCTTCCCTTAAACTCAGTTGGAGTAACAGAACACAGAACACAACTCATAAAAGAGTTTAAACTAAAAAAAAACATTTTGCCAGCACTAATATAACTGGTAAGGTAAAGTCTTAATCAGAAGGAGTCAAGATAAACTTTAAGAGAGGCTTTAAAGAAGGCAATAGGCAGGATGGGGGTGGGATTGGCCAACAGAATAACATGAACAAAAGCAGGCAACAAGTCAAGACTAGTAAGGCATTAAGATCTGTCTTCTTTCCCCTTCTAGACTTTGTTGAATGAGCTGGACCGAAGCATGGGGCGCTATCGAGATGAAGTGAATCTGAAGACAGCCATCATGTCCTTCATTAACGCCGTCCTCAATGCTGGTGCTGGAGAAGTAGGTCACTTTCCTCCCAAATCCCTAGTCTCTCCCAGAGTGCAGTGTTGCCTTAATTAGGTTTTTCCAATTTAGGGAATCCTAGGGTAGAATATTGGGCAATGTCTGTCACCATCATCACTTTTAGGAAGTTTATATTAACCTTCTCTCTATATTAACCAACAAAATTAAAATGTGATACAAATACAAAGTCCAAGCCAACTGTTACAATACAGATACTATGTACTTGTATACATCATAGGCCAGAGTCATGCCCTCTGAAATATAACTACTTGAAGTATCAGCCTGATAAAAGCAAAATATAAATAAAAAGTAAAATGTAAAACTGTGTCTCTATCATACTGATATTATGAAGAGGAGGGGATCCATTATATTATCATTGTATCTACCATTGAAATCAGTCCTAATGGTTGCCATCAGACATTAGTCAATTAAAGAAATAAGATCTTATTTATATGAATTTTGTTAATGTTAGCTTTTTGTTTCTTTTAAGCAAAAAGATTGGTCTTCATTAAAGCCATTATAGCCATTAAAGCCAATGAATAAACAATTAAATATTTAGACTTCAAAACTCTTAGTCCATGCTAAGTGTCTTGAATTTCACAGCAAAGATCACTTTAAATGCTGTGATTGAGGCTTAGCTTCTTACTTAAACTAACAAGTAATTACTCTTCACAGAGCAAGTATAAACAGTTCTTTTCTACTGTTAACATTAGTCAGAACAGGCCCAGTATAAAGTTTAAAACTTAAATGGATCAAGACCAGTTAAATTAGAGGACTCAAAGGCTCTGATCTCTCTTTTTTAATCAATCCCAGAAAATAGATAGATAGATAGATAAATTCAGGAAAACTTCCTGAAAAAGAAGAGATCTGAAGGATCATTTGAATAATAGAAGACAGTCTAATAAGTTAACTAGAGCAAAAGGAATAGATATAGGTTATTATAGTGAGAGGGTTTGGAGGGAAAGCCAGACAAATCAGAAAAAAAAATGGTCTTATCTGAAGGGTCTAAAGGCAGTGAGAAATCCAGGATGGGAACAGTGCTGGAATTTAAAACAATGTTGGAGAATGAAGAATTAGTGCTTGGGAACAAACTGAAGAATAAGGGGTATGGATTAACATTTCTAGAACAACTTTCTGAGATGTCAGTGATATTGTTACTCTTGAACTATGTTCTGAAGATGTGACTATAAATCCTGAACTTCATACTATCTTGATATATTTTATTGTATAATAATAATCCTTAATGCTCTTAGATCTTAGAGTTAGAGCTTATCCATGAGATTGACTAAATAAAGCCTTAAGAATAAAGACATTAGAAAAGTAACTATAGTGTACATGAAAGGGCACCCCTAAATTAAACAGACAGCTCTCAGTATGGTCTTGTTCCAGGATGGGGTTAGTGCATGTTCTCAACATTGTTTTTATTTCCATTATCCTCCTTATAAATGACACTCCCAATCCAGTCCACCAGGACAGTGTCAAAAGTATAATAAGTTTCTGATAGTGCCTTGACCTTGTGATGGTGTTATTACTTAGGTTCCAGAAGCCTAGAATATGTACCAGCTTTGCTAGGCAGGCTAAGCCAAAGTTGTGTAAGCAATATATTTGCAGATTGCATAGGTAATATTTTTATATACCTGCAGTTGAATAGGTAACATATTCTATTAAATAGGTAATATATTGTATATTCTCATTAAAAGACTAATAAGAAGTTGAATAAAATTTGCATCTTCTCTCTCTCCCCTTTGGGTGGAATTTCCTATGGGACCTTGTAAATTTTGGAGTGACCAAGAACATATATTTCAGGAACTAGTGTAGGATATAATGAGAAAGTCAAATCATCAAGCATTTATTAAGTGTCTATCAAGTGTCAGGATGCAAAAAGGCAAAAAAACAAACAAACAAACAAAAAAACCCTTCTTTTAAGGAACTCACAATCTTAACAAGCAAACAACTATGCACAAATAAGAGATATACAACTTGGAGGATTAGGAAAAGCTTCTTGTAGATGCAGGATTATGGCCAAGATTTCAGGAGAGTCAAGATGACAAGATAAAGAGCGAGAGAGTTATAGGGAGAAAAAGTCAGTGAAAATACATGGATTTGGATGATGGAATGCTTGAGAAATAACAAAGAGGCCATTGTCATAGAATTGCAGTGCAAGAGAAGTACGATATAAAATATCTGGAAAGGCAGGAAGGACCCCCATTATGAAGAGTTTTTAAAAATCAAACAAGATTTTATATTTGATCTTAGAGGCAATAAGAAACAACTGGAGATTATTGAACTGGGTGTGACATGGTCAGACCTTCCTTTTAGGGAGATCAACTTAATAATTGAATAGAACATGGACATCAAGTAGAAGGCTATTTCCAAAATCTAGGAGTTAAGGGATGAGTGGCTACATCAAGATGGCGGCAGCACCACAGGGGGGAAGAGGAATTGTAAAAAAGATGTTGTGGAGGTAGAATTGACTAGACTTGGCAACAGATTGGATATGGGGTACAGTTTGGGGGAGAAGTGCATTAAGAGCTAAAGAAAACATTAAATGATGGTGCTTTACTGACCTAGACAATGAAATAAATGTTTCTTTACTGATTCTGCTCTATATCCCACTTCATCCTCATTCAAATTTCACCCCATCCCAATTTTCTTCAAGGATAATCTGGAGTTTCGGTTACATCTGCGATATGAGTTCCTAATGTTGGGAATACAGCCTGTGATTGACAAACTTCGCAGGCATGAGAACGCCATATTGGACAGGTAGGGAAAAAAATGAAAGACTTATTCATTTCATAGTAAAAGAGGAGGCCTAAGAATAATAAACTCAGGATGGTGGGGAGAAGCACAAAAGGAACAATCCAAGGAGAGTAAGCCTAGAGTAATTATCAAGTATCTGAGAAGACTTCTAAGAATGAGAAGCATAGGGAAGAATTTATGGTATACAGATTAAGCTAGACATTTCACAATTTGGTCTAGGCTAAAACCTATGGATCTTTTAAAATATCTTTAGTTTCTTTTCTGCTTGATCATTTCTCTGTTCACCAATCTCTCCTCCAAAGCAAATTAAATATTCTCTGCCCATCTGTGTGGAGGAGATAGAGAGTAAATGTTTGGCTGAAGGGGTGTTTGGATCTTATCTAACTTTGATTTCTTTACTGTTAGATACTGCTCATTTGTGACATTTTTATCTTTTCCTTGCCCAGGCACTTAGACTTCTTTGAAATGGTCCGGAATGAGGATGACTTGGAATTAGCCAGAAGGTTTGACATGGTGAGGTCCACCAGGATGCAATGCAAGCACAATATGTATCAATCCTCCCAATGGTTTCTCCAGAGGTTCCTGAAGGATGGTACACCAAAGTGGGCATTATACAAAGAACATTATTAGCTTTCTTGTTTCCAGCGTGCTTACAATGTCTAGATTCTGCCAGAACTCTTTGTAGAATTAGCATGTGTCCATAGGTCCTGATCCTCAAAGGAAAAAAGGCATCCTTTTTTTTTTTTTTACTGAGTCAATTGGGGTTAAGAGACTTGTCTAGGGTCACATGGCAAGGAAGGCATACATTCTTAAAGAAACATAGAATCAACTCTGTATTACCTATGGCTACTATGTGGATTATCAGTTGTAATTATCCAACACATAGGTGACTAGTAAACAACATACTCCTCTTGGGATATATCTTCATTTGATTTGTATTTAAGGGAATATAGTCTTATTTTAATGTCAACCTCAGCAAAATATAGGAATAGGGTAGGTTCTGGACCTGTGATTTCCTAAGTGTAGGGAACTTCTAGGTGAGGAATATAGGTCAGTACCTTTTTAGCAATTTAAATTCTTAGAGAGCTGCTTACTGTACTGGAAGATCTAACACATAGACAGTATTGGCAGAATCCCAGCTAAACAATTCACACCATAAAAATGTGATAAATTCCCAAGCCAGATAATTGTCTATGTTATGATTATCCATAGCAATGTTCTCCACATCATCACAGTTAATTATGAACTTCTTTACTTGTATCTAAGCAAATTGTAAGGGGTGGGATCTCTGGCTGTTTATGCTGAGACAGTTGGGGAGATGAGAAATGGAAGGAGGTATCTCAGAGATATTTCATTAAATTAAAACTCAGAATCATCTCCTTCCTCTTCTTGCCTCCCTCTTTCCCTTCCTTGGGTTCCTCATTCATTTATTCCTTACTTTGTTTTTCCATCAGGTACACATTGATACCAAGAGTGCATCACAAATGTTTGACCTGATCCATAGGAAGCTGAAACACACGGAAGCATATCCCTATCTGCTCTCCATGCTGCAACACTGTTTGCAGCTACCTTGTAAGTCTTGTCTCCTCCTACACTATCAGTAGAGACTACACACATTTAACTTAGGGAGATGGGAGAGTCCCCTTTTAGCAGAATTTTCCCGAGTGCAATTCCCCGGGAAGATAGTCGGATGACTCTTCTAGGAGACCAGGACATATCAAAAATGTCCAGAAGCTCCAGCTACTGTTAGCTCCTTGTATTTGTGGAAAGAAAAATATGGTTTAGGTCCCTACCTCTAGTCTACTCTGAAGGACCGAGGCTCTTGGGAGGAACAGGAGACTTAAATAATTGAGTTTCCAGTGTCTTTGACCAGCAAGCATAATCTTGATCTTTTCATTTCAAAGTCATATAGTCCCCACTTTCGTATTTCTGACAGTCAAGCTTTCCATTTTCTTGTGGAGTTTCCAGTTAGGAAAAAAATAATATTTGTGCTAGGTAAATAGGGGAGATCTTATTAAAAATATCTTTCCCCCCTAGTTTTTCCTATTCCCCATTTTTTCCTTTTCTACTTTCTACTTGCCCACATACTTGTTTTCATCATTTTTAGAGTTATTCTAAGAGTACAGATTAGTCACATTATTTGTGATTACTACTCTACTCTGAAGTCATAAAGACTTGAAAAGAAGAAATGGGTTTAAATTGTCACAGGATATATATATATATTCCATACCTGAAAACCTCTGCTTTGCCCTCTCATCTCATTTTTCCTTGAGGAAAGAAGAATATAACAAACAAGCAAAAAAAGTCCTATAAAATGTAGAAAGGGAGAGCAATGGGAATCTGCCACTGCTTCTCTCCAAAAAAGAAGACAGAGGAAGTAGGAGGTCCCTCTATTTCCTTTCTGAGTTCTAATTTTACTCTCTTGGGTTCCAGTCTTTTTGGACTGCTTGTTTCTCATGACAGTAGGTCTCATGTGGGACAGTGAGGATGATTCTGTATATTCTTTGTTCAATTAAACTTTGGTGTTATGGCACACTCCATCCTTGCGATTCTATGATGTTTCACGGTCAGATTCCCCAAGATTGTTTTTTCCTGTGATTGCTAGAAAGCATAGGAAGAAATAGAGAATCCATTTACTCAAAGAAGCAGATTGGGTGACTACCTTGTAAATGGGGGTGAGGGGCAAAAGATACAAGACACAAGTAATAGCAACACAAATCCCCACATGTCCAGTCAGACCAAGAATAGGGTTCATGAGGGACTGGAGTGCAGCTAAATGATTAGAGAGCAGTGACCTCAATAACACTAGGCCTTTGAACAAACAAAACAGTGTCTTCACCTGTATAAAGGGACTTCCTCTGGGATGCCTTCCCTGAATAACACTACTCATTCTCTATCCCACAAACACAGTCAATGACCCCTACTCTTCTGTAATATGTTATATCTATCTCTCAATTGTCTGTTCTTATGGAGTAGTGGCATGAATAATTCAAAGCACAATCTACTTTCATTTTTATTTTCCTTTGGAATTCATTAATTTTGTAATTGATTCACCTTTCTAAATATACTTTCCTTTGGAAGATATGAAAATGAGTTTCTCTTTTTAACAAAAAGCTAGGAGAATTAGATCTAGCTGGGGGAATGATGAGAGATGGACCTGGGGATTTAAAATTCCACAGCAGATAAGCTCTCCAATTGAGAGTGAATTAGATTTATGAATTTCCAGGAGCTACATTTTTCTGATCTCCCCTCATTAGATTGGGAGCTTCCCCAAAGGGCAGACCACATCTCCTTCTTCAGTTGGGGGCTGTGTCTGCTCTTTACTCTATGCCCCAGGCTGTGATACCCAGGCCCTAGTCCCTGGGGCTCAGTTAAGACACAGTGACTGCCTTGCCTTCAGATAAGCGGAATGGTGGGAGCATCCATCATTGGCAGCTCCTTGATCGGATCCTCCAGCAGATCGTCCTACAGGATGAGAGGGGCGTGGACCCTGATTTGGCACCCCTGGAGAACTTCAACGTCAAAAATATCATCAAGATGTGAGCAGCAGTGACCCTTCTCCCTTCCTTCTTCTCCCTACTCTTCTCTACCCTTTCCATTCATAAAATCTCAACTTTCTCTTTCCAAAGTCAACAACCTCCAAGTAGTGTGTAGAATTTTAATTGACTCTCGATTATCCACTTTGAGGTTTATGCACAACAAATGTTTAGTTCCAGTCTGACTTCCTTTTACCTCTCCTCCCTACCCAATATATTTCTGGGAGCCATTTCTACACTATCAATCAATGTCTATTCAAATAACACAAGCATATTTTAGTATCAGCTTGAGCCAAATATCATTAGGGGAGTAAATCTGCTTAAAATAAATTCATGCTGTATATTTTTAAGCCAAGTAGAAATGGTTATTTTAATTATACAGAGTTTTGAATTATTTTGTGCCACACTTCTCATTAGCCCAGATAATCGAGAGTTTGCTGCATTACTCTATTTAGGAAGCTTAAAAACTGACCCTACACTGTTGGGGAATTGAGGAGAGTTGAGGACAGTTCCCTCCACTAACACAGAAGCTGAGAATTTGGACCACTGGTTAGGGCCAAAAGACTAGCATCTCTGCCCATAACAGTTTTCCTATCCCTTCCCCAATCATCCTGACTCCAGCTAACATGGAAACAGAAGGTGGGATATAAAAAAAATATTTTTTGGTTGGGGAGGAGAACAGATGAGAGTAGAAGAACCATTTTGTAATGGCATTAATCTGCTGTGTGACCTTCAAATTGCTTAATCTTTGGGGGCCTTATTTACATGGTTTATAAAAAAAATGAGAAGGTTGGGCTTATTTTTAATTCCTAATTCAGATATTTTAGAATACTGTGAGTTGGATAAGAAAATGAAAATTTGGGGCAAATCTAAGGATATTGATTGGGAAATCAATTGACTGATTTTGGTCAATTTAGGAGAAAGGAGGCTGAAAGGTTAGAAATTGGACTGGATGGAAGGGAAAGCAAGCTAGATGGGCCAGATGTAGTGAAAGGGATGAATTTCAAAGATTATCAGCAAGTGAAAGATAATTTCTTTCTTCAGGCTTGTCAATGAAAATGAAGTGAATCAGTGGCGAGATCAAGCTGAGAAATTCCGAAAAGGTAAGTATGTATGAACAGGGCTGCCTGCTTTGTTCCTTCTCACCCCAGTCTCTTCATGTTCCAGAATCCTTCTTGCCATGATTGGTAAGATAGTGACTCCCTTTTCCCTGCTGATCCTCCCTAATCCCCCAGAGCACACAGAGCTGGTGAGCCGGCTAGAGCGGAAAGAGCGGGAATGTGAGACAAAAACCATAGAAAAAGATGAGATGATGAAGACTCTGAACAAGATGAAGGACAAGCTGGCCCGAGAGTCCCAGGAACTACGTCAAGTCCGGGGACAGTTGGCAGAATTGGTAGCTCAGTTTAATGAGTTCTCGGTAAGAGTTTTAAGCTGTTACATCCTTTTGTAACACACACCTATGCCATGTGAATGTGCCAGAGTCAATATCCAGGACCGGGGATGAGAAAGGGAGTGTACCAGGTTTCCAGTGAGAAGGTTAAATAGCACTACTGAGAAAAGGGTGGGGGCGGGGGGAATCAGAGAGGGGATAAGGAGAAAGGGAGAATTGAGAAAACCTAAAACTAAGGGAAAGGGTAAAGGAAGCCCTCAAGATAACAGTGAGACTGCATTGAATATATGCAAGGCTGCATCCATCTTTGCAGCCTTGTGTAAGTCTGTGTCTCTGTAATTATGAATATCCCAAATAGGTGTTATGTATGTTCCTGTCTTTGTATTCTTTCTTATCCATTGTGTGTTTGTTGGATTTGGAAAGACAGACATGAGGATTAGGGTGAGTGCAGGAGGTTAAGGTCAAAGAGGAGAGGGGGCAGCTAGGTGGCGCAGTGGATAGAGCACCAGCCTTGAATTCAGGAGGACCCGAGTTCAAATCTGGCCTCAGACACTTAACACTTCCTAGCTGTGTGACCCTGGGCAAGTCACTTAACCCCAGCATCAAAAAAAAAAAAAAAAAAAAAAAAAAGGTTAAAGAGGAGAGAAAGAAAACAATGAGGGTTAGGGTGGATATAAAGTTGAGAAAGGGAGTGGGTATAAGATACAAAGGCAGAAATGGAGTTAGGAGGTCATGGCTCATAGACAACATTGTTAATTATTACTTTGATTTCCTTTTACCTTTCAGCCCACTGGTACTGTGTCTTCCCCTCCTCCTCCAGGAGGTCCCCTTTCCCTCCCCTCTTCCAAAAACTCCACTGACTTACCTCCACCCCCACCTCCCCTGCCTTTCTCCTGTAGCCCCCCACCCCCACCCCCACCTCTTCCACCTGGTGGACCTCCCCCTCCTCCAGGGGCACCCCCTTGCTTTGGTGTGGAGATGCCCCCTCCTCTAACCTCTCTACCTAGCAGCTGCCTGCCTCTCAGGAAGAAGTGTGTACCGCAGCCTTCCCATCCGCTGAAGTCTTTCAACTGGATAAAGTTGAATGAGGTGAGCAAAAAGACCTGGAATACTTCTGTGTTCTTTACCCTGAGACCACATTCCTTGAATATACATAGTCTCCAGAACCCTTGGCCAAGTGTTTTGGATGGGTATATAGAAGAGGTATTGTTTTAAGATCTAAGGAGCTCTCTCTAACTGGAGAGCTATGATATGAGAGAGACAGAGAGAGACAGAGAGAGAGAGAGAGAGAGAGAGAGAGAGAGAGAGAGAGAGAGAGAGAGAGAGAGAGAGAGAGAGAGAGAAGCAGAGAGAGAGAGAGAGACAGAGAGAGAGAGAGGGAGAGAGACAGAGAGAGGAGAGAGAGAGAGACAGAGAGAGAGACAGAGAGAGAGACAGAGAGACAGAGACAGAGAGAGGGAGAGAGAGAAAGAGAGAGAGAGACAGATAGAGACAGAGAGAGAGAGAGAGAGAGAGAGAGAGAGAGAGAGAGAGAGACAGAGAGAGACAGAGAGACAGAAAGACACAGAGAGACAGAAAGACACAGAGAGACACAGAGAGAGAGAGAGACAGACAGACAGAGAGACAGAGAGACAGAGAAACATATATAGAGAGAGATATAGATATATAGAAAGAGAAAGACAGATTCACAGAAACAGAGAGAAAAAATATATATATATGGAGAGAGAGAGAGAGAGAGAGAGAGAGAGATTAAAAAAATATTTGTAACACAATACTACAGTGAAAATTAAATGATTAAGTCCTAAGAGTTCAAGGAGTGCAGTAATCAGAGCTGGGTAAGATAATCAGGGAACTTTTCCTAGAGGGCATTGAATTATAAATTTGATTTTTAAGTAGAATAGTGCACATGGAGAAAAGGAAAGAGAACAACCTGAATAAGGAGAGCAGTTTGTTTACAATCTCAGGTGAGAAAAAGGCAAGGAATGCATAATAGAGACTTGAAATGACTAATTCTTATCAAGAGATATAATACAAGAGCAAAGTGAAGAAATCTTGCCAAGGAATAAGGGTAGAAACATAGTATTTAGTCAGTCAGTCAACAAACATAAGTGCTTACCATCATTCTGGAGGTAATTTTGTTGTCACTGATATGGGGGATTGTTTAAAAGTCTCTGGCAGTTTGTTTTTTAATCATATAAATAATATCTAGATGTGTCTATGAAGGTTCAGGGCATCTAACCACTTTTTAGACCAACCTCATGAACTGATATTCCATTCATTTCTTTGACATATAGATACACAGACACTGGCAGACATACACTTATTGTATACTAGATATTGTGCTAAGTGCTGGGTACTCAAAAAGGGTTCCTGCCCTCAAGGAACTGTCAGTTTAAAGATGAATGACTAAAGATGCCTTTCACTTGCATCATCAGAATGAGAGTTACACTTAACTACCTATAAATAGATGTGAATACACAAATACAGTGCATAGTTGCAAATAATTGAACACATATTAATTACTACTTAACTAGTGGTTGCCAGTAGTATATAAATTTGTAGCAGAACTAATGAAATTCATTGGCATATGTACCAATTCTTAATTGAGTTGTATTTTATACCCACCTTTCTAACTAAGAATGCTTTTGCTTTGTCTAGCATACTAGCCCTGCCATCACATAATTCTCTACACTGTTATTTTATCTTTCCCTATTAGTATGCTAGGCAGGGTATCAGTGCTCTGAATGTATAAGGTTAGTGTCTCCTGGACAATGGAGAGATGCAGGAATAGCAGTTGCCATGGACAGGGAGCATAAATCACCAAATGTTGGAGCCCTGGGGCAAAGCCCTGTTTGTCCCACGCTAGTTATGACTGTTTATTTAAGACTGTTGCCACTGAAAAGTAGTAGCCATTTATAGATGTAGAATTGAGTAATGAAGTTGTCTCTAAATAGCTTAGCCACTGGCATAAACAGATAATAGGATTGCAGAATTTTGGAACTGGAAAAAATTGTAGAGAAATTTTAGACCAATTGCATCACTATAGGTGAGGAGACTGAGATGGTCGACCATTTGCTAGGACTCCTATTATTTTCAAGCAAGTCATTCAGCCTGCCAATCAATAGATATTTATTAAGCATCTGTTATATGTAAAGCTATATTAGTTGCTAGGAAAAGATACATATAAGAAGAATGAATAGTCCTTTTCCACAATGGGCTTATTCCCTAATAAAAGAAGGTGGGAAACCTCAGTCTAGTACTTAAACTGGGGATAAACTGTCTGTATGACTTTAAGCAAATGAGTACTGTTGTTTTGTCCAAGGAAGGAAATGTATGATGTCACCCAAACAGGTAATTTAGTAGGGGAGACACTGCATAAATAAATAAATAGAAAGTATTCAAAAAGTCCATGGGATTTTTTTAAAATCCTGAAATAGTTGATAGATATGATTTAACAATATTGAATGCTATCTACTCTTGAAATTATAAAGTATAATAGCAATTATTAATAAAGTTTAGGACAAATATCTCTTGCAGTCATCACTGTGTAGTGGAAAAACTGCTGGATTTGTAATCAGAGCACTTGTGTTCAAATCTTGGTTTTATTTACATCCAGTGTGGCCTCCACTCTGAGCTTCAGTTTTCTTAACTGCAAAATATGAGGATTATGCTAATGACTTGAAGGTCCCATCTACCTTTAAATCTATGATTCTATGATGTCTGTTTAATTCAAAATCTGTAACAAATGAAAATGGTTGTTACAGATGAGAAGGTAAATTGTGTCTTATGGCCAGCAGAACTGAAGATATAGGTAGATAAAGCATTTTTAAGCACTTACTCTGCATCAGGCACTGTGCTAAATCCTGGGAATGCAAATATAAGCAAATAAGTCAGTCCCTGCCCTAAGAGAGTTTACATTCTAAAAAGGGAAGACAATTCTAATAGGAGGGAAAAAAGAACAGTTAAAGAGGTGAGGGGGCATGTTGTGAAAGTGGCTGAGAAAAGACTCTGGAGATCTGGTTGCAGGAAAGATAAAAACTCACCTATCAAAGGCAGCATCCTAGGGACAAAGGCCAAGGCTCCTATAAGCAGGGGATGAGGACAAGTGGCAGAGTGGAGGTAGCAGGGTATGAAGATAATTATGGGAACAAAATTCACCTTTCATTACCAGAAATACTGGTGATTATCACTCATATTCATAAAAGCTAAGTTACTAAAGCTAAAATGATATATATTTAAAAACTAGGCAAATTTATATAGACTACAAACATGAGTTAAATAACAATTACAAGACAACAAAGAAATGAATGAATGAATGAGTCATTTCTTAAGTGCTTATTATGTGCAAATAGTAGAGCAAGATCCTACTTCGAAGAAGCTCACATTCTTATGAGGAAGCTGACACATATGGAAGTTTTTACTTGGAAGTCAGATGGAAAAGTCCACTGTCCTTAGTGTGCAGTAGCCTCTTCTTTAATGGAATCTCCACTGATAAAATCATATCCGGTTCTATGTTTGAAGATATTTGAGATGTTACAAGTCAGTACATGGTCAATTACTCAATGCTGATAAGAGAATAGAAAAGGAAATAAGCATCTATTAAGTGTCTACTGTGTACCAGATATTATGCTAAGCACTTTACAAATATTATCTCATTTGAATATGGAGAAGTATTACATCTCATCAGAGAGCAACCATGCTGTTTAAAAGTAAATGTGAAGAAAGTATTCAAACCTTATATAAATGTCCCCATAATAGTAATCTCCAAAAGATTATTTAGATCCTTTGACTATACAGGAATTATGTTATATTTCTCTTCAACTGAAGTAATTGAATCATTCAGAACTGTTTGATCTTTCCATCATAAAAAGATCTTTATAATGATTTGATCTTTTATCATTTATGTATTCTTTCAAAGAGAATTTATTAATTTATATTCCTTGCTAGGTTCTGTGCTAGGAGTAGGGATAGAATGTTTTTAAATTCTAAAGAAGGGAATTTTTATTTTATCCTAAAGGTAGTAGGGAGCCATTAGAGTTTTTTTAAATTAAGGTGTAACAAGGTCAGATCAGTTCTTTAGGGATATTAATTTGAAAGTCACATGGAAAGGTGAGAGACTTTCAAAAGGGAGACCAGTTAGGAATGGTGAAGTTCTGAATTGGGATGATGGTCATGTAATCAGAAAGAATGGGATAGATGGGGCAAATATTGTGGATATAGAATTGTCAAGATTTGGCAAGTGATTGAATATGGTGGGGGAGGGGAGAGGATGAAGATAAATGATAATTTAAGAATGATTCCAAAGTTGCAGACATCTCTGACTGAATCAAAAGTGCCCTTAATGAGGGAAAGGAAAGGGGGAACCCCATTTCTCGGTGCATAGATAGTAAGATAATCCCATGAGGCGCAGTGTCTCCTGTAAATGAATTTACAGGCCTGAAAACCTAGATTGATAAATAAAAGGTTTATTGTGGAAATTTGGAAGTAAAGCTCAGTTAGACGCCAGGGCCAAAGATGGCCGCTGGGTGGGCAGGAACCCTTACATGGCTGGAAGGATACCATGTGTTGGCTGGGAGAGCTCCTGCTAAGAGGGAGTTCCAACTCACGTCTTTTATACCCAAAAGATTGTGGGCAGTTCCAAATTCCTGTCAGCTCTTCAGTTAGCTCAGATCAGGTGAGGGCTGGGGGAAGCTGAGCTGATAGTGGGGTTGGGCCCAGATATTCAAAGGGTGCCTTTGACCAGGATTTGTGAATCAAGGTCAGCAATTAGAAAGAATCTTAAAGGAACCTCAACCCCCATCACCCTCAACATAAATAGTGAAGTTAGGAAGAAAAAATGGCTTCATGGAGGAGAGAAAAGGGAGATAATATTTGAGATACATATTGGATATTTATTTCTAAATGTTCAAAAGATAATTCACTGGAGTAAAAGAGACCAAAATATAAAGATCTGGGTGTCATCTGCATAGAGATAAGAGCTAATGTGATCAATGGGAGAAGGTAAATTGAAAAGAAAAGAGTATAGGACAGAGCCTTGTGGGGTCATCCATAGAAAGGAGTGGGATATGGTTGATGATTCAGGGGCTAAGAAGGGACAGATAACTAGGAGGAGAACAAAGAGAGAGCCCTATCATCAGGATGGTCAACAAGTGTCAGATGTTTCCCTGAGTGGTCTAGGAAGACTGAGAAAAAGAAACTTGAGAGATAGAGGAGAGAGAGAGAGAGAGAGAGAGAGAGAGAGAGAGAGAGAGAGAGAGAGAGAGAGAGAGAGAGAGAGAGAGAGAGAAACTTGAGAGAGACAGAGAGAGAAACTTGAGAGAGACAGAGACAGAGAGACAGAGAGAGAGAGACAGACAGACAGACAGAGAGACAGAGAGAGAGAGAGAGAGACAGAGAGAGAGAGAGAGAGACAGAGAGAGAGAGAGAAAGACAGAGAGAGAGAGACAGACAGACAGACAGAGAGAGAGAAAGACAGAGAAAGACAGAGACAGAGAGAGACAGAGAGAGACAGAGAGAGAGACAGAGAGAGAAAGACAGAGAGAGAGAAAAACTTGAGAGAGAGAGAAAGACACACAGAGAGAAACTTGACAGAGAGAGAGAGAGAGAGAGAGAGAGAGAGAGAGAGAGAGAGAGAGAGAGAGAGAGAGAGAGAGAGAGAGAGAGAGAGAGGGAGGGAGAGAGATTGATTCAATTAAGTCCTGAGGTCAGAAACCAGAGTGCATTTATTCTATATGTTTCATATATTATTACATATAAATTAAGATCATGTTACTAGGGAGCAGCTAGGTGGTACAGTGGATAAAGCACCAGCCCTAAAGTCAGGAGAATCAAAGTTCAAATCTGGCCTCAGGTACTTAACACTTCCTGGTTGTGTGACCCTGGGCAAGTCACTTAACCCTAAATTCCTCAGCAAAAAAGAAAAGAAAAAAGATCACGTTGTTATGATTTGTGAAAAAACCCTTGAGGTCTACAAGGTATAGGTGACTGCTTGACTACTACATGTGAAGTAGGTTGGATTTCAGAACTGTCAGTTCTTCAGCATGACAATGACAAAATGAAAATATTTCTGAGAAATATTACTTTGGCAGCTATGTGCAGGATGAATTGGCACAGGGAAGGGTTGCAGTAACAATCCAATTACTCCATGGAGTAATGAAGTCCTGGACTAATATGATATGGAAATTGATTCTGAGAATTATTATAGAGGAAGAATGATCAGGACTTGGTTATAGTAAAAGAAAATTAAATGGAAAAAGACTAGGAGGGTGTCATTGAAATAATGGCAGGTGGGTGGGGGATGGAGGAGATAAGCAGATAGACAGGGACAAATTGTGACAGTCAAAAGAAAGGAAGGACTATGTCCTCAGACAATATGTCAGAGAGGACAAATAATGCAAAGGCCAAAGGTGTGAATTGCCATATGTAAGGAATGGCAAGAAGACCATGAATTGTGTGAAAGAGAGTAATGCATAATAAGACTGAAAAAAGAAGTTGGAGTCAGGTTGCTAATGAACTTAAATTTCAAATAGAGAATGTGTGGTAAATAGAGATTATAAAGAGCATGGATTAAGAGGGAAGAAATTAAGACAGGAAGACCAATTAGTAGAATATTTCAATATTTCAAGAGACAGGAGATGAATACTTATAAATTAAGGTCCTGACCACGTACGTAGAGAGAAAATGATGGATACAAAAAGTGTTCTAAAGGAGAATTCATGAGATACAACAACTAATTGGATATGTGGAATGATAAGGAATGAAGAATTGAATATGATTCAGACTGTGAATCTGGCTGATTAGGAGAATGATAACACTTTGCTGGAATTAGGGAATCAATCAATAAACCAATATTTATTAAGTGTCTGCTATCTTCCAGACATGTGTTAAGTTCTGGGAATAAAAGACAAAAGAGAGTCCCTGCCCTCCAGAAGTTTGCAGTCTAATGGGGGAGTATATATATATATACATATATAGATAGATAGATAGATAGATATACATATACATACATATACATACATATACATATATACATACATATACATACATATACATATATACATACATATACATACACACATATCTATATATATATATACATATATATCTACACACATATGACAAAAAGAGACAGAAAGAGACAGAGAGATAAAGACAGTGAGAGAGAGAGGGATGCACAAGATAAATAAGAAACAACAAAGGGAAGACACTAAAATGAATAAGCACTGGAAAAAGCTTTTCATACAAAATGGTAAAATTAAGAAAGGTTATGTTTAGGGGAAAAAAGAATGCCTTCTTTTTCAGACGTATTAAGTTTGAAACTCTGACAGAATATCCGACTTAAAATGTCAAGGAACTATTTGGTAGTATGGGATTGGAACTCAGAAGAGAAATAAAGCCTGATTATATACATTTAGGAATCGGTATTAACAATAGCAATAATAAGCTTCATTTATAGAGTATGTTAAGGTTTTCAAAGTGCTTTACAAATATCATGTCATCTTCACAGCAACTTTGGAAGGTAAGTATTATTATCTCCATTTTGCATATGAGGAAACTAAGGCAGAGAGTTAAAGACATAGCTAGTAAGCTCTGGAGTGAGATCTGAACCCAGCTTTTTTTGATTATAGATCTGGCCTTTTATATCCCTTGTGCCAGTTAACTACCTTAAAAATAGTCATTGAACTCATGGGAGCTGATGAGGGTACCAGTAAGAATATAGTTAAAAATTCAGAAGAGTTAGGAGCATGATAAAAATGGTAATTCAGAAAATATACTTATTTACTTGCTTGTTCATGAGATCTTGGCTGCATTAATTGAGGAATAGCTTCCAGGAATAAGGAATAATAATATTCTGCCCTAATTAAAACACATTTGGAGTATTGTGATATATCCTGGGTGCCATGTTTTTGAAAGGCCATTGGTATGCTATGGATCATATAAAGGAAGGGAATAAGGATGGGGAAAGGTGCTAAATCCTGTCATATGAGGACTGGCTGAAAGAAATGGGTATAGTTCGCCCTGAGAAGGGAAGATTCAAGATGCTTCCAAGTATTTGAAGGGTTGTCATGCATTCATTTTGGCCCCATAGGGCAAAATCAGGAACAACTAGCAAAAAATGGAAAAAGCAAATTAAGCTTGATGTCAGGAAAAACCTGTGGGGAAGGCTCTGGAAGAGGTAGCAAACCTTAGAGGTTCTAAGCAAAAACTATATAACCATTCATTGGGAATACTATAGTTGGGATATAGGTTGAACCAGATTGTTGCTGAGTCCCATCCACCTCTAAAAATGTTGTGATTCTCTGAACTGGAGCAAGATTTAGACAAGAGGTTATTTAGAGAAGTCCAATTGTAGTAGAGCTTCCCGTTATGAGTCTTGCAGCAATCCTCACTGCCACTCCCCACCTCATCTACCATCCCTTCCCTTCCCAGTCTTTTTTCATCCTGACTCAAGCACTACCCTCCCTGTACTCTCTGCTCTCCCTCATATTTTCCCTCTGATCCTTCACCCGGAGGAACTTGGCTTTTCTCCCTCCTCCCTCCTCCATCTATCCCTTCCCCTTTTTCAGCAAATTATCCCTCTTCCCCAACACACACACACACACACACACACACACACACACACACACACACACAAAATCCATGGTTATTTCTGCCTCGATAAGAATGTGTCTGTGTTGGACTTGGCCAGATGCCTAGACCCCTTGCTGCTCCGGACTCCCTGGCCCAACATTCCTAGTGAGGGTCCCAGGGCCTTGGGAAGGCCGCAGGAATGTTCTTACCCCATCCCTGCCCCCACCCCCAGTCCAGCTTTTTCTTTTCTTTTCTTTTCCCAAGTTTTTAAAAATAGAACTAAATGAAAATGTAAGTTACATTTTCTGAGCTTGCTGAGAAAGCAAGAGAGGTAAGGCAAGGATAAATAGGTGTTGGAGGAAAGGAGAAGCAAAGAAAAGATCTCCCTTCCTATGGACATTGTGAAAGATACAATTTAAAGGAAGAGGAAACAAATATGTAGGGATTCTGAAATGAGGTGGCAAGGAAGATGAACCAAAGAAAGAGTGATGGAAGAGGTTTGGTCAGGGCAGGGGGTGTCTGTTAGCTCTAGAACTATGAAAAGTGGTTTAGAGAGAACACTTCTCTCCCCCTACCCATGGTCAATCCTTGGGAATTATGGAAATGGAAACTTTTGTCCTGGAGGAAGAAAAAACTAGTAGTTTCTTTCAGTTTTCTTTTGATGTAAGCCTGACATCAGGAAACGTCACCTGAGAATGAGAAAGACAATTAAATAAAATGCTGAGCATCTAGACTGTTTTCAGCTATTTTGATTTCTAAGTATTCAAGCAGGTGAATGTTTGGTTCAGAGATGAGGAAGAGAAAAGCTGAGCTAGGAGACCCAGGAATTTACATGTATACTTAGAAAGACAAAAAGAAAAAAAAAAAAGGAGAAAAAGAAATATCTGCTTGTTGTAAAGTACTTTGCAGACCTTAAATCGATATAGAAATACTAAACATTCATTGTTATTGTATTTGTTGTTATCATCATCATCATCATTTGGCCAGTCCTTTCTCATTAAAGAACTGGGGGTAGTATACCTGTAGAAATTGGATAGCAAATGAATTTAGGAGAGAACTTCACCCGTCTTAAGTTACTGCAGTCCTAAAAGCAGGAAGCTTGATAAAAGCCTCTGGCAGCCTTTTTACTTTTTAATACTCTAAGGAAGTGGCAATAAAATTCCAAGAAAAAATGAAAAGGACAAGAGCTGACAACAGTAATGCTTTGGGTTTGACCAAGCACTTTGCTGGGACACAAGGACTATTCCCCCTCACCCCCCACCAATGATTTGGTGCAGTTGACTCCAGTCCATTCCTACCAAAGTATAAGTAATCATGGATAAGTGTATAAGGAATGCAGAGAGAGCATAAGAAAAGGTGAGAGAAGGGAGTTAGAGTGTGCTGGAGTTTGAATCCAGCCTTGAGTTAATCTGGCTCTTATCAGAGTGTCTAGAGGAATGGTACTTTCAGGAAGTGTTGTCTATAACACCCACTGAATTATGAATTCTCTATGTGGGAGAGAGCGAGTGGGTTCAGGAAGGAGAGAGAGCTGTTTGGGAGAGTATTGGAGAGGAAGCTTTCATTTCCTGAGGGGTAGGCTAGAGGTTTCCCTAAAGCAGTAATAGAGAGTGAGAGAGTTGTGAATAGCTTCTGTGTGGAATGGGGATGGAAGTTTAGCTTTATGGGTAGGAGAGAGAGAACATTTGGAATTTAAAAAAGCTAAAAATAAGAAAAGAAAAAGTGTAGTCTTGGGGTCTTAATTCTCTCTACTGTGCATTTTAGGAACGAATCTCTGATACTGTGTGGAATGAGATTGATGATCTTCAAGTATTTCGGGTCTTGGACTTGGAGGACTTAGAAAAAATGTTCTCAGCCTATCAGAGGCATCAGGTGAGGTTTTCTATGTGTTGTCTGCTTCTTGCCCTGTCTTTTCCTTACCCCTGGGCCCCTGCTTCTTTCTCCTGATCCCTTCCCATCCCTGCTCTTCCTTCCTTCCCAAACCCCTCCAGATCTCTCTCTGGCACCAAATGGCTGGTCTCCTCCCCCTTCTCTACTCCCCATCCCCAATCCCAGGGAAGATTCAGTCAGGAGGAAAACTGCCCACTTCTCTTCTGAACCTGGAGACTGGGAATTAAACAGTTGAAAAGCATAAGAATGACAATAATCTCACATTACACACAATTTCTGATGGCATTTTAAAATTATTTTCTATGATTCCTCACAACAAACCTGTAAGTGGAGTAAATCTTATCATGACCATGAAAATGTAGAGATAGTGAAGAAACACCTTAAAGGTACATATGAAGGAAAAGGGCTAGGACCCTGGAGAGAGGCAGAGGCTTTGGCACACTGAGAAAACGCTACATCTACTGTAGCCATAACAACTTAATGATCATATGACCAACAATAAAAACACATAATCAGGTATTTTCATGATTAACTTCTTTTTTGAGCGGAAGAAAGAAATATTTATCCTCAGTGCTGCAGTATGAGTTGATCAAATGCCCGCATTGGAATATTTCTTGCTTTCTTTGGCTGTACAATAAAATGAACTCATATTTATCTCTCTAAAATAATAATAAATTAGGAAAGGGGATAGAATAAGATTTTATTAAACATATACTATAAGTCATTCACTCTACCAAGTGCTTTTATAAATATCTCATTTGATCTTTACAACAATTCTAGGAAGTAGATACTGTTATTATCCTCATTTTATAGTTGAGAACCTGGGGTCACGTTGCTAAGGATGTCACATCTTCCCAACTCCAGGCCCAGACTTTGACCACTATGCTGCCACCCGACTGAGGATTTGTGTAATCTTTCCATTTTGCTGTAACTTGTTTCTTTTTGTTTCATTCACACCAACCATGTTAATGTTGATGCCCCTCAGTTACTCTGATAGTATGCCCACTGTCTTGGTCACTGACTAAGGATTTAAAGCACCAACAGAGTTAAGTTGACATCATTCTATTAGTGAATCACTAGTTGTGTGATCCCTGAGCAAGTCACTTGATTATCTCAATGTGCTGATCTGTAAAAGGGGAATAATAACAGCACCTACCTCCCAGTGTTGTTGTGAGCATAAAATGAGACAACATAAAGTGCTTAGAATAGTGCCTGGCACATAGGAAGTGTTTTTAAATGTTGCTTTCCTTTCTTCCTAGTACAGCTAAAAACTAAGTGGGGTCAAATGTTTTGCTGAATTTATGAGCAAAGCCATTCCTACAAACTCAGGCCCAGTTGGATGAGTTGAGCTGCATTAGCTGAGAATGGAATTCTCACTTTGCTAAGTCAAGGTTAGGAAGTTTTTCTTGAGCCTGTTCATCTTGTCCCCTAATCTGAGAGTTGGGTCAAGGCAAACTGCAGCGATAAAAGGGGAAGCCAAGTTTCTGTCTCTCCAACTTTCCCTCTAATTCATACTCACTAGGGCTTGTTTTGCCCCTGATTTGGGACAAAAGGACATCCAGGATGGGGACAGCTGGGGACTCAGCTACCACAGCTCTGTTGATATTGGAATTCTTTGACTTCACCAGAATTTCAGGAAACAAAAATGCTATTACAGTCTCAGGCCACTTTCCTTTCCTTTAAGTAGTCAAGGGAAAAGTGAGACTGTGAATATTGTGGAAAGGGCACTGGATGAGAAAGTGGAAACAAGCTCTAGGTTCAAGTCCTAATTCTTATACTTATTAACTGTGTAATCACAGACAAATCACATGCTTCAATGGAACTCAATTTGATAATCCTTATAATGGGATGATAGTACTTTTATTGCCTTACTTTTAGGATAATTATAAGGAAAGTTTAACTCCTTCCTTCTAGATTGAGGGAGAGAATAAAGAACAAGAAGGTTTTTGTTTCCTTTTTTTGTAATGAGAACAGTTTTCACTTATTTCCAAATCAATTTTGAAAAAAAAATTGGGTAAAAAAAATAACTGGAGAAGGGAGTGGGTCTGTTTTATTTTTAATGAGACATTAGTGGAAGAAAGAAAAATAGGCACTCGTTTGTGATGAGGAGTCTGAGCTTCAGATTCCCACCTTAGGCACCTCAAAATAATCATCCTGAGGTAGGGATAGGGGATTGGGAGAAGGTCAATTAATTTTTCTCTGCTTCTGCACCTTATTGAATTCATCCCCTTTTTGGAGAAGTGGCTTGGGTTAAATGCATGTTGATCTATTAGAGCATGATTGCAAACTATGATGGGCTGCATGGAGATTGGAATGAGATAGTAGATGCTTGAGAACCAGGATGTTCCAAGATTCTATGCTATTGCTTCGGGGTCCTTGGGGTCTGTAGAATCCCTGTAACTAATGTTCTGCATGTTTAATTCTTTGTTTTCTGTGGCTGCTGCCTAGGACCTGCTAACTAATCCTTCCTTTAAGCAGGTGAGTTATTCTTGGGGCTCTGGGAACTCCAGCTTCTACCCCCCTCCCAATTCCTATTGCATAGACTTGGGCCCTAGCACAAAGGAATACTTACCTGCCCAAACCCCAGAGAAAAGAGTCATTGAGAAAAGATAAGAATGTCCAGAGCAGAGATGGGAGGGGATGCTTGGGGGAATTCTAGCAGGAGTTTTACGGGTTATCTGGACACTTAAACTTCTCAGTTCCATTCGATGAACTGGTTTGCTGTTGATGAACCTGTGTGTAGTCAGATTTGTATTCACACCCTCCTGACTCCAGCCTCCTATACCACTCAGCCAGCTGCCTGGGGTTATACTGAAATAATCTAAGGGATGGCAAGAATTGATATTGCTCTAAATCAGATAATTCTAAGCAAGATGTTCCCAGAGTCTGATTACTCCATCTTGTACAGGAAGAATTAGTCCATAGTCCTTCATTTTATTCCAATACATTTTAATCCACAAAGTCAAATATTTCTTCATACATCAATTCAATATCTACCTGCAAAATCAGATTTTAATATCAACCCATTTTGGGAGGAGGCAATTGGGTTTAATTGACTTGCCTAGGGTCACACAGCTACAAAGTCTGAGACTGGATTTGAACTCAGATACCTCTGAATCCAGGACTTAGGGCACTATCCACTGTTCAGCCTAGCTGTCTGTATCAACCCATGTTTTTTGATAATAGTTTTTTTTTTATTTTCAAAATATATTCACCTTTGCACAATCTTGTTTTCTAATTTTTTCTCCCACTCCTTCCCCTAGACTACAATTAATCTAGTATTTGTTAAATGTGCAATTCTACTATACATATTTCCACATAATCATGATGCACAAGAAAAATCAGATAAAAATAAGAAAGAGAAAAAAAGCAAGCAAACAATAACAAAAATGGTGAAAATAATTGCTGTGATCCACACTTAGTCCCCACAGTCCTTTCTCTGGATGCAGAGGGCTCTCTTCATCACAAGACCATTGGAACTGGCCTACATCACCTTGTTGAAAAGAGCCACGTCCATCAGAGTTGATCATCACATAATCTTGTTGCTGTGTACAATGTTCTCCTGGTTCTACTCACTTCACTAGCATCAGTTTATAGAAGTCTCTCCAGGCCTTTCTAAAATTATCCTACTGATCGTTTATTATAGAACAATAATATTCTATAACATTCATTCCCCAACTGATGGGTATTCACTCAGTTTCTAGTTTCTTGCCACTACAAAAAGGGCTGCCACAAACATTTTTGTACGTCTGGGCTCTTTTCCCTTTTTTATAATCTTTTAGGGATACAGACCCAGTAAAGACATTGCTGCACTAAAGGACTGCACAGTTTTATAACCTTTTGGGCATAGTTCCAGATTGCTCTCAAGAATAGTTAGATTAGTTCTCAACTCCACCAAAAATTCATTAGTGTCCTAGTTTTCCCACATCCCCTCCAACATTTATCATTTCCTGTCATCTTAGCCAGTATGAGAAGTGCGTCAGTGGTACCTCAGAGTTGTCTTAATTGCTATTTCTCTAATAAATAATGATTTAGAGCATTTTTTCATATGACTAGAAATATCAACCCATTTTTCAAAAGAACTATGATTGCAATCAGAGGACTTGGGTTCAAATCCTAACTCTGGAATTTACTATCTGTGTAACTTGGCTAATCACTTTATCTCCCTGGGCCTCAGTTTCCTCATCAGTAAAAAGATGGAGTTAGATTAGATGGCTTCCAAAGATCCTTTGAATAGATTATATGGTCCTTTCCTTGCTTCCCTATCTCCTTGGTAGCAAATAGTCTGGGGGGGGTTATACAGTTGCTGGGTATCCAGGGAGGCCAAGAAAAAGCAAGTCCTTAACCTCTTCTCTGCTTGATTGCAGAAAGAGATGGGTTCCATCGAAGACCTCTACTTGACCACAAGAAAGGTCAAAGAACTCTCAGTCATTGATGGCCGAAGAGCCCAGAATTGTATCATCCTCCTTTCCAAGTATGTGGATTTCCTCTACCATCATACTCATTTCTACACGTGACCTTGCATTGCAGGATATAGATCTCCCATAACAGGAACTACCAGGCTGATTGCAAATCTCATCATCTCTTTTGCTCCTAACTTGGGGACTTAGGATGGAGACAGCTGGAGACTTTGCTACACAAAACTCTACTTGCTACTGAGTTCTTTGACTCCATCAAAGTTTCAGGAAAGACAAATGCTATTACAGTCTCAGTCCCCTTAATTTTCCTTTAATGGTCTAAGGAAAAGTGAGATTCTTAGCATTGTGGAAAAGGCACTGAACTATTTCAAGGATACTTGAACTCTGCTTTCAAGTCCTGATCCTGACATTTACCTGACTTCTGGGTACCATGAAACTTAATAAGAGAGGCCTATTCTCCTAGGGTACTGTTTGTAATGATGACACAAATGCAAATGATTGATGATACAGGTGCAAATGATGATATACCAGGTGCAAATGACAAAAGTGACACCTCAGTATTTCAATGTGAGGGACTAGAAAACAAAAGACCAATGAGAGCCAGATAGTTAATTAGATCTCACCATCCATCTCTTATTCTTCCCATCTAAAGGTAGGAGATTATAGATTTGCAAAGGGTAGGTCAAAAAGAAGCTGAGGCTTCTCCACATCCCCAGTATGCCTAAGTTACAGAGACTTCTGGTTATCTGGGAAGAGTCAGGCACCTGATTAGGGTCCAGCAACTGCTGTTATCCCACAGGGATCTAAGCAGGAGCACGCATCAAGGGACTGAGCTCAGAATATGCCCATGGGGTTGAATGATCTCAGCCTCAAAACATGTTGCATTACATGCTGAACAAGACAGGCAGTATCCAAGCTAACAGCTCTGCTTCTGTGTGAGACCTCCTTGCCTGAGCTTGGGGCCACAGGTCACAGTCTCATAGCCTATTCTTAGCTCTATTTTGGATTCTCTCCCTTCCTTTTATTGGATCAGATCCCATCCTACTCCATGCCTCAGTTTCCCACTCTTAGTAATGGGGAGAAATGATTTTCTATAGCAAGAATTTTTAATATTTTTGACTTTATTTTTTGAGATTATTTTGATAACTAATAAGTATATATACATATATATATAAAACATGTAATATGTATTATTATAATGCATAATATATAATGATTTCCTTTATAATAATAGGATTATTAAGTATTAAAAGTACAGTACATAAAGTACTGAAACATTACTTTTGAGAAGGGTTCTTTAGGTCCATGCCACAAAAAAGGTTAAGAACTCCGGCTCTATAAGATTCTGAATTGAGAAGGCAGCCTGTTCTCTTGGGAAAGAAGAAGAAAATGTTATGGCATCTGTCCAGGCACTTGGGTTTCCCAAGATCCAGCAGAAGGTAGAACACTAAGGCCACTTCTGAGTGCCAAGAAAGTAGACAATTAGTCCCTTGATGAGAAGGCAGAACACAAGAGTGCCATCAATTTTTAAGAGATGGTGGATAGGCTTGATAAATGCCTAATAAATATTTGATTGAGTGTTTGATTGATGTGAAGTGTTTGAGGAAGGAGCCAAGAGCCTTTGTCCTATCTCTAAAAATCAAAGTTAAATCCAACTAAATCACAGCTAATAAGTTATAGTGTCTTTGCCACAGATGTCAGAGGCAGCCGGGATTTAAAAGCAAACAAAAACCCAGTAGAAAGTAGTAATACAGGCAATTCTGTGTGAGGGAAGCCAAGGTTTAAAAAAAATCAGTAGGAATTAGATGATTGTAATACAGGAAACTCTGTCTGAGGGAAAATAAGTTAAGTAGCTAAATTAAATTGATGGATTGAAGAATGACCTGGTTTTGGTTCATCTTGGTAGGTTTTCTATAGGTGGTGAACATGAGCTGAAGTGTATTTTTGCTCAAACAGAAGTATATTTATAATGTATTACCTGATTTTGATGGGGAGAACTAAAAAAGGAGAGAATGAAGGGTCTGAATGACGGGTTTAGGAAATCTCTAAAGGCGGTTGCTAACAAGGTAGAATCTTGTAATTAGGTTGAAGCTCTCTAATGAGGAAATCCGACGAGCTGTGCTTAAGATGGATGAAGAAGAAGACCTGGCTAAAGATATGCTGGAGCAGGTGAGACCTGATGACCACGCTCTTTCCAATCAGCAGCCCAAAAAGAAATCAGGCTAAGCAAAACTGAAGCTAAGAACTCAGAGAAGTTTTAAGAAAAATAGAAATTATCCTGTTGCAAGCATTCTTTAGGGGAGGAAGGGACAGAAATGAGACAGTAATGGGAAGAATAAAATAGTCTCTGTTATAACACTCTTCTATGAGTCTCAGTAATATCCTTCCATCATATTCAAGGCAGAAATGGTGAGGGCTCACATTCATAAGAGGAACTGAGGGGGATAGCTGGGCTTTCATCCCTAATAAGAAGATCTTAGAATTATGTAATGGGTATAGCCAAAAAGGTCTATTCATCTATTCTGCCCTTGGGCAGAACTAGACCTAAACCAGTGGAGATGGATTAAAAACGGGTTTGTCTATAAACCTCCCCCTCCCCTATTTTAAGTAGTTATGGGATGGACATCCTTTCCTGCCAATCCCTGTTCCCCAGCTTCTTGCTGAATTTCTTATCTGTCTCCCATGTCACTCTATACAGCTCCTCAAGTTCATCCCTGAGAAGAGTGACATTGATCTACTGGAGGAGCACAAGCACGAAATAGATCGCATGGCCCGGGCTGACCGTTTCCTCTATGAGATGAGCAGGTATGGGCACAATGGGTAGAAGGCTTAGCTGGACCAATATGTGTGGCCTTGAGCTGACTTCTGTTCAATGTGGACGGATATGGGCCAATACTAGAAAGATAGAGAGGGATGAGAGTGTGATTAAGGGAGTAAAGGGGGAGGAACAGAGCTGGTTTCATGGAGACAGAAGCAGAGGATTAAAGAGAGCTGAGGAAGCTCAGAAGCTCATAACTCTAAGCTTGCAAGGGGATCTCATGGGCTATTTAGTCCAACTCTCATTTCACACATGAGGAGACCGAGGAGAGAGCAGGAAATGATTTCCATGAGATTCCTGAGTTAGGAATAGAGCTGGGGCTAGTTCTCAGGTCTCTAGACTCTCATTTTACTGAATGCATTTTTCATAATTTAAGTATTACATTGTAGTCCTGCAGCATCACACTCCTAGACTTCGAAAGGAACCTCAGAAGCCTTCTAGTTCAACTCTTGTCATTTTGTATATGAAAAAACTGAGACCCAAAAAGATTAAGAAGCTTCAAGCAAGTGGAAGACTTTGGACCTCTAGCTCCTCCTTATATTCTTATCAGTCTTGTGTAGAAGACTGGGGCTCCTGATGAAAACATGGAGGAACGGACCTATTGAATGACTCTTCATGACTCTCTTTCCTTTCCTCCATAGGATTGATCACTATCAACAGCGTCTACAGGCCCTTTTCTTCAAGAAAAAGTTTCAAGAGAGACTGGCAGAGGCTAAGCCGAAAGTAGAAGGTAAGGTTATGGGAGGCTTGGAGGAGGTTCTGGAATACACAGAACTGGTGTTAACTGTCAGGATAGATGTATTTAAAGATGGAAGAACAGAGAGAGCAGAAACAAACAAACAAACAAAAAAAGATCAGAGTGCTACAGGGCAGAAAAGGGTTTATGAAATCTCTGTAGGCTTGCAAAGAAACTGGAAGTCAAATGCAGAATTGAAAACTAACCCCAATAGAAGACAGAGGCATGTGCATGTTGATATATAAGCTTTCCAGGTGGCACATGTGGCACCTTAGCATGGCAGATGCAAGGACTTCAATTTCCTTCTTTGTAAAATGAAGGGATTGGACTAGATGACCACTGTGGTCCTTTGTAACTCTAAATAGATGATCCTAATGATTAATCAATAAAGGGAGAGAGTTTTGTTCTATGACTATATGTTACAGCAACCAAGCATGGGATAGAAGTTACGTAAACATAGAATTTTTTGTATAAATATAGAATACATTTTAGAATTCTAAAAGCTGATTTGAGCAGGGGATGGTTGTTCTAGAGGAGAGGAGATGGAAGAGAAGACGGACAGAATGTGTTTATTTGGCCTAGAATGTTTAGTTCCTATTTCCATGTTAGAATGAAAGGATCTCAGAACGTGGAAATCAAAAGACGTGATTGTACCAATAATTAGCTATATGACTACAAGAATCACTTAACCCCTCTGACTTTAGACTAGATAATCTCTTGGATCTTTTCTGGTTCTAACTTTCTCTGCTTCTGTCCAGGTAGGGACATGGAAAGCAAGGCTGAGCTCATCAAAGCCTGTCTCCCTCTCCTCCCTAGACCCCAGGATACTGGGACTTGAGGCTTCCTAAAAGGAATGATAGGAAGGGCACAAATGACTGAAAGGACAGGTAGTTAACTTGGTAGGAAGTGAGAATGATGAGGGAGTCCATGAAGCAGAGAACAAGTTGGGTGTTTAAGGAAACAGAAGGTGAATTAGCTTTCTCTAGACTTCCATTCCTCATCCAACGTTTGGAAAAGAAGTCCATGAGTAAGACTAGGAAGCCAGAGGTCCTGACTCACCCTGAGACCTACATCTAAGAAATACCTTGAGCACCCTCTGCTGGACACCAGAGCTTCAGCTCTCAGGGAGACTATCCGTGATAATTTTCTCATATGGGTATCATTAGAATTTCCAAGGAGACACAAATGAATACAGAGACTCCCCATTCACTTCAAGTCTGCTTTGCTGCTACAATATAATTACCCCATCCCAGCCTGGGGTGGGGCAAGGAGGGGCAGTGAGCAATCTGTAGCTTTCCAGTCTCATCATACAAATAGCACAGATAAAGGTCTCATCATTGGGCAAGCTCCCAGTCTTATAACAGAAATGGACAGGGATTCAGGATGCACAAATACATGAATGTACTTTTGAAAAACTATAGTATTTAAATAAATTCTGCCTAATTATCTTTTGACTGCATGCAGATTAATTATCATCATAATTATTATCATAATTAACATATAATAATATCAATGGTATATTTGTGTAATTTTTATGCAAGCCGTTAACATAAAGGATGCAAATACATATAACATTGTAATTATATTAAAATGTACTACAATATAATTATATATATATATAATGTGACAACAGATTATATGTAATACAATATATTATTTATAAGAATGAAATATATTTTCAATAACAATTTAAATAATATATTTAAAATAATATAAAATAATTGTATTATATATGATATAATGTGATTGCATAATATATAATAAAGAAACATTACATTTATATAATTTATATACCATATTATATAAATACAAGTTATATAATATATTTAATACATTATATTTATATGAAACAAAATTTAGGGTTAACAAAAGAGGTAGCATGGCATAGCTGATGGGTAACAAGACCTGGGTTCAATTTATGCTTCTAACACAGACTGTGTAATCCAAGACAAGTCACTTAATCTCTTAATGATCCAGGTAATTCTCTAAATTGCCTAGAAAGAAGGAGGTGGTGGGGGGGAGAAGGGTATACTGGCATTGATGGAGAGAATTTCCATATATGGCAGTTTTTTTTACCATTGAAATCACAGTTCCAATCCTTATCAAAATCCCTAAAGTTAATCAGACACCTTCCTCAAAACTACCCTGGAAGGGAAGGGGAGGTTAATGATTTCCATGCATTGTCATTCTTTGCACATGACCAAAGTGAGAGGTGAAGATTTGTGATCAAAGAGGTAGTCTCAAAATTAGGACATGAAACTGAATCTGGTGTGCATTTGGTTTCCACTTCTCCCTTCCAAGCATATAGATAATTGAGAGTCGACTGTAATTGTATCATGAATAAGAGAGGAGTAAATGTGGACATCCCTTGTAAGGGCAGCAAAAATTAAGACTTGTATGGGAGAGAAAATTCATAGTTACTCTCTCAGTTAATCCAGGAAGGCAGGAAGAGGTGAGCTTTCACCTGCCTTGCACTAGTTGAGGGGCAATACTTATTGGGAACTAGTTGGATGACCACTGCTATTCTGAAGCCTCGGCCAGTTCTGCTTTGAGTTTTGTGTTGGAAAATCCTTGGGGGATGGGAATTTGCCTTCCTTCCTTATGACTGTCCCCCAGGCCAGTGTTAGGGGTCTCACTCAGTTCTGGGGGTGACCCACTCCTACCCCCTAGCCCTCCTGCTGGCCTCCAGGGAACTGACCCGCAGCAACCGACTAAAGCGTCTCTTGGAAGTCGTCCTTGCCATTGGCAACTACATGAACAAGGGACAACGAGGGGGAGCTTATGGCTTCCGAGTCTCCAGCCTCAACAAGATTGCGGACACCAAGTCCAGTATTGACAGGTGCGAGCCCTCCCTTCTACTTCCAATCTCTGTCTTTATGCTGCCTTGTTTTCTTGCCTGTGACTACACATTTCCCTTGTTTACTGTTTAGATTTCTTTCTTAGTCTCCCAAATCTGTGCCAACTCTTCCCCCACCTCTCAACTGCAGGAACATCTCTTTGCTCCATTATCTGATCATGGTTTTGGAAAAGAATTTCCCTGACATCCTCAACATGCCTACCGAGCTTCAGCATCTTCCCGAAGCTGCCAAAGTCAAGTGAGTGGATACATCCTTCTCTATTAGTGTTCCAGACAGCCAGGCTTAGCTCTATCCCACAAGTTTCTCCTGGGTCCTAGTTATTTCCACTGGTTTCCTATGACAAGGAGGGACTGAGAAAAAGGGAGAACAGCTCCCAGAATTGTACTGAGTGATAGGGAGAAGACAATCAGATGCTGAACTTTTGCTGTGGATAATCTACATGCAAATGAAAGTTGGGTGTGCAGAATTTATTTAAACAAGGTTTTCTTTTTATTTTTAATGAAAACATAACTTTGCACTTGAAAACCTAGGTTTTAAATAAATATAATGAATTTATATGGAAAACCAGAATCTTGTTTCCATCTGAGATCCCAGATCCACCAGGGAAAGGGCTTATTAGAAAACTTCTGTGGAAGGAGGGTCATGGAGACTCTTCCTCCTTTTCTTTGGTCCCCTATATCCTGCCTTTTTATAAATCAGAAAATCACAGCCCAGTCCCCTGATTTGTTTCCCCTGCAGTTTGTCAGAGCTGGAGAAGGAGATTAACAACATCAGAAAAGGGCTGAGAGCTGTGGAGGCGGTGAGTACCCCCCCCCCGGATTCCCATCCCCTGAGACTTGGAAGTTGGTACTACATGAGGCAAGCTGAGCTGCTCATAGGGATGAGCCCTGTGAGTGGGATGGCAAAGCCTTTCTCTGTTCATCACTGTTTGATGTGTATTTTTTTTGTCCTTTCAACTGTATTTATGTCACTTATTGAGGCTTGGGATTGTACTTCCCTGTATCCTGTCCTACCCTAACCTCTCTCCTGCCCCTCCAAGGACTCACCCAGTACTTGGCACAATGCTACAGTCACTTAGTAGGGACTCTTTTCCAACTGGCACATTGATTGACAATAATCATGATACCCCCTCTAATTTCTGCCCCTATTTAGGCTATTTAGGGTCCAATCTAGACAACAGGTAATCCAGAAAGTCATTTCTGTTTGGCACAAATTCATGGTTTCAATTTTGTCTTCCTAATTATGTTTAACTTAGATTGATAATAAAACGAGTTTATAGAACGGGGCCAGGGGTTAAGAGCTGGAGAAATCAGGGAAGGAAGATGCCATAAATATATGCCAGTAAAAGACAAAGAGTTAGTCCTGGAGATGATCCTGGAAAAGGTCATAAGATCATAGACCCAGAGCTGGAAGACACTTTAAAAGAGCATTAAAAATGCATATTTTATTGTATGAACTTAAAAGCATAATTCTGAAAAGGGATATCTAGGGTTCATTGCACTGACAAAGGAGGGCCATGACACAAACTAGACTAAGAACAAATGATTAAGAACCCTGCTCTAGAGGTCATTTGTTTCTATTCCTTCGTTTTATTTTATTTCTATTTTTGGAGGTAGTTGGGATTAAGTGAATTGCTAAAGATCACACAGCTAGTAAATGTCCAGGATTTGAATTCAGTTCCTCCTGACTCAAGAGCCAGTGTTCTATCCATTGTGTCACCCCTATTCCCATCATTTTACAGTTAAGGAAACTGAGACCCAGGGCAACATAAGGAACTGGTCAAGATCATATCCTACATAACAAGTTCAATTCAAGATCTTGTCTTATTTCTCTTTATCCCATTCTTGGGAGGTTAACGACTCTTCATTACTCTAAGCACAGGGTTCTAGAGCACCCCAGCAAATGTCTCCTGGATTTTGGATATTGGTCAAATATTGAAACATCCTGTAGCCTCTCTCTGAGCCTCTGGATAGCTTCTTCTGGTGGGTGTGGGAGCTAAAGAAGCAGGGACACACATGTCTTTCCTTTCCCCTCTGGTTGAGTGTGGGTGTGCAAGGAAGAAATTTGCTGACCAGAAGGCAGGCAGATGGACAAATCCAGGATGACTGGTAATGGGGTTTGATTGTAACCACAATTGCTTGAGGCTAGATATCTGGAAAAACACAATTGCATAGAAGGATGAAGAATCACCTTTTATGAAAGTCCCTAAAAGAGGAGCAAGTTCTCTCCTCCTCCCCCCAATCTGTTCAACTGGAGGATACAAGTAGTTATAGACTGAGGAAATTTTGAGGAGCCTCTCAGCCCAAGAAATTCTGATATTGCCTCCTTACTCTGGTTCTATTAGTGGAAGGAAGGATAGGAGCTTGGTGTAAGGGAGCTTTCCGCCTAATCTCTCTTTCCCTCTTAATGCTGGACATTTTAGCCTGAAATCCCCTTCTTCTTCCATTTTCTCCTCACTTTATAGGAGCTAGAATATCAGAAGCACCAGAAAAGGGAGTCGGGTGATAAATTTGTCCCGATCATGAGCGATTTCATCACCGTTGCCAGCTTCAGTTTCTCAGAGCTGGAGGATCAACTTAATGAAGCCAGGGACAAGGTAGGGATACTTCCACCCTCTCATCTTCTTGGTCCTTGGCTCCATCACCTCCTCTGAGACAGACTAAAGGTCCCTCAGCCTGAATTTCCTTACTCCTTAGCCTCTGGTAACCAATCCTCCATGCCCTGACTTGCTCCTTACTCTGCCCCAATGACAGTTTGCCTTGGCACTGAAGCACTTTGGAGAACCCGAGGGCAAGATGCAGCCAGATGAGTTTTTTGGCATCTTTGACACCTTCCTTCAGGCCTTCTCTGAGGCCCGGCAGGACCTGGAGACCATGAGGAGAAAGAAGGAGGAAGAGGAGAGACGGGCACGGATGGAAGCCATGGTAGGGAGAGACAGGGGGAAGAGGAGGGTGGGCTGTAGAGGAAAGGGGAAGAGGAAAAAACCCTGAATGCTTGAGAGATAAAGGGGAGAGTTTTCAGTGGTGCATGCTAAGTATTCCTTGGTAGGGAGAAACAAGGCAAAGTTTGGGACTGTCATGAGTCAAGATGGGACTCATGAAGACTGGGCTCAGTGGCCTGGTCCTCCCCTTTCCTGGCCCCAGTCATCACAGAAACATGATAGGAAATGGACAGAAACTGAAAGACTTTGAGGGAAGAAGGAAAGACCCTGAGGAAGAGGATTAAGGAAAGATTCATGCTATTTCAAGGAGAGCTAGGAATCTCTGTGAGGCTGGTAGGGGGAAGGAAACAGCACTCACAGAGTGCCCACTATGTGCTGTGTTAAGCTTCACTGTGTTAAGAGCTTCACAAATAGCTCATTCAATCCTTACAACAATTCTAGGAGGCAGATGCTATTATCTCCATTTTTTAGTTGGGGAAATTGAAGCAAACAGAGGTTAAGCCACTTGTCCAGCCTCATACAACTGGTATCTTAAGCTTTATTATATCCATTTTTTAGTTGGGAAACCAGCATCATACAAGTAGCATCTTAAGCTTTATCACCATTTTTGATTGGGGAAACTGAAGCAAACAGAGGTTAAGCCATTTGTTCAGCATCATACAACTAGTATCTTAAACCTTATTTAAATCAGGTCTTCCTGACTCTAGGTCCAGCTCTCTGTTCATTGCATCCCACTAGCAATCTGTGGAACAGTTTAGCAAGACAATGGAGCTGGAAATCCTCTTTGGATGTATTTTTCCATTTATGTAAAGTGCTTTATTTTTGCAAAGCAGACCATGTTATTTAAATGCTAGTAGCTAATATTTTTATTATTGATCAGAAACTGAGCCATTTTTGAGAAAGGGGGGAGATGAATTCCCACCTTCTCTGGTTCCTCATTCAGGGTGCAGTGAAAGAAACTGATTTCCAGTCCTTGCTTGGGCTGACCTCTCTCCAAACTAAATTCGGTATGTTTCTTTTCTCCCCCAGCTGAAGGAACAGCGGGAGCGAGAACGGCGACAGCGAAAAGCAGCCGTTGGGGTCAGCTCCTTGGAGGAGGGTGGAGAGTTTGACGACCTGGTGTCTGCTCTGCGCTCAGGTGAAGTCTTTGACAAGGACTTGTCCAAGCTCAAACGAAGCCGCAAGCGGTCAGGAACCCAAGCACTCGAAATAAGCCGGGAGCGGGCAGTGAACAAACTAAATTATTGACTTGGAGATTTTGGGGGACAGAAAGTGGATGGCTGCAGCTCAAGGAAACTGAGGGAAGATTAAAGTGGCAGAGTAAGGGGTTGCCTAATTGGGTGCTTAAGCTGGATTTGGGGCAGAAGTATGTGTCTGGCCCAAGTATATCCATCCCCCTTACTTCTCTAACTACTCTTCTTGCGTCCTGCCCCATTCTGCTGAAAGGGACTCCTGCTCTGAAAGCATCTCCAATTATCTCTATTGTTACTTGGCCAGAGGTCCTGTGATTTCCAAGGGATGCTTAGAAAGAAGTTGTTCTGAGGGCCCATGGCCCCACCTGCATCTTGGCATAAAATAGTTCTAGCATCTCAAGGATCAGCTTCTGCTAAAGGCAGATTTCATTGATGGGAAAATGGTAGTGGGAGGAGGGACATTTTCTTTGTATGGCCTCTGACCACTAAAGCACACAGTCCCCTCATCCTTGGTACTGCTGCCCCTTTCTCTTGAATAAAGACCTGGAACATCTAGGGTAGGGATAGGTCTGGCTGCAAACCTGAAGACAAAATGTTTTACTTAGATGAAAGAGAAAAAGGAAAAAAAAATGATTTTTCTGGAAGCTGCCAAAACACAGACAAGCTTTGTTCGTTGATCTTCCACATAAGGATTTTGGATGTATTTGTCTAACAGTAATTAGAATGTAAAAAGTGATTGGAGGGAAGGATATGAATGTAGCCAATGCCAAAAAAAAAAGTGGTTCAAGGAACAGAAAGATCATCTAGATTGATCATGAGCTAGAGAACTGGGTTATTTTCCTCAGTACAATGTTGGTATGGAGGAGAGACTCAGTATTGTTGGAACTGGCTGGGCCCTGCCTTACCTTAAGTAAATCATTTATATTGTAGCCAAAGTCAGAGACTTGGCCTTATGTATGAAGACTGTATTCCCTACTCCCAGAATGGAATCTGGCTTCCTCTTCTTCCTCTTCTTGAAGGGGAATGACTTGGGATCAACTGCCTAAGCCCTTTTCCAAACTACCCCCTAACTTTGGACCACAAACTCAAACACCCTGTCCACTCCTGCTCCAATGTTCACCTCATTCTTACCCACCCACGCCAACTCCTATTCAAATGTACATCCCCACTGACCATTGTCCTGGAGACATGGAATATAAGCATTCTCTGCCAGAAGCCCAGAGAACACCAGCCCTTCAAAGCCAGGTTTGATTTTTCCTGTTCTCTTGAAGAAACTAAATTGCTCACAGCCTCATTTCTTTTAGACTATGCCTAATTCCAGTGCAGCCCATCTCATAAAAGTGGGAGCAAATAGCCCCCTCTCTTCCTTGGTCATTCAAAGCTTACCCTATTAGGAAAGGCCTGGGTATATGTGGGGCAGATGGAGAACCACTTGTAAGAAAACCATCTCTTCCCTCACCTGAAGCATGAACCATCACTAGGAAGGAGTAAGTCATTTTCCCACACTTTCTAGAGGCGGTCCCATAGTTTAAAGCCGTGCTCTGCAAATCAGGCCTAATATAGCCAGTCCATGTTTACATATCTCCAATGAGGGATTTACCATTTAGGATCAGTGGGGTCAAACTCAGATCTAAAATGAGGCTTGTGGATTCAAAGAACTGATTCCCTTCAATACGTAGTCAATGAAGAGTGGAGCTTAGAACCAAGCAGTGGTTCTGGCCTCCAGCCACTTAGCTCCCAGCTCATAAATCCGTTTCCCACTTTCCAGCTGTCCACATAGGTAACCCTGCTTGGAGAAGGTGGAATAGATAGGGGGACAGGTTAACAAGACCTGCTGATAACTCCCTTCCAGCTCTCCAGATTTGTCTCTATCCCCTTCCAGTCTTATCTTAATTCTCATCTTATACTGTTCTTTGGTTAGTTCACTGACAGCCTTGCCCTTTAATTCCTGATCAGAAAGACCAGAGGTATCATGGTAGAGGCAGGAAGCTTCCATTCTCAGTGGACTTTCCCTCCTTATTGCTCATGACCTTCCAGCCTTTTAAGTGCCTTCCACTTGGAGTCTCACAACTAGATTCTTCTCTTTTTACTTCGTGTTTCTTTTACATTTCTTTGCTCTGATCAAATGGGTGACCTGATGAGCAGGCCCACTCAGTGTCCAGCTGCCAATCTTCTGGCTTTCAGGAGGGTGAGAGCGCAGTGAGCATTCCGGGTGACCTGAATGTATTGAAGGCAAGGCACCAGGGTCTTGCCCAAGAGAAAGGCTAGGAGACTCTAAAGGGAAGGCCATCCTGCCTTCTGAGAAGTATGTGCTCAGCATGTGTTGAGTGTGAATTGGACTGGAGGAAGGGGTAAGGAAATGGGAATGGGGTAGTGTAGGATGGAAAGGGTCAAAGATAAAAAGTCTGGGCTTTTGTTTGGACTGGAGCGGGCGGTGTTAGAGAGGGATGCGATTATGGTTTTGGTCCTCTGGAGTTCTAATTATAAGCTGCTCCTCTCTCACATATACTCCCTAATCCCAAGGAGGCATTGGGAAGGATTTCAGCTACATTTGTCCAAGGAGTGAATGGGGTGGAAAGTGAGATGTTGGGAAAGGTATTTGGTCCTGGTGTACCTCCATTTGAAAACCACTTCAGCTTCTTGCTCCTTCCTCCTCCCAAGCCATAAAGCCAACAGTGCTAGCACCCCTGTCCCCAGCCCTATGGTACAGCCCCACTCCATAGAGGGTGGCACGTGGTAGGGTAGTCTAGCCATAGCATATGTTTCTTCCTCCTGGCATCCCCCTTATACTATGCTGACATGTGGAGATACGTGGTGGCTATTGTGCTTTTTGTCCAGGAGCATAGAGCACACAGTTTTGTTTAGTTTGTTTTAATTTAGATGATGAGACCCATCAGCCCTGGCAGCCCATTTTCTATTTATTGTTCCCTAGTTCCTGCTGGCCTTGAGGGCCAATGGGGGCAGTGAAGGCTGCTTGGCAAGATTAGCTCCCCAACATCCCCCCAACTGACTGACTGAAGAGGCTGGCCCAGCAAGAATTGGGGGGAAAAGGGAGTCATTGACCGATGCCCCTTTGAGGCTGGGTCTAACAGGTACCTGGTGTACTGCCTCGTTTTATTCTCTTTCAAAATCATTAAGTTTTGCCCTTCTCCCCCGGTCTGCCTTTTGTCAAGGTAAATTTTCCGTCTTAATTTTAATGTCATGCAACCCAACCTTTCTCACCCCCCCCCAAAACCCCTGAACCTCCCCATCCCCAACACAGAACTCATCCCCCACCCACCGTTGGCCTCCACCTCTAGATCTCACCTGAAAGAAAGATGCTGGAGGAGGAATCTAAGGCAGGGGTGGGAGGGGGGAAATATATCTCCTCTTCTTGTCAGTTTCTTCCTCTCACTTCCTCACCCCCCACAGGCTGGGGCTGTCCCCTTCCATCAGTGGCATTGTCCATTCACCAGCTATCTCAGACAATGAGTCTAATGTACAAAATCTGTAGTGTCCTTTTTATTCGCACCTTTTTTTTTATAAGAATATACTGTAATACTAAAAATATTAAATCCGTACAGCCCCTTTACTGCCTGTCTTGTGCCTAGTCTTTGTTATCTTGCATCTTTTTGCCTCAAAAATGAGTGTTTATGTTTCAGAACTGGGGAAGATGACATGGGGATGGAACCTGGGAGAGAGAAGGTTAGATTAGGGTCAGGAGGCAAAGCCTAAGATCAGCTGAGGGTGGAGAGAAAGCTTGAATTTAAACAAAGAAGGTAGGGGTGGTCCTGGGGAATGTGCTACTGCAAAGACAAGAGCAGAGCCTTTTTAGATCTCATCTACTTTAGTATCATTGCAAGAGGAAGCCTTTTTATGGTCAAATGTGTAAGGTGAGTTAAGTTGTTCATGGATCCTCAACTGGTGGGAAAAGGGAATAAGTTTTCCTGTGGTGATGATGGCTGGGGAGAAAAAGTGGGGGAAGGTTGGTCTGATCCCTGTTTTGGGGGACAAGGAATGCAGGGAAAGGTTCCATTTGATACTACAGTGGAAGTCTGGGCTCTACAATTTCCAAGAAATCCTAAGTGGCTGAAGGTGAGAGGGGGGGTGAGAAAGGAGGCGTGGTGCTACAAATCAAGCTTAACACTACATCCTCCCTCAATACTAACTGGACTCAAATTTAGAAAACAAAAATATTTGTTAGAACCAACCTTTGGAGGATAGACACCTAGCTTCTAAGACTCCTCCTAGATTATTAGCTTGGTCAAAAATAGGCAAATTGGGAGGATTTTGAACCAATATAGAGGGAGACGCAGATGAGGAAGAATAGAGCTGCCTTAAATCTTTATAATCACCTCCCTTACCCTTTCTTGACAAACTTCTCACTTTTTTCTTTTTAAAAATCATAAGGATTTATTCATTCAATTATTGTTCATTCTTTTTTTTTTTCAATCAAATTTGATTCATTGTGACCTCATTTGTGATATGCAAAGATTATGGAGGGGTTTACCATTTCCTTCAGTTTATTTTACAGGTGAGGAAACAGGAAAACAAAGGGGAAGCAACTTTCTCAGGTATTGGAGGTGGGATTTGAACTCAAAAAATCTTCCTGATTGCAGACCCAATATTCTATCCACAGTGCCACCTACTTATGCCAATTCTCCCTTCTTGTTCAATTAAACAACTAGGTATCATTAAGTGAAAATGAAATAGAAAGGCAGTCTTCCCTTCTTGTCCCCATTTTCCCTGGAAGATGGAAACACTAGGTAACTTTAGAAGCCAGACTTAATTACTGTCATTTTGCACAGCTGTCAAACCAGTGGTATCAGATGTCAGATATTCCATAGTCTGACAAGATGGCACTGTCAGAGGCAGATGGAAGGGAGAGGGAAGACACAAGAAGGAGGAGTCACTTTTAAGCCTAAAACTGAGAAGACTAAAGACTGATGTATAATGAATAAGAATGCCTCTCTAAGCTTCCCTGTTCACAATCCCCTCATATTTAGTAATATCAATAAAGCTGGAATCTCTACTGTACCTACTAGGGACCAGGCACCATGTTAAGTATTTTATAAATTTCATTTGATGCTCACAACAATCCTGCATGGCAGCTACTATTATTATCCCCATTTTACAGATGAAGAAGTTGAGGCAAACAGAGTTAACATGACTTAAGGATGGTCACAAAGGAAGCATCTGAGGCTGTATTTGAACTGTCTTCCTGTCTCAAGGCCAAACAACATCCATAACACCATTTCTGTGAAATAAGATAATTAATGTGAATCTTCAAAAACATATGGGTTATGGGTGAAGAGTCAGACTGCATTCCTGAACCAGAAAGAAATAAACACAAAACGGGAATGGTCACTTAAGTTGCCTTCGAAGTCCATAGCTAATTTGAAATCATCTTCATTCATCTGCACCCAAAAAATTCCTTTTCCCACTCCACCTAGTTTATAAACTTCCTAGGAATGGGGAGAGAAAGGAATAAGTGCCAACCAATCATAAATCTTTGCTTCTCTGGTTGTCTAGAGCAAGGTTATCACAAGCATAAGAACAACTTAGATTTAAAGAAGGGATGAGGAAAGAACCCCCCTTCTTAGGTTGTGAAAGTGGGAGATGATTGCTTTGGAATGCTCCCTCTACTGTCAAGTGTAGTCTTGCATTTGGCTGGTTTTTCCTTAACTATTTGTTTGTATCATAAAAGAAGGCTCATAGAGGGTGTAGGAGGGTATATCTGGAAATGACTGTAATGTTTAAAAAGAAATTAAAGATATCAATAAAACAATTTTTAAAATCCCTAGGGTCTGTAGATTCTCCTTTCCACATCTGAAAAAAAGAAAATGGCTCAAAGTCCTCTCCTAGGAAGGGAGG
Source organism: Sminthopsis crassicaudata (assembly GCF_048593235.1). Classification (NCBI taxonomy): domain Eukaryota; kingdom Metazoa; phylum Chordata; class Mammalia; order Dasyuromorphia; family Dasyuridae; genus Sminthopsis; species Sminthopsis crassicaudata. Next base: position 281,264,199 of record NC_133620.1, on the reverse strand, counting down.
GAACATCAACCTATTTGGGGTAGGGGTGGGAAGCTAAGGCAAGGGAGCAACAATCCACAAAGTTATGGTGCCCCTTTAAGCTATAGTAGTGGAAAACTGCTCTAAGACATGAACCAAGGCAAAACAAATTAGGTGGTAAAATGGTAAAGGCAAGTAAAAGTACATTGGGGGTGGGTTGCAGTATTAATAAATTTTCTTATCCAGGGCCACTGATTTAATTTGTAGATGATGTGGACTTTTAGTTCCTCATTGCTAGCCTCACAGATTAAATGATATCATGGATATAAAAGCATTTTGAAAAGTGTTGAAAACTCTGCAAAGGTAAAATATTCTCATTCTCACTATCCCCAGGTATAAAATGTAAGTTCTAATCTCATTTCTGCCTCTGGCTAGTTGTGTCATCCTGACTCCTTCATCCCAATTAGTTACTCTTCCTCTATGGACCTCAGTTTTCTCATCTTGAAAAATTATAGTTTTAACTAGATGTCTCTGAGGTCCTTGCTAGCTCTGACTAGATTATTCTTATTCTTAATGTACTTCCGAGCTTTGACATCCTTGGACATCCATTGGTCCTGGATAATGGGGAGTGATCAATGGGCACAGATGACCTCAACTCATTCCTCATCCTAGATGCTGCTACAAAACTGATGTGGATTCTAAGGATGGGAGGGATCTTCAGTCTGTCAGAGTTGGGGCTGAGATGGTTCAGAATTTGAGCTTCGATTAAAGTCCCCTCGCTGACCCCCAGTTTTGCTAAGCAATTTGATCTCTCCCAGGATGATGTCCCTGCTGACTGCTTTGCACATATCATAGAGGGTGAGAGCAGCTATGGTGGCAGAAGTCAAGGCTTCCATTTCCACCCCAGTGGGGCCCAAGGCTCGACATGATGCCTGGATCGCCACAGCATGGCGGGCTGAGTCCATCTCCAACTGTATCTGGGTGTGGCTCAGAGGCACATGATGGCACAGTGGGATCAGTTGGCTGGTCAGTTTGGCAGCCTGGATGCCGGCCAGTTGGGCCACAGCCAAAGCGTCGCCTTTCCGCAGCTGGTTCTGGTGGACGAGGTCGAAAGCCTTAGGCCCCAGGAAGACTACTGCTGAGGCGACAGCCACCCGTTCTGTGGTTGGCTTTCCTCCCACGTCAACCATGGCAGCCCGCCCCTTTGAGTCCAGGTGAGTTAGCTTGTCTGAGAGGGGAGAGGGTCTGGGAGTGGCTGGGACAGCAGGGGTCTCTGTGTTAAGGCACTTAATGCTGTGGTCAGGATCTTGTGGGTAAGAACTGTAGAATCTCCAGGGAGAGCTTGCTTCTAACTTCAGTTGGGTTGGAAGAAGGACCTGCGGCAATCTCCATCTTGACCACATGGCTCCCATATAGCTGGAGAAACTCTCCCTGGTTCTGATCCCCTGGACATGAAAAGGGTCCCCCCAGGGAAGGCTAGATGAGGTCAGAGGAGTATCTTGGAGCTTTGGGAAGCACCCTAAATGGAGAGAGGGAGAAGTGAAGAGGTTAAAGGCAATAGTGAACCGACAGGAACAGGACGGTGGGCAGAAAGCCACAGAGACATGGGGAGCTGAAGGGCAAGAGACAAAGGCAAACCCTAAATTAAATATTTTCTTGAAAGCTTTCACCCTCCCCCTCATCCTGGTCAGCTTTACCAATGTACTAAAAACCACTGATCTAGACTGTACAGTGAGCTCCTATCCTGGGAAACCCTTAGGAAAAATAAGCTACTTTCCTTCTATCTATTATGATTTAAGAGTTAATGAGCCAGATGACCTTGCAATGTTCCCTTAAAAAAAAATAATAGAACTTCTTTGATATTTACTTGGGGAAGCTAGGTGGCACCATAGTGCATAGAGTGCTAGGAAAATTCATCTTCTGAGCTCAAATGTGGTCTCAAACACTTAGTAGTTGTGCGACCCTGAGCAAGTCACTTAATCCTGCCTCATTTTCCTCATCTGTAAAATGAGCTGGAGAAGGAAATGGCAAGCCATTCTTGTTTCTTTGTCAAGAAAACTTCAAATGAAATCACAGAGAGTCAGAACTGAACAACAAAGATTTTTTACTTATAGGATCATAGATTTAGAGGGGGAAGAGATCTAAAAGGCCATTGAGTCTAACCCCCTTCTCATGATGTACATGAGAGTGTCACAAAAATAGTGTCTAAAGTAGGATTCAAATCAGTCTCTCAGAGTCCAAGTACACTGCCCTATCTACTTTGCTATGCTGTCTTTGAAAACAGAGTATTACAAATGTGCAGCACAATGTCAAAGGCTATCCCGTAGTGCAATTTTGTTTTATAGATAAGGAAACTGAAACAGGAGGATCTGCCTAACATTACACAAATATGAGGGCTCAGCGTTGGTATTCTAATCTAGGTATCTAGACTCTTGTGTCACAACTTCCCTTATTCAGAATTTTTGACAGCTTCAAAAAAAGATGAAAGGAAGGAAGGGAAGAAGGAAGGAAGGGAAAGAGAAAGAAGGAAAAAGGAAAGAAAAAGAAGAAAGGAAGGAAGAAAGAAAGAAAGGAAAAAAGGTGGAAAGAAGGAAGAAGGGAAGGAGGGAAAGAAGAAAAAGAAGAAAGGGAATAAAAGAAAAATGAAAGGAAGAAAGAAAGAAAAAAATGGGGAAAAAGCTCTTAGATGAAGGACTAAAATGTCCCCAGATGAAGTCTATCTCCAGTAAAAAGTCTGTTAAGCAAATTAACAAGTATAAACAAGATACCAGGGGAAACATTTAATGTACTAAGGAGAATACATTTTGTCAACTGCCTTCAAGCAGCCCTCAAGCGTTTTAGACCTGCACATTTATATATGTTAGACAGGTTCATTTCAGGGTGGCCTTTTCTTTTCCTTAAAGTTGACCTTTGGGGCACATTTTGTGACTTGAACCAAGTCATTTTACATACTTGAAAATAATAAAACTTCATTGGAGATGTCACAACAGTAACACTGGACAAGGAAACAAGAGATATGGGCTCTAGTCTTGGCTGTTGCACTAACTTGCTTTATGATCTTGGACAAGTCTACTCTTTTATTCTGAGCCTTGATTTTCTGAAGTAATTATAGAATTTTAGAGTTGGGAAAGATCTCAGTAGGGTTCTAGACGCACTAACCTAACCAATAGTGAAATGACCTAATCAATTTTCACTTAACCTCTGCTTTCAAACCTCCAACAAAGGGGAACCAATCCACTACTTATAAGTAATCCTTTTCTTTTACCTTATGCATCCATTTGCCTAAGTATTATAACTCCTTCTCCGTGACATGTGTCAGATACATCCCCTTCTATCAACTCACATAACTAATATTCCACTTTAGGCTCTTGTACCTGTCACCTATTTGCTATAGCTTTCTAATCAGCCTCTTCTTGCTTCCTTCAAGTCTCTCACATTCCAGTCCAGCCTCAGCTGCCAAATTGGTTTTTCTCAAGTGTAGCTCTATGTCACATCCCTGGCTCAATAAACTTCAGTGGCTTCCTATTACATACTCCAGGTGCTAACAGAAAGTCCTTTGTTATTTTTCAGTCATATCTGACTCTCCGTGACCCTATTTGGTATTTTCTTGGCAAAGATACTGGAGTACTTTGCCATTTCCTTCTTCAACTCCTTTTAGAGATAAGTAAATGGATGCAGACAGGGTTACACAACTAGTAAATGTTTAAGGCTAGATTTGAACTCAGGAAGATGAGTCTTTCTGACTCCTGACCTGCCACTCTATCCACTTTGCTACCTTTTGGCAGCTCCTTCAACTCGGCCCCTTTTTGTGTTTCCAACCTCTTTAAATTCTATTCTTTCTCATCTATTCTAAAATCCAGAAATATTGGCCTGCCTGCTATATTTAAACACAACCCCTCCATCTCCCAACTTTTATACCTTTGTCTGGCAAGTCCTCAATCCCAGAATGCTCTTTTCCCTAACTTTTGACTTTTGGAATCGATAGTTTTTTTTCAGGACTCAGCTTTCTTACTCCCAATTGCTACTGCCATCTCTTTGTTCTCTCCTTATTCTGTATGTCCTGATTTCTGTTGTCTAGATCATTAAAATGTAAGTTCCCTGAGAACAGAGAGCTAATTTTTTTTAGATTTTCTGGCTCTAGAATTTAGCGCTAAGCCAGGCACACAATATGTGCTTAATAAATAATTGCTGATTGATTCAAAGATATTTTTCCTGATGTGAAATTTAAATTTCTTCCTTTGCAATACCTTCCTGTTATTCCTGCTTCTGCTCTTTGAAGCCAAACAAAAGAAATCTAATTTCTTTTTCGCATGGTTCTTGAGGACTTCTCCAAGTGAGAAATCATTTTATTATCAATATTAATAATCAATGAGTAATTTGGTATTTAAGCTTTCTTTCTATTTTTTTTATTGAGGTCTGGCTCCTCTGGAAGGTCTGCTTCTGAATGACATGACTGAGATTATCCCTAATCATCAGCAAACATGCTCTTCAATTTCAGGCAGGACCCCTTGACTAGGAGACCTTACTCTTGTTTAGAATATAATAAAAATCCAGACTAGGCTAGTTCTTACTCAGAGGGAATAAGCCCTTGTCCTTGTACCCTGCCCCCCATTAGAGTTTAGGTGACCCAGCTTAGGAAGAAGAAAACCAGACCAGAGTGGTTTGGATGGAGTTGGATTCCCTTGTCCAGAATGCTAGAAGAGGTTTAGTCTCATGATAAGTGACATTCTCAGGAGAAGGTGAAGACTTCTAGCCTACTTCTTCATTAAACATCCACCAATCAGGGTTGATTTTCAGTTTTCAATAGAATTCCCTTTCAAGGATTATTTAAAGCTATCAGAATCCCCATGGCTTTTGGCTTTTGTTACCAAGAAAAATCACTATTGATTGCTGGCTAGCGTAATTAATAAATAGATTAATAATTACTCAGAAACTCTGCATCTCAGGGTTTTTCATTCATCATACCCTACTTGAAGGAGGCTTACTTGTAAAAATGAAGGCATGGGGTTCACTGAACTTTATGGTCTCTGACAAGGTTACAATCCATGATTCTAAAAATATTTTTGAAATGGTAGGTATGGGGAAAGAGGTTGGAATTGTGATTTCAATGATATGAGGAAATTCCTTCTACATGTAAGTCAGCACCTTCTCAGCTGCTTATAGTTTTGAAGAGTTTGCCTAGAATTCTAAAAGGTTGGATGTTTTGGTCAGAATTAGAATCACAAAGAGAGAGTAAATTCCAGAAACTGGTATGGAAGTCAGGGATTCCAGACTCTGAGACTGAATTTCTAAACACTTATGCCATGCTACTCTCTTATTAGAAAGAAGTCTTTAGAAAGTCTGAACTATAGGACTCTGTTCTTATTCCATATATATGATCATTATTCCTGGGAAACCTGCTAGTTCTTTACCCCCATCACTTCCATTCTATTGGATGTACATATTCTTTAGATTAGGCTAGGTGGTTCAGTAGGTAAGAGTGCTGAGTCTAGAGTCAGGAAGCCTGTTTAAGTTTAAGCTGTTAAGAATGCTCTAAATTTAAATCTGGTCTCAAACACTTACTAGCAGTGAGAACCCGAGAAGTCCCTTTACCTCTGTTTCCCTTAATCCATGGGAGAAGGAAATGGCAAACCACTTTAGTATATTTGTCAAGGAAATCCCATGGACAGTACTAATGTGATATGGTTTGCAGGGTCATGAAGAGCTAGATGTGACTGAAAAACAACAAATTCTTTAGATTATAAAGCAGTATGTGTATCTCTAAAGTTATATTTTTTTATTTATAAGTAAACCACTTTTAATAGGACCTCTTTGTCACTTTCAAGATGAGTTTTACATAATTGATTTCATGACTGAAAGAAAATTCAGGGAAAGAAACCCAATCAATTTAAAATCTTTTTTTTGTGGCATTTCTCTTCTTTAAATTATGAATTAATCCTATTCTGTATTTTTAAAAAATCCCCATCATATTCCATGAAGGACTCATGGGAAGAAACCCCAACCAATTCGAAGTTTTGTTTTGGTATCTATTTTCTTTAAATATTCTATTCTGTATTTTTTTAAAGTCACATTCCTATTCCATGAAGGAGTCATGGGATAGTGAATGTGCTGACTTTAGAAATAGAGAATCTCAGTTTGAATTCCAGTTTTAATACTTTTTTACCTACATGATCTTGGACAAATCATTTAACCTTGTTTTCCTCATCCATAAAATGAGTAGGATGAGGGTGAGGTAGACTGCCTCTAATATAATAATATAATGCTTCTAACTCCTTTAGCAGTCTGATGAAGCCTATGCATGCCTGATGAACTCCTTTTCAGAATAATGTTCAAAATAATTCAGAATAATGCATGAAATAAAATATATAGGATTGTGAGGGAAACCACTTATATTGAAAGAGAGATCATTTTTCCTCATACTATACCCTTCCCTGCTATGAAATCTATTCATGGACTCCTTGGGGGTTAGGATTAAGAAGCCTTGTTGTAAGACCCCTGTCAGCTCTTAACTCATGATCCTACAACCTCCATTATCCCCACCTCAGTGAGGATGTACCTTTCAAGTTTGATTATGAAGAAATAAGACAGATTCTATACGAATTATATGGTGAGCACCTGTTTTGTTATTCTGTTGGCACATTATTTTGTAGGCATTTATAGGCACCATTGTTGTTTCTCAAAATCTAGTATAAAAAGCCCTGGCTACAGATTCAAGAATTGGGATTCAAATCCCATCTCTGACATTTGCTATCCATGTGATCAACCCATTGAACCTCTCTGGGCCTCAGTTTCCACATCTGTAGACTAGCTCTGGGACCCCTTTTAACTCTGTGATCCAGTTTCATCTTCCCCAATAGCTTCTCATGAAAGGAAGGTGATCCAGGATCTTCAAAGGCACAAACTTGAAGAGTTCCCCAAGCTACAAAGGTGAAAAAGATGGGTTTGGTGACCAGCCATATGTGTCTGTTTCTTGAGCACCAGCCTAGCTAAATAAGGAGAGGCTCATTAGCAGGAAAGTTGGCTACAGTTGCCATTTTTGGTCAAAAGTCATGGAATCATCTGACCAAGACATGCATGAAAAGCTCATGTCAGTAGAAGGTGTACTGGGCTGATGAAATCATGGATCCTTGATATAGTACTTATATGAGTCTGCTGCGAGCCCACTGGGTATTAGTCAAGTGACAAACATCATCTGTTTCTGAAGCAAAAATCTTGCACCTTGATCACAGAGGTAATAAGTAGGAAAATTAAGATTCAAATCTAGGTCTTTTGACTCCAAAAGGCAGCTAGGTGCCACAGCATGCTAAGCCTAGAGTCAAGAAGATTTATCTTCCTGAGTTCAAATCTGGCTTTATTTAGACACTACTTGTGACTCTGGGCAAGTCATTCAAACCTGTTTACCTCAGTTTCCTCATCTAAAAAATGAGCTGGAGAAAAAAAAAAGACAAATCATTCTATTATCTTTTCCAAGAAAATCCCAAATGAGGTCATCATGAAGAAAAACAACTGAACAAAGACTTCTGACTTTGCATCCACCATACCTCCTCCCCAAAGTTTAATTCTACCCATCCTACTTGGATTGAACTTTAATGAAAATGATATCTATCATTAGAGATCTAATAACATTATTGTTCCTTCACTGACTTCTCAGCCACCCAATTCTCTCTCCTTTCCCCAGGGAGTCTCTGAAGGACAGGGAAGGTTAAAGGGAAGGGAAGGGCAAATGGTTACGTACTGATGGATCACCCACCGATGAGGATCATGGGTCGGTTCTTCATCTGAGCAATGTTGAACATGCCTAAGTTAGGGGGGAAAATGGGGAGGGACAGGGGGATAGATCAATGAATGGAAGAGATGGATGAACAATCCATACACATGGTATGACAAATACCTGTGTGTTCATGCACAAACACAAATATGTCTATACACATGTAAACAAGGAGGCTATTTTTAGGATAACGGGGAAACTAGGCTTCCAGATTCACTGACTTTAATTCTTGATAAACCTCAGAAAAAGTGGGAAAAAGGGAATAGAAACAGGAAAGAGAAGAAGAGACTAAGCAAGCAGATTATCTTTCTCCTCCATCCTCCCTTTTCCCCCATCCATGGGAGAGAAACATCAGGCACAAAGGGAATGACTAGGGTAAGGGAGAATGCTGAGCTCTCAAAACTAAGACTCTTACCAAAACTTAAGTTGCAGCCCTTACTCCACCCCCAACACAAGCCTCATCAAATTCCTTCTCACCCTTGTCAAAAAATGTCTTCCTTTCCCAACTTCAAATACCTGCGTGTTGTTTCTTCTTTCGGCCCACAGCAGCCCCAATGATATTCAGCAGCTCCTCCTCGGAGGCCCCAGATCGAAGGTGATCCCGTAGAGACACTTCTGAATTTCCAAAGAGGCAAACCTGCCAAATATCACAACATAGAATTGATGACAAGCATCCTCATTCCTGAGATTTGGTCCCTTGGATGGGGGCCAAATATACTCCTCCCACTCTTGGCCCACTGTTCTTGGAACCAAAAGAAATGGATTAATGCTATACCAAGAAAGGATGAGGTCAAATATAAAGATGCAGCCTGGTACAGCAGAAAAATCACTGTTTCTGAAGTCAGGGGACCTATGCTCAGATCAGAGGCAAGTAGGTTGTATAATATTTAATGTAATCCAATTGCTGTTTGTCTTAGGATGGGGGCAGGGGCAACTAAGGGAAAGAGGGAAAACATTTAAATACAAAGTTTTATAAAATGTATATTGAAAATTATCTCTACATGTATTTGGAAAAATAAAATAATATTGGGAAAAATTAGATGATGCAGGAGACAAAAATGTGGGACTTGGCAACAGGAACCACTAGTTTCAAATCCAGCCTCAAGCACATACTTGTAGTAAGAATTAAAAGACATATATAAAGCATTTTTCAGACCTCAAAGCTCTGTAGAAATATGTTGTTCAGTTTTTTAATCATATCTAATTACTCATGACTTCATTTGGTTTTTTTCTTTTCTTTTCTTTTCTTTTTTTTTTTTTTTTTTTTTTGGCAAAGAAGCTGAAATAGTTTGCCATTTTTTCTCCAGCTCATTTTACAAATAAGGAGACTGAGGCAGATAGGGGTTAAGTGACTTGCCCAGTATCAGAGACCAGATCTGAACTCAACCTCTAAAGAGCTATCCACTGTATCACCTAGATGTCTGTAACTTCACTTCCATGGCCTTCATTTCCCTTATTTGTAAGAGGAGAGGCTTCCTAAGTAAGTACCTTTCAGCTTAGGATCTATATTCTTGGGACTTCATGACAATAAAAAATGATGCTCTTGCATATTGAGGGGGAAGGGCCAACCAGGCTGACCTGCAAAAATCATTGTCTAGATTTCAGATCAGTCACACGTGAGTGTCCCAAAGATATTTCCACTTGGAAGTCCCAGTCACCTCAAAGTTTCTAAAACTGAAATTGTCCTATACTTAAAGCAAACTGCTCTTCCATAAGTCTCTATTTCTGCCAATGGTTCAATCACTCTTTGTCACTCTATGACCATAACTTCAAAATCAGCTCTGGGGAAAACTCACTCATTAAATTGTTTTATCTTCTTTCAAAATATTTCTCAAATCTGGAATTACTAAAATGGTGCTTTCATTGGTCTCCCTGCCGCTAGTTGGCTCTACTTTAATCCTTTATGCACTGAAGAATCTTCCCTTAAACATATCATTTCCATCCTGCCCCCTACCCATTGCCATCATGCCATTGCCAGGCCAAAAATCTTTGGTGGCTCTCCCCTGCTTATAGAATAAAGTCCATATTCTTCATCCTACTACCTGAGGCCCTCCACAGTCTGGTCCCAACTTATTTTTTACCAGGCTTAACTCCTCTTACTTTCCCTTCCCTACATTCTCTGATGCAATCAAACTAATCTAGTTACCATTTGCTGAAATTTAGTTCTTTTCTACCTTTGTTCACAACATTTCCTGTTCCTGGAATGCCCTTCCTTGATCTTCTATATCTATCCAATTTCTGCTTGGCTTGTTTCTAATGCTCCCACCTCTAGGAAAAGTCAGGGCCACCATTCCAACACACAATAATAGCACTTGTTCTGATCCCTGCAGTACTTGGAACCTTGCCTTGTAGAAAGGTTGCCTTCTTTAAAATTTTTTTCTTATGTATTCTTTTCTCTGAAACTATAAGAGTTTAAAGGACAGGGTTATGTTTTTCTGCATGCTTCTCCCATAGTCATCTAGAATGATGCGCACCCTGATTATAATTATTAAATACTTATTAGATAATAAACAGGTTCACTGTCAAGGATAATAGCACTAATTGCAGTGTCCCAAATTGGCTGTCCTGAAGCAGAGTCCACATGATTCTTCTTAGTTTTAGTCTTTGATTTTAGTGAGCTCCAGCCCCTTTGGTTGAATAAGGGGATATAATTGGGATTATTTTTTTTCAAAGCAGAGAAAAGGAGAATAGGGCAGAGAGGAAGCTTCTAAACAATCATAATCCACCTTAGAGTCAACTCCTAAACTGGAGCTCAGAGAGTCCCAGAAGGCTTAAGAGGAAAGCTTATCCATAGTCCTTTTCCAATTATCTCCCAGGTAATGACCCAGAAAATATCTCAAGGTTGGCCTGTCTCACCATCAGTCATCTCTGTGTCCTATTTACTGAAGAAATCTCTAAATTAGAAATCTCAGCCTCTCTTGTTTCATGGGCCCCATCCCTTCTCAGAATAATGCTTTTAAATGAATAAAATATATAGGATTGCAAAGAAACCCAATTATATAAAATATTCCAAAAATTTAAGTTCATGAACCTAAGGTTAATAACTCCTGGTTGATAAAGTCAATCCCTTTCAGCATTTCTATACCTATCCCCCTTATATAATATCTCAGCAGGAGGAAAGGGAAGACATTAAGGATGGCAGGAAAGGAAGGATGGGGAATGGAACAACACTGGGGAGACAAAGCACTTGTTTGAAATGACAGATCTGCTGAGGCAGGATGGGGAAGGGGGGACCTACCTTGAGGTTTCCATCAGCTGTGATTCGAAGGCGGTTGCAGTCCCCACAAAAATGCTCAGACATGGAGGTGATGAAGCTGATCTGGCCTCGGGAGCCAGGGACCTTGAAGGCCTGAAGGAGAAGAAGAAGCTTGGAGCTATGGAGATTGTGCTAGGGAGATGAAACCTCTCTTAATATCTTAGTAGGAACTACTACTACCTAACCCTTCCTCCAGACAGACCAATTAAGACACATTAAGGGCCTTTTCATCATCTCTTGCTCTTCACACTAAAATATTCCCTACACAGATCATGGAGGAGAGCTGCCCTCCAATCCACCCCAGTGCTCCCACTCTCCCAAGTGAAACAGTTCAGTGTCTTCCAACTAAGACACATGGGAAGTTTTTAAAATTGTTTTGTTTTCAATTATCTTACCTTACTCCCCCATTTTACAACACCTACCCCAGACCTCCTACTCTGACACACCAGTCACTTTCTTCGGGGGAAGACACAGGCTACGCTCTCTCTTAGACCCTAGCCCTAGTTTCTCTCCAACCTTAGACGTGCTACAGGCTTCTTCTGGTAGCTTCTCCAGCTCTGGCCAGCGCTGGTGGATCATGTCCAGCATTTCCTTATAACTGACCATCTTCTTAAAGTTCCATTTGTTACCTGTGGGGTCAGCAACATAGCAGCCTTGGTCACTTTCCAGAAAATAAAAAATTGCAAACTTCTGTGATCTTGCACAAGTCACTTTACCTTGGGTTTCCCTATCACAGAGATGGACATAATAGAGCTATTATTGTCATTATAAAAATAATAATTTTAGGGAATCATAGAACATTCATATGGGGCAGGACCCTCAAAATTAGGAGGGTCCTAATTTTCCTTCTAGTATAAGAATGTAAGTAGCAAAGTGGCAATGGACAAATCATTTGACTTCTCAAAGCCTCTGTTTCTTCAACTGCCAATGGGGATAATAACACTTTCATTACCTACTTCATAGAATTTTTATAAGAAAAGAGTTCTATAAACTATAGAGTGCTACAAAAATGTGAATTATTAATTGTAAACAGGCATCTAGGAGATGAAGTGGATAAAGTCTGAACCTAGAGTCAGAAAGACCCAAGGTGAAACCCAGCTTCAGATAATTAGGAGCTATTGATCTTAAGCAAATTAAAGTCTATTTGCCTCAATTTCTTCATCTACAAAATGGGAATAATAATAGCACCTACCTCCTCTGGCTATTGCGATGGTAGTGTAAATCAGCATTTGTAAAGCGATTACAAAAATTAAAGCTCTATATTAATGCTAGATTATTATTATTATTTGGAGTCACATAATTAGAGTTCAAATCCCCAGCTCTCCCAACTCTGGGCAAGCCACTTTGATTCTGTGAAGCTCATTTTAATTGTCTATAAGAATAAGAAAGTTGGACTAGATAATCCCTAAGGTTCCTTCTGGCTCATACATGATTCTTCAATTCTCCAATCCTTCTCCAATCCCTGCTATCCATGGCTCCTCTTTTAGGACTTAGAAACAGGTAAGTCGTTAAAACATCCTCAGTAAAGGATCACCGAGAAGTTCTGACACATTATCAGAATTTCCAATCAAAGAGATCCATTATTGGGGGCAACTAGACCCCTCAATATTGAGGCCTTGATGATGCTTTAGCAAAACTCAGTCTTTTAGGCTTTAGGACCCTTCCTATAGCCCAGTCACTAACCATCAAAGGGCATGTACTCTATGAAGCGCACATCCAGTGGGAGTCCCTCACTGAGGGCCACAAAATCCAGCAGCTCATCTTCATTGAAGCCACGCATAACCACGCAGTTCACCTGGCCAGGAAGGGACAGCATGCTCAATGTTATCCAAGTTATCCCGCATCCCAAGCAGCCCCAAACACAACAGTCCCCTGGGGATCTGAATAGCTCCTGGAACTTCCCATTATTTTTGTCTGTCCTTAACTTCCTTTTTGTGACCCCCTCCCATTCTGGCTTCCTTCTGGGATCTGGATGTCAAATCAATGGGACCAGAAGAGATGAAAGATTGGGAGCTAAAAGGAAGAAAACATGCACTAAGGGGCCAGGGAGTTGATGTGAAAGGAAGGGACTGATGAAGAAGGGATATGAATGAAATAAGGAATTAATAGCAAACGAATACTCCCTCACCTTCACGGGATAAAAACCCAACTCAATGGCTTTGTGGATGCCTTCCATAACTTTGTGGAAGCCTGTATGGGAAAGAAGAGAGCTGAGTGAGGAAATTAAGGATTCTCCACTCACATACATCCCTGGGCAGTTGTTGTGGTGGTGGCCATTATTGTAATACTCTATGCTAAGTTGTTGCTGGTGTTTCTCTCCAATGTCAAAATTTACTCCCACTTCATTTTCTTCTAACTTCCCCAGTTTATGCTATTCAGTAGAACCATTAGCCAAGCCTAAACTCTATGGAAAACTCAATATGTTATGTATAAATCTTAGAGGGAATTCCAAAGCCAAACAGAATTTGCTTTGATTATTCCAGTATTACGGATTACCCTGCTATGGACTGCCGCCTCAATTTATGAGTGGGTAATGGAAAATCTTTGAAAGCTTCCTGAAGTTCCTCAGGCTTGAGAGATTAAGTGACTTATTTAGGTTTACAAAGCCAGTATATGTCAGAAGCATGACTGAAACTCAGATCTTTCTAACTCTAAATTCCATTGTTTATCTACTTTATCCACAAACTGTGCAAAACTTCCCAGTGCAGCCTGAGCTAGATTAAAATGTAATTGGGATATGTTTTAACAAAGATACAATGCAATAGAAAAAATGTTAATTTGTGATTTTTTTAAGTTAATATAGTGGATACACACCATACTACACTGCTTTTCAGTTTTCTTAAAGAAGCAATTCAGTAAGATTCCGTATTACAAAACAGGCATTGTACTGAGGGAAGAAATTGCCTCATTAAGAGTTCTTTAATTTAAATCATTAGGAGTTCTCTATATATGGAAATCATAATCTGAGTTTAAAAAAAAAGTAACTGTCAGATATCCTTTCATTTGGTCCCCTAATCACTTAACTTCCTACCTCTGTAAATTTTCTCAGAACTTTCCTTCTCCACTTATACTACCACTGCCACCCTAATTCAGAACATCCCACAGAGTGTGATGCTTAAATAATGTTTCTAATGTACACTTTCAATCCCCTTCACTCATGTGGTCAAAAACTTTCAAAAGCTCCCATTGCCTGCATATGTTCTCTCATTCCCTCCCTCCCTCTCTTTCCCCCTCTCTTTCTCCCTCTCTCTCTCTTCTTCTCTCCCTCTCTCTCTCTCCTCCCTCCCTCTCTCTCTCTCTCTTCTCCTTTTTGGGGTTCTCACCTCCCCTGAAAAGTCAGGGATGGCGTGACCACCTGTGGTCTAAAACAAAAGAAAGCGGGAGATCTAAAGGGCTAGAACTGAGCAATGCACTTGGATAATGAAGCACGTGAGACTAATTGCCAATTGGACAGTTCCCTATTAACTTGTTTGAAGGTTGACCCTCCCCAGCTGTTCTGTGCTGACTTGATTGGTGGGACAAAGAGGGGGAAGTGACTTGTGTGGGAGGAGTAGGAGGAGGAAGAGGAAATTGAGACAAGGACACTGAGTCAATCTCTCCTGGCGTTTGAGGGAGGAAGGTGTGTGTGAGGTTGCTAGGCCCAACCCCTGACCTTGACTGTAAAAGATCAAGAATAAAGAAGTTTAGTGATCCTGACTCCAGCTGATCTCTCTGTTTCGCTATCTCTGTCTCTCTTTCTCCCTCTCTCTCGCTTTTCCCCCTTATTATTTCACTCCATTTTTTAACATTTCAATACCTTCTTGATTGACTCCCGGATAAAGTGATTAACAGGATCAATGAAGGATGGCCATTTCAATCTTACCCCCAATGTTTGGCTAAGAAACCAATATGGATTGACACCATGTTATCTCTATTTGAACCCATCCCTTCTCTAGTGCCACCCTCCCATATATCTGTTCTGATCACCTTTCCTACGAGTGATGAACTCAAACTTTGCTGGCACTAGGGTGTCTAGGCTGATGTTGATGCCACTGAGCCCAGCTCTCTGGAGCTGAGGTAACAGTCGAGCAAGGTTGATCCCATTGGTGGTGATGGCAATACTCTTCAGACCATCCAGTTGATGAAGTTGACCTGAGAGATAAATAGAAAAGAGGCAGTGAAAGCATTGAATTCAGAATAGTTTGTGTTATTTCATAAGATAAAGGAAAGAAAGTAAAGCTTTTGATCAAAAAAAAACTTCTTAAATCTCTTTGGAGCTTCATAATCCAGACTGTCCCTGGAGACCTTAAATAATAGGGATGGAATTAGAGTGAAGGTTAAATGTATAAAATTCACCATACCCAATAAGTAGACTTTTTTTTTAAAGCAATATGATGGCTTTCAACATGAACTCTTCCAACTCTGGCTTCCCACTCCTGCCCTCCACCCAAATCACTGCTTGTGAGCATTTTTACACAACCCCTCTGATAATTTAATTCAGCTCTATGCTTGAATATGAGCCTTCAACCAATAAGGAAATCAGACCAGTGAGACCATGAAACCAGGCAGTAGATCCATATAATCAGATGCAGAATTGGTTCAGTTTCATTGTGTGGTTCCCCTTTGCTAGAAGTAGGGAAAGATTTTGATTATTTTTTGTAGGAGCCACCAGATTGATTGATTGGAGTGGTGAGTTAGGGTGAGACAGTGTAGGCAGAAACAATAGCAACTTCAGAACAGTATAAGATTCTGAGCTAAAAGGAATCACAGAAGTCATTTAAACCAGATGTATTAAATAGGCAGCAAAATCCATATGAGGCTGAACCAGATTAAAATGTAATTGGGAGATATTTCACAAAATAAATTAAAATATGATAGAATGCAGATAATATTAATATGTGGCTTCTTAAGTCAATATAAGGCTCATAAGGATCTTTCTAAACAGTTTAGTATCCACATTTTTTTTATTTTTTAAGTGTGACATCTCTGACCCAGATCACCCCTCCACTTTACAAAGGTCCAGAGATGGGTAGGGATTTAGCATAGCTGAGATTCAGACTTCCATCATCTGACTCCAAACAGTGATCTTTTCACTACAAGGTCTGTCCTCCTTTCCTAATCTATCTTTACCCTCAGGCATGGCCTGGTATAGCTGTTTTCATCAAATAAATATTTATTAATATAATATGAGGTCCTGAAGTCAGGGAGACCTAAATTTAAATGTGGCTTTAGACACATGTAAAGTCTTACCTCAGTTTCCTCTTTTGTAAAATGAGCTGGAAAAGAAAATGGTATAGTACTCCAGCATTTTTGCTAAGAAAAACTCAAATGGGGAGCTGAATACTGCGGTAAATCAAGCACTAGGCTTGGAATCAGGAAGACTCATCCTCATGATTTCAAATAAGGCCTCAGATGCTTAGTACTTGTGTAACATTGGGCACTTCAATCTTGCCTCAGTTTCCTTCCTTATCTGAAAAATGAGCTGGAGAAGGGAATGATAAATCACTCTAGTATTTCTGCCAAGAAAACTCCAAATGGGGTCACAAAAAGCCAGATTTTGCTGAAACAACTGAACAACAAAACAATATGAGAACAAGGTAAGATTACACCATAAAGCTGAAGCATGTACCAGCAAGTCTTCCAAAATGTGAGAAATCAGGGCTGCAGTTTTCTAAATCTTCCTAAGGAAGGAGGTGCTTTACCTGCCATCTTCTCAACCAGAGGCTTGGAGATTGGTCCATTCAGATAGTGTTTTGAAGCCAAATCACAATCAAGGCTCTGGCTACTGGTGCTATGTAGGCTATCATGTATCATATTTATGGATAGCTGTGGCATACTGGCAAGAGCCCTAAGTCTGAGGGAGTTCTGGCTCCATCCTGTGTTTCCCCAGGGAAATCCCTTCACCTCTCTGAGACTCATATTCTTCCTCAATAAAATAAGGATCGTGATACTCACACTTTCTGCTTTATAGGCTTGGTGTGAGCATCTGAAGAAATAACGAAAGGAAACAACTCCATTAACTACATTGTGCCAGTTGTTATTGCTACCTCTGATCCAGAGCCTTGCCCATACTATTTGCCCAGAAAGATATGGTAAAGCTGAGGTGTGAGGACTCTGAGAGAAGAGAGATGGGGAGGAAGCTGGCACCAGACAGAGTTTATAGGGTTCAGGGTATTCTAATGGTGCCTGATTCCCTAATACCAAGGCAATACCCAGGAGAGACCAGCTCCCTCAAGGAGGCCATTTTCTTTGAATGAATGTTACGAATATCCCTAAGAGTGTGCTGAGGGAGAGAGGGGGAGGAGAAGGGATAATAATAATCACAGGATTTGCAATTGGATGGGAACCTTAACAGATGAGACAAGCCAATCTTCTCATTTTATAGATGAGGAAATTTCAGCCCAGAGAAGGGAAATTATTTCCCTAAAGTCACAAGATGGTGAGTAGCAAAAGTAGGGTTTGAAGTTGATTCCAAATTTAGCGCTCTTGCCACTATACAAGGAAGACTGGAATGAAATGCTATCAAGATTTCAAAAAGTGGGCAGAGCTCAGAAGGAAGCACAAATGCAAGCCAAGGAGCTAAGAGGTAGGGGAGAGTCAGGGGAGCATTGCTTTTTTGTGGGGGTGAAGGCTGGAAGCAGGCAAAGTGGGGTGGGAACTTTTTTGTATATATGAGCAGAATTCAAGGCTGTTGTAATAGCACCAGGTGGCTTCTGCAAACAGCAGCTGTAGGCTGTAAGTCACAGGACAAGCACACAGCATATTTTATAAACACCTCTGGAAAATGAAGGGCTAGAAAGTGTTAGACTTAGCCCAGATATCCACTACACCCAATTGGATAACTGTGTCAGGGGTAAGAAAGGAGGGAAGGCAGTAGCAGGGACAGGGGGTGAAATTCCAGATTCAGCCAGGACTCACCCACAATGTCTAGCACGTCTGGTCTGATGAGAGGCTCCCCACCAGTGAGCCGGATCTTGTCCACCCCTTCCTTCACAAAGAGTTGGGAAAGGATCAGAATCTCCTTTGTGGTCAACAGGTCAGCCTTGGGAGTCAGTGGGACACCCTCCTCAGGCATACAGTACTGACCTGGGCAAGGGCAAGGGGGAAAGTGGGGAAAGTAGTCAGGTCCAAGGTTCCCTCAAAGAGCAATTTTCTATTATCTACAACTCTTGTGCTTCCCCCCACTACAACATAGTCACAATCTTCACCCTAAACACAGCTACAAGCCTGACTCAAGCCTTATATGATCAACCTAAACAGTTTTTTTTATTCTGAACCTAATAAAACAAGCATTTATAATATGACAGAATAAAAAAAAAGATGACTGCATACGAAACTGCAAATCTACTATGTACAACCTGATATTCCTGTAAAAAATACAGTAAAGTTATCATGTAACTTTTTTTGTTTTCCCCCTTTTTTCTCCCTTCTCCCTAACCTTGGAGATGCTACCATTAGACATCATCTAAATCTTACTCTTAAAAATACAGACTTACTCCTTACTCTAGCCCTAACCCAATCCTAAATTTCATCCCTTGTACTAAAATGTTGATTATTGAAGTGGGTAAGTATGGAAGCTCCTTGTCAACAGTGGTCAGTAAAAGTCATGAATTCTTCTCTGAATGGATGGAAGGCTTCCTAGAGGAGACAAGATCTGGGGAGTCATTTAATTAATGGGATAGATGTTTGGCTATCTGGGATGGGGGGCAGTAGAGAGCTAAAATAGTTTCAATGGTGGGGAGGAGGGAGAGGAGGAAAAATACCAACTTACAACGCAGGTTACATTTCTCGGTGAGGGAGATGCGCAAATAGTTGTGTCTTCTACCAAAGGTATCAGTGAGGAAAGCAGAAAAGGGGGCAGCATGATCTCGTAGAAACTCCCTCCTCCTGGCTGGGGATAGTGCCTGCAGAGATAAATCAGTGGGTATATATCTTCTTCATTAGTAAATAAAAAATTGGGGACATTAGTGCATTGTTAGTGGAGTTGTGAACTGATCCAACCATTCTGGAAAGCATTTTGGAACTATGCTCAAAAAAAGCAATAAAACTTCAAATTCTTTGATCCAACAATATCATCCCTAGGTCTATATCCCAAAGAGATCATAAAGGTAGGAAAAAGACTTATAGATACAAAAATGTTATGGCAGCATTTTGTGATGGCAAAGAATTGGGAAACTGAGGAAGTGCCCATCAACTATGGAAGATCTGAACAAGTTGCAGTATATGAATACAATGGGATACTATTGGGCTATATGAATTGATGAGCAGTTAGATTTCAGAAAAACCTGGAAAGATTACGTGAACTGATGCTATGTGAAGTGAGCAGAACCAAAACAACATTGAACACAGTAACAGCAACATTATATGATGACCAACTATGATTGACTTGGCTCTTCTTAGCAATACAATCAATGAACCAAGACAAAATTCCAAAAGATTCATAATGTAAAATGCTATTCACATCTAGAGAAAGAATGCTGGAATCAGTTGGTTGTTGTCCTTTGTTCTTGAAGAGGCTCAAAATGATGTCACTATGTTAGAGTAAAGTTAGTATGGCTGATCAGATTTATACAAATGCTCAGAATGCTCTGCCAAAGAACTGGAAAATGAATTGTTGCCCATCAATTGGGTAATGACTGAATAAGTTATGGTATATGAAATTAATGGAATATTATTGTTCTATAAAAAATGATGAACAAGCTGATTTTAGAAAGGCCTGGAAAGATGTACAAGATGTACAACTTTTGTTGAGCAAAACAAGTAGAATCAGGAATACATTGTACACAGTAACAGCAAAATTGTATAATGATCAACTATGAACGACTTGGTTCTTCTCAGTGGTTCAATGATACAAACCAATTCCAATGAACTTTGTTTTTATTTGTTTTGTTAAAGCCTTTTAATTTTCAAAAGATATTCATGGATAATTTTTCAACATTAACCCTTGCAAAATCTTATGTTCCAATTTTTTCTCTCCCTTCTCTCCTACTCCCTCCCCTAAATAGTAATCCAATAAATGTTGAACATGGTAAAAATATGTTAAATCCAATATATACATACATATTTATACAATTATCTGGCTGCACAAGAAAAAATAAATTAAAAAGGGAAAAAATGAGAAAGAAAATAAAATTCAAGCAAACAACAATAAACAGTAAAAATGCTATGTTGTGATCCACATTTAGTTCCCACAGTCCTCTCTCTGGATGTAGAGGGCTCTCTTCATCACAAAATCATTGGAATTGGCCTGAATCATCTCATTGTTGAAAAGAACTATATCTATCAGAATTGGTCATCATCTAATCTTCCTGTTGCCATGCACAATGATCTCCTGGTTCTGCTCACTTCATTTAGCATCAGTTCATGTAAGTTTCTCCAGGCCTCTTTGAAATCATCCTACTGATAGTTTCTTATAGAACAATAATATTCCATAACACTGATATACCGTAACTTATTTAGCCATTTTGTTAGGTTATCCACTCAGTTTCCAGTTCCTTGACACTAAAAAAAGGGTTGCACAAACATTTTTGCACATATGGGTCCCTTTCCCATCTTTAAGATCTCTTTGGGATACAAGCCCAATAGAAACACTGCTAGATCAAAGAGCATGCACAGTTTGATAGCCCTTTGGGCATAGTTCCAAATTGCTCTCCAGAATGACTGGATCACTTTACAACTCTACCAAAAATGTATTAGTGTCCCATTTTCACCAATAAACTTTGGACAGAAAATGCCATCTGCATCCAGATAGAGAACTATGGAGACTGAATGTAAATTAACACATGCTATATTCACTCCCTCTCCCTTTTTTTGTTTTTTGTTTTCCCCTCTCATGGTTTTTCTCTTTTGTTCTGATTTTTCTCTCCCAACATGATTCATAAAGAAATGCTTATTAAAAATTAACATAACAGAAAAAGAAAACTATTAAAAAATAAAATAAAGACAATGCTCTGCTACAGGTTGGTGGATTCTCAACTCTGCCTACCTCATATTTCTTTTTAGTTGGTTTAATTTTGCTTTGCTCATAGAGCACAGCACCTTCTCTGATAAGGGCACACCATGCTGGGTTCTATGCCAGTGTCTTCCATGTTAAACACTCAATTCTAAAGTTCTTGAGAGAAACTTTAAGAGTGAGTGCTTGCCCTGTTCTAAGTTCTCCATAAAAGTATTTTTGGCTAGTGTACATCTGGCATTCAAATGGATCAAAACATACTATTTTCACCTTTTTGTGTGTAGTGTGAGTTTTTCCTTTTGTTCCATTTCTTTTTTCAAACTATGACTAATGGGGAAAATGTTTTACATGATTGCACATGCATAACCTGTATCAGATTGCTTGTCAGGAGAGGAGATAGAGGGAACTCTAAATCTTTCAAAAAATGAATGTTGAAAATTATCTTTCCATGTATTTGGGGATACAAAGAAAAGTAAAAACAGCTCTTGCCCTCAAGGAGTTTATATTTTAAAGATTAGATAACATGTAAATAAATATGGACATATAAAAATCCAGATAAGTGGAAGGGCTGCTAAGCGGTGTCATAGTGCACAGAGTGCGGGGGCTTAGAGTCAGAAACATTCATCTTCCTAATTCAAATCTGACCTCAGACACTTAATAGCTTTGATGCCCTGACAAGTCATTTAACTGTTTGCCTTAGTTTCTTCATCTGTAACAAAGTAAAAAGAAAAAGTGGAAGGTAATCTTAGAAGGGAAGTTATCATCCCTTACAGGTAGCTAAGTACCACTGGCTTGCAATGACTTACCTACTTAAGTCCTAAAAAATTGTCTAAAATGCTGAGAAATTAGGTGATTTCACTCAGTAACCATTAAGATCTTGATTGAACCTCAGAAGCCCTATCATTTTACAAATAAGGAAAATGTGATCTAGGGATTGATGTGATTTGCCAAAATTACACAAAAAGCTTAAACTCAGAGACTCCAGAGCTATTTTTCTTTTCATTTTACCACTTTGCCTCCTTCCTGACTCAAAGTCTACCACTCTATCAAATATAACACAGTGTCTATCATTATTATATTACTATTGCTAGAATAATTATAGTAATAAGAGGATGCAGTAATTCAACAAAAAGTATCTTATTTGCATTGATGAAATACCCCTACCTAAGAGATCACATATCTTTGAAGTATTGATGTTTGCAACTCATTGTTGTGTCTGATTATTCCTAAGCCCATTTGGGGTTTTCTTGGCAGAGGTACTGGAGTGTTTGACATTTCCTTCCCTAGCTTATTTTATAGATGCAGAAAATGAGGCAAAGAGTAAAGTGACTTGGTCAGGGTCATATAGCTGGTAAGTGTCTGAAGCCAGATTTGAACTCACTATTATCCATTTTGCCACCTATCTGCTCTATAGTTTATAACTAGAGAGGCTTTGAACCATTATCTCATAAATCCTCTTCACAGGAACAATGAGGTAAGTAACACAAATATTACATGATGTCTTCCAAAACCAGTGGCTTCCCACTATTGTAGTTTTTGTTATTTTTCATCCTTCATTCTTGAAGAGAACTAATGAAATCAGGAAGGTGATATCTTGACTTGCAAATGAATTGGTTTTTCATGAGGTAGAGGTGTGCAGTCATCAGCTCCACTCTCCTCTCCAGAGTTATTGGAATCCAGTGATAAAACACAGGTCAAAACAACCGGCACTGGCCCCAGATGCAGTGGGGGGGGCCTTGACTTTTTTAAGCTAAGGTCTTTTCTCAGGTTTCATTTGTTTCATGTCAAAGCTCCCTTCCTGGCCACTACTTTCCTGTATGTGTTATCTCTTCCCTGGATGTGAGTTCTAAGAAAATAGAATGGTTCTCTTTGAGAACAAAGGATGAACAACAACAATTGTTTCAGTGACATGTGATTCTTTGTGACCCTATTTGAGATTCTTTTGGGCAAAGGTACTGGAGAGGTTTGCCATTTCCTTCTCTAGTTCATTTTACAGATGAGGAAACTGAGGCAAATAGAGGTAAATGCCTTGCCCAGAGTAACACAACTAGTAAATGTCTGAGTTTGGGTTTGAACTCATGTCTCCCTGACTGATTGATTTAGACAATGCCTATTCAATTTAAAGGCTAGAGAAGAATTGAGGCAAAAAAATGGCCTAATTTATCTTCTGAAAAGAATCAATCTGGGAGAGGAAAATCCTTTCTTGCCAAAACAGAAACAATTGTTTTTGACATTCACTTTGCATCATCAAAACCCAAATAATGAAGAAGCTTCCCGCTGCCTATCAAATAAAGGCTAAATGTTTCATCCTGACAGCCAACATCCCCTACTTCACTCCAAGACCATCTCCTCACCAGCTGACCTGATAAGGGGACTGGATATAGTACCCTGGAGGACTAAAGCTTCTGAAGTTCTAATTGATGAGTTTCTATGTGTGGGCCAACTATACCATGCTGTAGCCATCCTTCACTGGTCTCTCCAACCTGTCATTTTCTCAACACCACCTGAATCAGAGACAATGATACACTGGATCAAATCAATACAAACAGTGCTTCTGGAAAGGGTATCTCAATCTGCTCTCTTATGACTCCACTCATCTCTCCTGTCTGATTGTTAAATTTTCAGCAAGAGAATTTATACCTTAGAAATCAGCAAAGATTACAAATCAGAGCTTAAATTATTATTTTTTTGATAGTCTAGGCTCAAGAAAGTAATGGCAAAATGTTGTGCTCACATTTTCCCCAGAAAACCAGTTGTTAAACCATGTAATTTACCAGCACACTCCTCTGCTTTTAAGGAACAGCTAGATGATACGGTGGATAAAGTGCCAGGGTTGGAGTCAGGGAGACAGACATGAGACCCAACCCAAACTTAGACATTTACTAATCGTGCAACTCTGGTCAAGTCATTAACCCGATTTGCCTCAGTTTCCTCATCTGTAAAATGAACTGGAGAAGGAAATGGCAAACCTCTCCAGTAGCTTTGCCAAGAAAATCCAAACACAAAGAATCAGATGTCACTGAAACAACTGTTATTGTTTATCCTTTCTTCTCAAAGAGGACCATTCTACTTTCTTAGAACTTATATCAAGGGAAGAGATAACACAAATAGGGAAATAGAGATTAGGGAAGACAGTTTTAGTGTGAAAGAAATGAAGGACACAACAACAATTTCTGCTTATAACTGCAAAATAAAATTTCCCTCCATAGCTACCACTCTCCAAAAGGTATTGAATCCTCCTGGTAGAATTTAAGCTTTTTGAGAATAGGGACTGGTTTGCTTTTTTATATATGTATTCTTATTGCTTAGCAAGATGCTTAGCACAAAGTAAGCATTAATAGTGATTTTTTTTATCCATTCATTCATTCATTCAAAATCTGACATTACTCTTGTCTCACATAACTAAATTGAATATTTTCCACATTCCAGCCAAAATAGGCTGCTCTTCATTCTCCAATCTAATCCTGCCATTAAGTCTTCACTCCCATTCCACCATTCCTGGAATGGATTCTTTGTCATTTCCATTTTGTTTAAATTTGTCCCTTTTAGCATCAACTCTTCTTCTAGGAAGCCTTACAATCTTACCCTTACTGTCAGCCTCAGCAATCTCTTCTTTCTCAAATTCCTCATAGCATTTTTCCTGGACCTTTCTTTTAAATTTCTCCTTCCCTCTTCCTTATATTATAGCTGGTTGTGTCTATCTTTCTCACTTAAAGTTAATAATCATAAACTTAGAATCATAAACATGCAATCATAACAAAGTACTCCTCATACCCTTTGACCCAGTAGTTTCACTACTAAGGATATATATACCCCAAAGAGGTCTTTAATGGGGGGGAGGAGGAGGGAGGTTTAATTTTTATAAAAATACTCCCATGTATTTGTAAAGGAAAAAAAAAGAAACCCCAAAATAAAAAAAAAAACTAAAAAAAAAAAAAAACTAAAAAAACAAAAGAAATGTGCTCACTGATTGGAGACAGATTGAAAAAAAATGTTACATGAATATAATGAAATATTATTGGTAGTTTTCAGTCATTTCAGTCCTATCTAATGCTTTATGACCCCATTTGCCATCTTGGCAAAGATACTGAAGTGGTCTGCCATTTCCTTCTCTGGTCCATTTTATAGAAAAGGAAACTATAGAAAAGGGTTAAAAGACTTTCCCACATTCATACAGCAATAAGTGTCTGAAACCAGATCTGAACTTAAGGAAGATAAGACTTACTTTCTATAGATGTATCACTTTATCCACTGCATCACCTAATTGCCCAAAAGAATATCACTATACCATAACCCCCCCAAAAAAACTAACAAACAAATAAACAAACAAGCAAACAAACAAACAAAAAGCAATGACCAAAAGATTTAAGGATAAAAAGCTGGCCATGTGTGCAAGACGTTCTCAGTTCAAGTAATGAAAAATCCGTTAGGACTGAAATGATTGAAGAACAACAATAATACTGGAAACTAGACTAGTGAATTCACCTGATCTTTTTTTTTTTTTTTACCAGTCAAGTAGTATAAAGAATTCACAGAAATTCACCTGATATGACTCCAAGCAAAGAAAGCAGAGCCAAAAAAAAAAAAAAAGCTCCAAAACAACAAAACATGTGAAGGTAGCTATAATCATGTAACATCAACAATAACAGCAACAAAAGTTACATTATATAACCAGAAGCAGTTGAACAGGATCAAGAACACAAGGTCAATTTGGTACTACTATTTAAAGTCAAAATGCTCATCTTTCAGATTGGGTTAAAAATTAATAACTAACAAGTTTCAGACATATGAAACTCTTTCTATTCCTGTTTTTTTGCCTAATGCTCATTTTTCTTATGCTCTCAGTCATCTATGTGACTATAATGATAAATTTTATTCTGACTTTCATTCATGTATCTTCTTTAAAAGTATGCAGGGATTCATACCACAAAAGTTACTAAATTCTAAATAGCCGTTACCTTAGGTTACCACCATTAGACCAATATTCCCACAGCTATCAAAGAGAGAAGAAAAAGATCAAAATGGACAAAAATATTTAAGGTAGTTCTTTTGGTTGTCACAAAGAACCAGAAACTAAGGAAGATGTACATTAATCTGGAAGTGTCTTAAGCAAATTATGATGAATGCAATAGTATATTATTTCACCAAAGAAACCTGGGAATAATTATATGAACTGATAATTAAGTGAACAGAGCTAAGAGAAGAATTTCTGCAACATTATCAAGATGGACAACTTTGAAAGCCCTAACTCTGATCAATGTAATAAACTGACATGATTCCCAAGGATACAGAATAAAACATGCTATCCATCCATTGAGAAAGGAAATGGCCCCATAATACAGAATAAGAAATACATTTTCAGACACAACTAATTCAGGAATTTGTTTTACTTGGCTATGCATATTCACAAGAAGGACTTTGATTTTCCTTTTTTTGTTGTTGTTTTTTGTTTTTGGTTTTGGTTTTGGTTTTCATTTGGATTGGAATGGGAAGGAAAGAAAGAATGGAGATAGACAAACACAAAAAAAGGAAATAAAAAATTAGTTTTTATTTTTAAATGCACAAAAGAGTAGATAAAGAAATACAGTTATAGACTAAACAACTTTGAATGTTACAATGTTAAAAGAAAAACAAGAAACAAAAAAAAGAGACCCAAAATTTGAACATATATAATTCTCTTCTATAAAACCTTTTATATGAAAATACCCTCTTTATCTGGTATTAAGTTCAGAATTTAGAAGAAAACAAAGTTGAAGTGTTGTCTATTTCTCCCTTTCTCTGATAGCACAATATTTTGTGCATTGCAAATATTTAATAAATTAGAAAATTTTCTTTTCCTTTTTTAACTTCCATTTGAACACATGCCCTTCTCTCAATTAATGGGATCATCATCCTATTTAAGGCCCTAATTATTCCTTACTTGGGGTATTGCAATAGTTTGTTTTCAAATTGATCTCCCAGCCTCAGAACTTTTTTTTTTTTTTTTTACTCCAAATCCTCCACCAGAAAGCTATCAAGGGATTCTTCCTAAATCCCATGGATTCGATAAAATCCATGTCTCCCAATGGCCTCTAGGATCAAATATGAATTCTTCTGTTTGGCTTTTTGAGCTCTTTGCAATAGGGCCCCATCCTACTTTTCGAGACTTCTTAAACATTATTTCCCTCCACACATTCTATGATCCAGTCTCACTGACCCACGTACAACTCTCCATCTCCTCTTTCTAAGTCTATATATTGTGGCCCTATATCTGAAATGTATTCCCTCACCTCCAATTCTTCAAATCCCTTATTTCTTTCAAGATGCAATTCAAGTGAGACCATCTACATGAGGTCCTCCCTGGTTCTCTTACTTATTTGTCCAAGGCTGTCTTACATCTGTTTTGTTATACTTATACACTGAAATGTTCCCCATTAGAATGTATATTCCCTGAGGGCAGAAGGACTGTTTCATTTTTGGTTTTATGCTCATTGCTTATCACAGAGCGTGGCTCCTAACAGAAAGCTTAATAAATGCTTACAATTTAATTGACTTGGCGCAGTTCACTTCAAACCATCAGACAAACTTCAGAGTTCTTTCTATTATAGTAAGTGATACAGCATATTTTTGGAAAGCGTTTTGAAAACTTTAAGAGGCTATATGGAAGATGATAATAATAAGAATAAAATAAGAATAAAAACAAAGAAAAGGAGGAGAAAGAGGAAGAAGGAAGAAGAAAAGAAGGAGGAGGAGAAGGAGGAAGAGGAGGAATAAAAAACGATGATGATGATTATGATGATGATGATGAAGGAAGGAAGAATGGAAGGAAGAAAAAGAAAGAAGAGGAGAAGGAATAAAAGGAGAAAGAGGCAGTGGAGGAGGAGGAGAAGGAAGAAGGAGGAAGAGAAAAAAGAGGAGGAGGTGACGGTAGTTATTTCTTATCTCTGTACCTAGAAATCTCTACCACTCCACTCTTGTCTCCTCACAGGAAAGAAAGGTTTATTTCTAATTGTAGAAACACATTCTCCCTATTGCACCCCTTAACTACTTACTATCTCTAAGTTTCCTGAGTCTTTAGCCCTAAAGAGCTATCAGGGCAGGAGCAGGGAGGAAAGGGAGAGGCAAGCAGAGGGTTAAAAGAATTAGTGGGATTTCAGATAAAGAAGGAGAGGGGAGGTCAGGGAATAGGCAATAGAGTAGGATCCTATTCCAAATCAATCATACCTTGAGGTCAGGCTACTTGGCAGAGCATCCAGGGTATGATGTTCCTGGACTTTGGAAGAATATTCTGGTTGCCTCAATTCTCTCCCCATTTCACTCCATTCTCTACTCAGCTCCCAAAACAATCTTCTTGCAAACCTGACCATGCTACACTCCTCCCCTCAACTCAATATACTATAATAGCTCCTATTACTTCTAGGATTAAAAAAAATCCCATTTGGTTTTGGAAATCTTTCACAACCAAGTTTTCTGTTTCTCATTTCTATATGCCATTTGACTGATACACTGGCCCTCTTGTAGGTCCTCCATTTTCTGACTCCACTTCCCTGGCTATTCACCTGGAATTTTCTCTCTCCTCCTTTTTACCTCCTGGTTTTCCAGGCTTCCTTCAAGACTTAATCAAATCTCATTTTCTGCAAGAAGGCTCTCCTGCTATTCACCAATTCTAGTATCTTTTGAGATCATATTGCATTTACATTTCCAGAATGGGAGCTTCTTGAGGATAGCAATCACATACATAGTAAGGCTGAATCATTGTTAGCTGACTGACTGACAAATTTAGACTTTCTTTCCCTTAGTGCCTCATCACATGTTTCTGGCTTTGTCCCCATCATCTTTCCTGATAAGAAAGAGTTGTTGTTGTTGCTAGTCTGTTGTTTTCCCCTTGTTCCTGATGAGGACCAAGGACCAATGATATCCCAGATGATGTCTCTATTTGTGCATGAAATGAATTTAATAGAGGCAGAGTTGCAAAGTCATTAGCTTCTCTCTTTCAGAGTCATTAAAATCTAGTAGTAGAATAAAAGTTAAGATGACTGGTGATGGCCAAGGTCAGCTTCAATTTCTGACAAGCTCTAAGCTTGTCACAATACCTGTTTCAACTGCCTTTGTGGCTGCTGGAACAATTTGTCCTCATTCACCCATTCTTCCAAGGGAAAGTCTTCACATGCTCGGGGTAGACACCCCCCTAACTCACCAATGGGTTTGGGACCTGTCAATTAGCCTCTATTGGTTTAACCCAAGACAGTCTGCGGGGTGTGGCTGCTGAACATACTTCTTGGAGCCTTAGTAAGATTTGGGTGAAAGGTGCACTTCAAAGTTGGATGTAAAGCTCTGAAAAGGCTTCAGCAAGCCTTTCATACCAGAAGTGCTAGTCCTTCTTGAACACCCCACATACTCATCCTCATTGCCAAGAAGTAGAAGGCAGTACAGAAGAGAGCTCGGGGGTAGTATGTGGCTCAGGAAGGGCTAGGCACCAGCCCTGTAAAAAGATGAGTTCATTATTATTCATCTTCACATCAGACTCAGCTATTAAGGAGTTCAGAATTAGGGATAGAAAGAGAAAAATGGAATTATCCTTGCTCTTGAGTTTATGTTCTATTGAGAGAGACAACTATGTGTCAGGCAGCTAGGTGGCTCAGTAGACACAGTGCTGGTCCTGTAGTCAGGAAGGCCTTGGGCATTTGCTGGCTGTGTGAGTTTAAACAAATCATATAATCTCCATTTGCACTGATCCACTGGAGAAAGAAATGGCACTCCACTCCAGTTATCTTTGTCAAGAAAACTCCTTATGGGGTCACAAAGTGAAAATGGCTAAATGACTGTAACACTGTGTGCCCTGAAGAAGCTTACAATCTAATAGAGGACATATACATGCATAAATACATACAAAATAAATGCCAGGTTATCTGATGGGACTAGTCACTGGTTGGGGGGGAGGGGAGGGAATGTGAGACAAGAATTAGGAAAGGCTTTGAATATACTAGAGATTCTAAGAGCCAAGCCTAGAAGGGGAGCCCAGAGTCAGTAGAGCATGCATTCTAGGCAGTTATTCAGCTGTGTCAGGATCTCATGGACCAAACTGTCCAAGGTTGTATTTTTTTTAATACTAGAATAGTTTGCCATATCCTTCTCCAGTGGATTAAGGTAAATAGAAGTGAAATGACATGCCCAGAGTCATATAACTAGTATGTCTCTGAGGCTGGATTTGAATTTAGGTCTTCCTGACTCCAGCACCCACTCATTATACAGGAGTAGTTTTTGTTTGTTGAGTTGTTTTTCAGTAGTATATGACATCATTGGGTTGTTTTTTTTTTTTTTTGTAAAAATACTATAGTGGCTTACCATTTCCTTATCTAGTTCATTTTACAGATGGGGAAACTGAGGCAAACAGATTTAAGTGATTTTCTTAGAATCACACAGCTAGGAAATGTCTGAGACTGGATTTGAATTTAAGTCTTTATTACTCCAGTACCTGCTCATTATACAGTAGTAGTAGTTGTTGTTTTTTGAGTTGTTTTTCAGTGGTATATGACATCATTTAGAGTTTTCTTTGTAAAAATAGTGGAGTGGCTTGCCATTTCCTTCTTCAGTTCATTTTATAGATGGAGAAACTGATTTAAGTGATTTGCCAAGAGTCACACTGCTAGTAAAAGTCTGAGGCCACATTTGAACTCAGGAAGATGAGTCTTCCTGACTGCAAACCTAGTGCTCTCTCTATTGCACCACCTAGTCACCCAAGGTACAGGGGAGCTGTATAAAAAGCAGAGAGATGAAGATATTATGTCAATGAATGTCAAGTGTAAAGAACAGCAGGAAGTCTAGTTTTCCTGGGCCATAGAATATGTGAAGGGGAGTAATATCAATGAGTTGTGGTTAAAAAAAAAATACATTAGTTGGGTAAAGGCCTAGAGCATGCAGGATATGAGCAATAATCAAGGTTTGCCCTGGGCTGTGCCTGAATGATTTATCACAGTGTAAAGAAGCTACTCCAGCATTCTTTACAGGTGTCCCAACTCAGAGCAAGGCAGCCATGAATCCATTCCTTTGTTACCAAATGACTACACCTCAGGGTGTACTGGAGGGATTGAGGTTTTTCTGTTGGCAAGACCTCTAATGCCCTCTGGGGAGAAAAGCACCAAATCTACTCAGTCTGTGCTGTTCAGTATCCAGTCCCTGTACCTGGCCATTTGGGGATTGGGGAGATGCCTAAGGGGAGATCAAGGAGACCAAACCTATGATTTCATTAGTAGGGAACAATCCCTCCATCAATATAAATTGGTTCTTGCTCTGCAACTGGCAATCTTTAAGTTAGGTTAAATATCTTGCTCTGACAATAAGAGAATATATGTCAAAAGTGGTTTTGAAACCAGCGAGGCAACTAAGTAGTTCAGGGATTCTGGAAGACCTGATGCTTACTTAGAAGTATGATCCAGGACGAGTCACTTAACCCAGTTTGCCTCAGTTTCCCCATCTGAAAAATAAACCACTCCAGGATCCTTGTCAAAAAAATCCCATGGATAGTTATGGTCCACAGAGTTACAAAGAATTGGGCTTGACCAAATAACAGACTTGCACTTAGATCTTCCTGATAATGAAGTTAGCTCTTCAATATTCTCCACTGTTCTTTTCTACAATATAGTTAATAATAAATGCTTGTTAATACTAATTAGCATATATTTTGTGACTATCATTGTAATTAATCCTTTTGCCAGACCATGAATCTCATAAGGATAGGGACTAAGTATTCATTAAATTTTGTTATACTTTCTCTGATGAATATAGTATTTTGTATACAATATGCATTTAATAAATGTATATTGAATGACTGCCACTATGCCTATCTCATGAAGGGAAGAAGAGTTTATATGATTAGAAGACACATCTAATAAAGGTGTTTATTTTATTTTATTTTTATTTTTTTTTTTTTTTGGTTACTGGAAAGCTCTAGATAACTGAAGGGGAAAATCAGGCTGCTTCCCCCATTCTTTCAGATTCTCCATTGTCATTCCACTAGCACCAGAGCTAAGAATATTTTGTGGTCAGAGCATAGACTACTACCTCATCAATCAGGAACTAAAAAGAGGAGGGGAGATAAAGGGAGCTTAACACAGTCCATTATCTGGTAGCTCCCTGTTTTAAACAATTATTGCTAATTAGATGTTAATCTCTATTGTTATAGGCAGCTGAAATTCTACAAGAGATGTTAACATCCTCTAACTCAGGAGTTCTTAATCTTTCTATGATATGAACTCCTTGGACAGTATGGCAATGCTCTTCTCAGAATGTTTTTAAAAACATAAAACACATAGGATAACAAAAGAAACCAATTATACTGATATATAATTATCTGTATTTATATCTTAAAACTAAGTTCATTGAACTCCCAGGAACTCCTCTAAATTTTAAGCCCTGTATCTCTTCCCCCTCCTCCTCAATACCAGCTGTTAACAAAAATGACAACGTTATCCAACTCATGGCAATCCTCAGGGCCTGAACTCCAGGCAAGGTGAAGAAGCCAGTGTTATCCTGGACACATGCCCACGTTCCTTCCTCCTGAGCTCTCCTTTCCAAATCCCTGATCTCTGTCTGAACAGCTTGAGTCAAGGGTCCAAGATGTCAGCTATCTCGGGAATTCACGTTTATTCCAGGGCGTGGGATTGTTTGCTGTGTTTTTTCCTCTCTTTCCTTTAAAACAGCTATCCTGGTCTCCTACCTCCCCCAGGGCCTAGGTGTCCCACTCCTGATTCTACCCGGAAGACAGACTAAGCCACCACGAGTGGAGAGAGTTTAGGGAGTGGGGGGAATGGGAAAGTGAAATCTAAGAAACCAGAAACTGAGAAGGTGAGAAAGCCAAGGGAAATGATTCAGCAGGAAGGGAGTAAAGCAATAATGAAAGGCATGGAGGGCCAGGCAGATTCCACTTAAGGTGTACAACTTGTGGTTTAGTCAGATTCTGCTATACTGTAACTCCTCCTATCCCCATATGCCCAGATTAACTTCTGAGAGAGAGAGAAACAGAAGCAGAAAGACAGACTGACAGAGAGACACAGACACACACAGTGACAGTGACAGAGAAAGAAAGACAGAGAAAGACACACATACATACATATGAATGCAATCACATACATAAGAAAGCAAACATTCTTCTCGACTACAAAGAAAAATAACAAAGTAGTAGTCTCACCCATCCTAACTTAAAACTAGGGGCTCAGGCAGTAAATTATAAATGCATAAATACTCCATTTTGGCATTTTCCATGCTTTCTAAAATTCCCTGTGGTTGCAAAGGCAGCAAGGAGTGTCAGGTCCAAAGGGCAGTGACCCTGAGCTTGCTTCCCCAATGGCACAAGAACCAAAAAGAGCAGAGGAGCTGAAAGAAGGAAGCAGCCCCAACATACTCGATCTTAGATCACTAGTGCTAGGATTTCAGGCTCCCATGAGGCCATGTACCCACAGACGAGGCAGCTTACCAACCCTGACTCAAGAATTTATATATGTAAAAAAGTTTCTTCATACACACACAATGGGGGCTTCTTTCTTTTGAAGATAAACAAGCATCATCTCTTAGCTACAAGTAACTCTCAAGATAGCTGTGCCATAGATTATCCTAAACTTTTAAATATCCACCTCTGAAACTAATGAGTTGTGTTACCCTGGGCTACTTACTTCAGTTTTAACTAGTTATGTAATTCAATAACTATTTCGTTAGTTTTACTCCTCTGAGATTCAGTTTCCTCATCTGCAAAAAAGATATTCCTTGAAGTCCCTTTCTAGCTGTAACACACGACACTATCTATAACTATACAGCCGTGTATCTTGAATGTACATAGTTGTTTGCAGGTCATCCCCATCAGAATGAGGAGGCGAGGGACCCTGTTTATGCCTTTCTTTCTTTACATTTTTTAGTGCTTAGCGTATCACGTAGTATTCACGTAAATAAGTGTTTTATTCCCTAAATAACTAACTCTAGCTGGTTTTCCCCCAATGCTGAGTGTCCCCATCATCTTGGTGGGACATGCATAGACACAGGAGACCTATGGTGACAGCCATAAAAAACCTAACCATGCAGACATCTCCCTGCCCTGAAACCCCACCACAAATGTCCGTAATAAGGACAAAGATCATTAGCAGCAGTAAATAGTACATGTATAAGTGAATGGATATAAGTGCATATATAAAATATCAACATATAATAAGTGCCCAAGAAGCGGAGCAATGTGTAGAAAGAATTCTAGATCTTAGTTAGAGAATCCTGGGTTCAAATCCTGTCCCTCTTATGTAGATCCTGTGTGACTCCAAGTCAGTCAATTAACTTCTCTGGACCTATTTCTACTTCCACAAAATGAAGAGGTTGGACTAGAAAGCCTTTATCCTAAGATCTGGTGGTCTTTCTGAGGTTCTTTCCTTCCCAGAAAAATGAAGAGGCTGGAACAGATGATCCCTAAGGCCCCTTCTAACTCAGAATTCCCAATATGGAGAGTAGAGACTCGCGTTCATTTTTATATCCTCTCCAGCAGCTGCCCACAGAGCAGTTACACAATAATCTCCTTTAAGATAGGCAACAGCTATTTTTCTTGACAGAGTCTTGTATTATTAAACGATTTGAGAACTAGAGCTGTCAGTGTTGCTGAGTTGTTTTAGTCACTCCTGACTCTTTGGGAGCGCATGGGGGGTTTCCTTGGTAAAGATAGAGGAGTGTTTGCCGTTTCCTTCCCCAGCTCATCTGACAGATCAGGAAACCAGGGAAACAGGACTAAGTGACTTGCCCAGGGCATTCGGTTACTAAGTGTCTGAGGCTGGATTTGACCTCAGATGAGTCTCCTGACTTCAGGACTGCAGCACCTCACACCCTAACTGGAAGAAAGGAGAATAAAGAAAAAAAAGAATAGAAGAAACTCGGGGACCTGAAGGAACCTCCAGTTTGGTGGCAGAAGTCCGCACTGTTCAGGCCTTCCGGCCTAACAGGAGTTGCACTGCCTGCCCTCGGGCGGTCCATGGTGTGATGGGAGGGGAGGGAGACTTAGTGCTAGTTAGGAACTGCTCAAGCCCCT
The DNA here is from genome assembly GCF_048593235.1 of Sminthopsis crassicaudata. Classification (NCBI taxonomy): domain Eukaryota; kingdom Metazoa; phylum Chordata; class Mammalia; order Dasyuromorphia; family Dasyuridae; genus Sminthopsis; species Sminthopsis crassicaudata. Next base: position 281,229,254 of record NC_133620.1, on the reverse strand, counting down.
GTCTTGCTCTGCCCGCCTGAGGTGGGAGACCGCTAACAACACTTACAAAGTTCCTAGCACAAGTCCTTGCCAATCCTTGGGATGGTGACCGATTAGCTGGGTCTGAGTTAAGAAAGGACACACACACACCACACACACACACACACCACACATACACACATATAACACACACCACACATACATTCACCACACACACTACACACATATAACACACACATACAACACACCACACATACACACAACACACATACAACACACAACACACACAGACACACAGACACACAGACACCACACCCACACCCACAGGGCCATTTTTAGTGTTTTGGGACACTGCCCCATGAGTGCCTCTCCTAAATCCATTAGCCGAGTGTAGTTTGGGCTCTATACCGGAGGAGGGGTTCCGGCCCGCGGGAAGAAGCCCGCCCCAAACAGGACGGGGTTCTCCGGGAGGAGCGGGACTTCTCCCTGCCGGACTTTACCCCTTCACGGCTTACCTGACCAACTTTCCCTGTAAACTTAGAACAGCTCCTAACGACAGAGTATTATGTAAGGCCATCCCCAGCCTTTGGTCAGAGAGCGCTTGGCGAGGGGGCCCGAACTGTCAGAGGGATAGCGGGCCCTTCCTCGGAGGCCCCAGCCCCGTCCCCCCGGGGAGAAGGCTCTGGAAGGAGAAAGGACAGTTTGTGACACACGTGAGGCGGATGCAACACCGTGTCACAGTCCCACACCGACCCACAGGGTCTCTGCAGTCCGAGCTCAGGGAACCCCCCACCACGCTCCTTTATCACAGGGGTGGAACACGCACTGGAGACGTCAGGGACACACTCGCTTGGGGGTCTCCGACCCCCTTCTAGCAAAAGTCGGCAGACTTTGAAGTCCGAGGGCTAGCAAAGCCCGGGGAGCTCCTTCCGCCCCTCCCACGCCCCAGCCCAGCCGCTGCGCGCACCGTGCCTTTTTGACTCCTCCTCCCCACTCTCTAAGGGCTTAGGGGTCGCCAGCAAGAGGGTAGGCGCCTGTGGGCCGGGCGGGGGCGCACTCTCCGAAGGGCCGGGCTCCCGCCCCCCTGGGGGATACCCAGAAGGCGCTAGTTCACCTGTGCTTCTGGCAGAGCCGGCTCCCCACGCCGAGGCAGCGTCACGGGGCCCCCCGAGCTGCAGCTCCTACCGGCAGCTCGCAGGAGTCCCGAAACCGTCCGGAACAGTGACCGTGCAGCCATGGGGCCAGGAGAGAGGCAGTCCACTCCCCGACCTAGGACTCCCGGCGACTCACTGATCCCCGCTAGCTCAGTTCCTATTTACCCCCTCAGAGATCCCAATTCAGGAGAGGCGGGGCGGGGGCGAGGCCCGCGCAGCCAATCAGCAATCAGCGCCGGTGCCTCGATGCTTTCTGGGACTTGTAGTCCCAGGCTCCTTTAAACTGGGGCCGGACACTTCTGTCCCGATACCGGGAACTGAGAGCCCGAGATTTTGGTGTAAATGACAGTTCCGCTGCCTAGTCTTCATCCCGCACTGGATGAATAGCTTCCCGCCCTGGCCCGCGCTTCGGGCTCCTTAAGGGTTGTCACGGATGCCCCTTACATCCATGCAGTGAGAAACTGGTCTTCTCCGAAATACGAAGAAACAGCTGAACTACACCCGCACTCCCGCAGGGACTCAGGGGCCGCCAAGGGGTCCTAGGTTGTTTTCTTTAAGTTTTTACGAGTATCCTTAGCGCTGAGCACAGCGCACGGCGCACAGCAGCCCCTCTGGCCCTGGCCAGGCTTAACGCGCCGGGTGCACTTGTCTGGGGAGCCCTGTGTTCTCGGGAACCGTGCCGTGTGACAGACAGAACCACACACCGGGTCAGAAGAGGTCCCTTAAATACCGACTCTGACTGTCATCTCCTTAACCCCGAGCAGGCAAGTTCTCACCCGAGAACCAATTTAAATAAAATGTAGAGAAAGGTGTAAGAAGTGTGTGTGTGGTATGTGTGTGTGTGATGTGTGTGGTGTGTGTGTGGTGTATGTGTGTGTGTCTGTGTGTGGTGTGTGTATGTGTGATGTGTGTGGTGCGTGTGGTGTATGTGTGGTTGTGTGTGTGATGTGGTGTGTGTGTGGTGTGGTGTGTGGTGTGTGTTGTGGTGTGTGTGGTGTGTGTGTGTGGTGTATGTGTGTGGTGTGTGTATGTGTGGTGTGTGTGTGGTGTGTGTGGTGTATGTGTGTGGTTGTGTGTGTGATGTGTATGTGGTGTGTGTGTGGTGTATGTGTGTGTCTCGGTGTGTGGTGTGTGTATGTGTGGTGTGTGTGATGTGTGTGTGGTGTATGTGTGTGTGTGTGGTGTATGTGTGTGTGTGTGGTGTGTGTGGTGCATATGTGTGTGTCTGTGTGTGGTGTGTGTATGTGTGGTGTGTGTGGTGTGTGTGTGGTGTATGTGTGTGGTTGTGTGTGTGTGGTTGTGTGTGTGTGGTGTGTGTGTCTGTGTGTGGTGTGTGTGTGGTGTGTGGTGTGTGTGGTATGTGTGTAGTGTATGTGTGTGTGTCTGTGTGTGGTGTGTGTATGTGTGGTGTGTGTGGTGTATGTGTGTGGTTGTGTGTGTGATGTGGTGTGTGTGTGGTGTGTGGTGTGTGTGTGGTTGTGTGTGTGATGTGGTGTGTGTATGTGTGTGTGGTGTGTGTGTGATGTGTATGTGTGTGGTGTGTATGTGTGTGTGGTGTGTGTGGTGTGTGTATGTGTGGTGTGTGTGGTATGTGTATGTGTGGTGTGTGTGTGGTGTGTGTGTGGCGTGTGTGGTGTGTGTATGTGTGGTGTGTGTGTGTGGTGTGTGGAGTGTGTGGTGTGTGTGTGGTGTATGTTTGTGTGTGGTGTGTGTATGTGTGGTGTGTGTGTGGTGTTCATGTGTGTGTGGTGTCTGTGTGTGATGTGTATATGTGTGTGTGTGTGTGTGTGTGTGTGTGTGTGTGCGCGTTAGGAGGGGTCAGTCATGAAGGGTTTTGAATGTTCCTTCTTTCCCAACTCTAAATGTAGTTGTTCCTTTATTGCACCTCTCCCCATCCTGCAGGGTCCCTGGAGATGGCCCAGGCTGCCTTGTCACATGGGAGAGAATGGTCAAACACATTTAACCACGATCTGTTTCATTTCCCATCAATGTTGTGGGCTGTTATCCAGTCTTGTTTTAGATGGTGAGAGTGGAGGCTCGGTGGAGAGGTGAAAGTCTAAAACATGAGATATCCTGACAAAGAGCAGCCCTTCCCGGACATCACACTGGGAGCTTTAAGTGATCACTGAAAGCTTTAGCACTGAGGTAACTGGTCTTTCGTTCTTAAGAAAAGATTCAGCAAGACTTAAGGAAGAAAAACTGACTGGGAAGGGGATCCGAAGGCCATCCAGCCCGACCTCCCCTCACCCCCCCACACATACACCTACGAGTTCATCCCTGACCAGAAATCTCTTCCACTACATAAAGTTATAACTTATTAAAGTATCTGTTGTATGCCAACCTCCGTGTATAGATACAGACAATTGTAAATTGTACATGTAAATCAGATAAGACAATAAAAGATAGTCTATAAATTGGAAGAGAGTATTAGCAACTTAAAAAAACAACAACAGGAAAAGCAATACAAAGGAAGTTAAGGAAGGAAGTCACATTAACACATTACATTAAAAGCTACATTAAGGAACCTTTGAGCTGAAGGTGGGAGGGAGCGGAGTCCAGGAAGAGGGCTGAATGGCAGCTTGTACAAAAGCACAGATGGGAAGTGGGATACTGAGTTTGGGAAGTAAAAAGGAAAACTTGTCTGAAGTACGGAATGTATACATGGAACTATATAAGTAAATTTACAAGTAAATAGACTTATGCAAAAGTAAGTCCTGAAAGGTGGGTCAGAGCCAAATGATATAACACTTTAGATGTCTAGCTGAGGAGTTTGTCTTGGAGACAATAGGGAGCCACTGAAAACGTCTAAACAAGGAAGAGAAGATAAAACTTCTGAGGAAAATTACGTTTTCATCTATGTGGGAGAAGAATTCAAGAGAGAAGGAGCTGTATGTCTGACAGAATAAAGCAGAACAGGTGAAAGGGAACGAGAGTCTGAAGAAGAGCGGTTGCCGTTTGAGTGATAAGAAGGAAAGAGATGCAGAATGTTGTGGAGATAGAATCATTAAGACTTCACAACAAATAGTCAGTTACTAATTCCTTAGCCTTCTTAAATGCCAAGATCTGCTCCCTCCCCCCACTTCTGTCACATTCTAGATTGGTCATATTCTAGATATCACCATCCCTCCAGAAGTGTTGCACTTCCCTAATTAAAAATTCACACATATTCCAATTTGATCACTATCGCAGCTCTTAAATCTGTTCTTTATCTCCATCAGGCCCTCCAATCATCCCCTCTGCTTAGGATTTCCTAAGGCCCTGGCAACCTCTGATCTAACTTTCCTTTTCTCTCTTTCCAGTACCAGCCATTTCAACTCTGTACATTCTCTGCTCTTGAAAGTTTTGATCCCTTGACCCAACCCCCTCATATTTTGATAAACCCTGGCCTTGCATTATACTTTCACTTTTTCTGATCCTATTCATGAGTCTGGAAGAAGTTCCATGGCCATGCTGATTGGCTACATGATAAATCCATTTTATCCAACATCAAATGAGCCCTTGCTGCAGCAAGACGGTCTTTTTATGCCTATCTAAAGCATTCCACTCAGGCAACGAGGTGGCATGATGGAGTCAAGAAGATTTCAAGAACAGTTCAAATCTGGCTTCACCTACTTATTAGCTGTGTGATTCTGAGCTAATCACTTTACCCTATGTGCTTTAGTTTTCTCATAAGTAAAATCAGCTTGGGGAGGAAACGACAAATCACTCCAATCACAAATTATCTTTGCCAAGAAAACCCCAAGTGAGATCACAAGAGTCAGACATGACTTAAAAAAAAAAAAAAAAAAAAAAAAAAAAACAGCAAAAACTATCACAAACCTTTTCCCTCCTAAAGCCTTCTCCACCCCCTTATCTGAAGGTCTTGCCTCTTATTTTATGGAGAAAAATGAGTCCATTCCTGTTGAGATCTTTCCTTCCTCATTCTCTTTATTGCAAAATCTCTTGACATTTCCCACTCTCACCTCCTTTCCTTCAGTCCCTAAAAGAGATGCCTTTGTTTGATCCTCTCTCTCCCTCTCTCTCTCTGTTTCTGTCTCTTTAACTGTCTGAACATCTGTCTGTTTTTTTTTCTCTCCATCCCTATCCAATTTCTCCCTATCTATTGGATCTTTCCTTCTTTCTCCACTGCTTTAAAGTACGCCCAAGTCTCTCCATCTTAAAAAAAAAAAAAAATCCTCATTGAACTCTATCATCCCTTTGAGATTATGTCCTATATTTGTTTTTCCTTTTTTTAGCCAAATTCTTTGAAAAATTTGTCTACACTTGCTGCCTTCTCTTCTCTTGCCCTTCAGACTTTTGTAATCTGACTTCTGACCTCATGATTCTAATGGAATTGCTCTCTCCAAAGTTACCAATGATTCCTTTACTGATTGATAGTCTTTTCTTAATCCTTATCATTCTTAATCCATCTACTGCATTTAACACTCTTGACCTTCCCCTTCTCTTGAATCTTCTCTCCTCTCTGGAGATGACTGATGTTTCTGAGATTTTTTGCTGATTTAGCCTCAACTGTGGGTTTTCCTTTAATCTAAGTGCTGGATCTTGTTTATTTCTCCTTTTTCATTCAGTCTCTTGTAGAGAAGAGATAACTTCATTAATTCCCATAGGTTTAGCAATCATCTCTATTCACAAGACTCCCAGATCTATTCAGCCCAGTCTCCCCTGAGCACCAATCCTACATCACCTGTTAGGTATTGACATCATAAAGTCAATATGTCTAAAATATAAATCATTATCTTTCTCCTAAACTGTCCCTTCTTTCAAATTTTCCTTTTTCTTTTGAAGACACTGCCATCTTTCTGGAGGTTTATCGCCTCCTAGATATTTATCACTCTCATTACTTTCATATATTACTATAACTCCTTAATTTGTCCCCCTATTTCAAATTTTTCCACATTCTAGTCCATCCTATACCCTTCTGACAAAACACTTGCCTTAAATATGATGATGTCACTCCTCAATAAATCCAATGACTTTCTCCATCTACAAACTCCTCATTGGCTTTTAAAGTCCTCTACAATCTTATCCCAACCTGTCTTTCCAACATCATTGAATTCTACTCCCCTTCCTTCACTCCATGACACCCAGTCAAAATGTCCTCTTCTGTCTTCTTCATCTACTAGAATCATTATGTCTTATCTCTGTAATTTTGTCCTAGACATTCTATGTGCCTGGAATGCATTCTTCACCCCAATCTCATAGAATCCCCTTCCCTTAAGATAAACCATATACCTTCTGTTTTCTGATTTCCTAACCAAGAACTAGTGTCTTTCCTCCCTAACTACCTTGTGCTTAGTTACTCTGCATTTATTTTTACATAATCCCTTTGTATTTATTCTGTATGGATTGAACATACAGTTCAGTATACAGTAAAGCATGTTATATTTTTGTTTTATTATTGTCATTGTTTTCCTTATTGTTTCTCTCATTAGAATGTAAGCTTCTTGGGGAGAGGGATTATTTCATAATCTATACTAGTATCCCCAGTTCCTAACATAGTACCTGATATGGAGTAGATATTTAATAAGTGCTTGTTAAATTGATCAAAACTTAAGAACTTAAAAGTAGAGGAACCTGCCATCTCTGAAGATTCTTCATTTCATTTGTGGTCAGATTTGTTTGTTATGCACTATTTCCCCCTCTTCTTGTCAAACCTAATTCTTTCTCCTAATAAATTCTTCCCATTGTTCTGAGTTTGGCTATCTGACATTGATCAAGAAAAGTGAAACACCTCTTCTACTAAAATATTGACATAACAGTTATCATGACTCCTGGAAGTGTTCTCTTCTTCAGGATGCCCATTCACAGGTCCCTCAACTGATCCTTGTACAGTATGTTCCTGAGGTCTCTCTCACCATCCTGGTAATGCTTGTCAATACCCAGAACTGATTACAATACTTCACTCAATCAAATAGTGCTTAAGTGCATTGGTAATAGAAATTAGAAAGAAAGGCAATCTTTTCTCAAGAAGGAATATGTTCCAATGGAGAAGTCAACACATAAAAGAAAATTGAAAAGAAAAAAAAAAAAACAGGCAGGGAAAGAGAGAATAAGAGGCAAAGGTAGCCAGTGCTGGGGCATGGTAGAAGTCCAGATTACAACCTGGAAAGGATTAAGACATGGCTGACCCAGGCATCCTCCTTAAAATGGAGATTCTGAGAGGAGCCTTCCCCTCAGAGGGATAAATCTACAAGGCCAGAGAATACATCTAGTGTAAAAATTTTGGGACTGCAATGACCTTCAGAAAGAAGAGCTGGAGAAAGTCAGAAGTGCAGAACCTCAAGATATGGCTTAATCAGGGTTAAATATAGTGGAACTATTAGCTCTCATATTCTATAAATAAATCTTACCTTAAGGCAATTCAAGATAGGATTAGTTTTTTAACAAGACCCACTGTGATTAAGTGTACTGAATAGAATGTTGGTCTGGAAGTAAAGAAGATTTGGATTCAAATCCTATATCTGACAATTATTAAATATCTCAGGAAAGTCACAATGCTTTAGAAACTCAGATTCCCTATCTATAAAAGTGAAGTGATACCTATAATCCTTGTCTCACAAGGTTCTTGTAAAGTTGAAATAAACCAGTATACATAAAGTACTTTGAAATTATACTCATATAAATACTATATATAGATATATTTGTGTGTGCATATATACATATATAAAGTATATGATTATATATATACACATATACATATATATGCATATACATGTATATATATATATATACATATAATCATATACTTTTTTTTCCCTGAGGCAATTGGAGTTAAGTAACTTGCCCAGGGTCACACACAGCTAGGAAGTGTTAAATATTTGAGACCAGATTTAAACTTGAGTCCTCTTGACTTCAGGGCTAGTGCTGTATCTATTGTACCACCTAGCTTGCCCTCTATGCTCATAAACTTTTATAAAAGTCCATGGCTTCTGTTTCATATTTTTGACTTATATTAAACTTGCAATTTCTTAAGTTCCAGATCTTTATTCATATAACTGTGATCCAGAGAAACTTCCTTTATTCTGTACATGTGAAGTTGATCTTTTGAATTTATATATACATCAGTTAACACATACTTTTAAGTGCTTGTTATATACCAGGCATTGCTAATCAGTCAACTGTAAACAAATAAGCATTTATTAAGCACCTATTAAAGGCCAGGCCTGAGAAACTAGTGGTGGATAGTGTTCAGGCTAGAGTCAGGAAAACCTGAGTTGTAATCTGGCCTCAGACACTTACTAATTGTATGATCCTGGCAAATCCCTTTACCCTGTTTGCCTCAGTTTTCTCATCATAAAATAATTTAGAAAAGCAAATGGCAGATCACTCCAGTATCTTTGTGAAGAAAACACCAAAAGGGGTCATGAAAAGTTGGATACAATTGGAACACATGAACAGCAATAATAAAATTGTGCTATTAAATTTCATTTAAATTGTTTTAGCCAATTCTCTGGATCTGTTGAGGACTTTTAAAAATACTATCTCACATCTAACATTTATAAGCCATTCCTCCCAGTTTTCCATCTACAAAATGAAGAAATGTGTCCTATATGCTTATTCAACAGACCTCTCTTTAGACATCAATACATCAAAAAAAGATAAAAATTAGTCTTTGGATCCAGTCATTCAGCCGTTTGTTTTTAAACTGCCTCAGAGAACCCTAAACACTTATTGCTCTGTCTTTTCTGTCATGAAAATCTTTATCAAATACTTTGTTAAAATCTAGGTATGCTATTTCTATAGTATCTTTCTAATCTACTGGTAACCTGACTCAAAAAAAGGACATATGGTTAGTATAGTCTGATCTATTTTATATGAAATTATGGAAATTTTTGTAATCATTATTTCCCCTTTGATAATCTGTGTCTTTATTAATGTGTTCTAGAATTTTATGAGGAAAAGAAGTTAAGCATACTGGTCTATAATATGCATATTTGTTTTCCCCTTTTAGTTGCTACTTAATTCATTGAATTAAGCTAAGGTATAACTAAAGCTAGTTAAAGTTAAGTAAAAAACACTAATTTATTCCTAACATTATATTTCTTAAAACCTTGTTTCAAATGGTGATTTCTCATTTGGCTAACATGTTAATCATACAGATAAACTAAGGGGCAGTTATGGAAAGAGTACTAGATTTATATGTGGGTTCAAATCCCATTTCTGTTATGTGTTCCTATGTCACTTTAGGAATTTCACTGGACCTCAGTTTGAGGAGTTGGGATTAGATTATTTTAAGATCTTTTTCAACTCTTAAGTCTTGAGTCTCTATTTTCTATGGATAGATAAGTGATATCTTTGAACTTTGAACAGGAGCACATAATACAGCCAGTTGTGCTATGAAAATAGAATTTTATTAAAACATCAGCATACATCTGGATTAAACTCTAAATCCCATTCAGGTAGATTCCATAAAGTTCTTTGGTACTACCTATTACAGGTATAATGCCCTGGAGGAAGTAAATAATCTTTATTTGAAGTTGGAATGAGGATTATGGGGGAGGGAGAAAATCTTGGCCAAATATTGAACTCTCTTAGATTTAGATTCCATGTCTATAAAATGGGGCTAATAATAGCACCTACCTACCAGGATTATTACAAGGATTAAATGGGAAAATGTATATGAAATACTTTGTAAACCTTAAAGCATTATACATATACATACATGTTAAAATATGTCAATATATGTTAAACATGGTAGAAATATATGTTAAATCCAATGTATGCATACATATTTATATAATTTATATAATCTCTTGCTGCACAAGATAAATTAAATCAAACCAGAAAAAGAGTCGAGAAGCAAAATAAAATACAAGCAAACAACAAAAAGAGTGAAAATGCTATGTTATGAACCAAACTCAGTTCCCACAGTCTTCTCTTTGGATATAGATGGTTCTTTTCATCACTAAACAATTGGAACTGGTCTGAATCATCTCATTGTTGAAGAGAGTCACATCCATCAGAATTGATCATCATATAATCTTGTTATTGCTGTTTATAATGATCTCCTGGTTCTGCTCATTTCACTCAGCATCAGTTCATATAAGTCTCTCCAGGCCTCTCTGAAATCATCCGGCTGGTCATTTCTCACAGAACAATAATATTCTATAACATTCATATACCATAATTTATTCAGGTAACTTGGCCCAAGCTTTTGGCTTTTTTATTCTGATGCTTTCACAGCTAGTTCTGAGGGCTAAGTTTTGGGTGCTTCCAAGATAGCATAATCTGGGAAGACATATGGTCACTGCTCTTCTAATCTGTGATCAGATTCTTCTCCAGGTAAGAACCTGGGTATTCTTTTACATTCCTTCTGGAACAGTGATCAGAACTATGATCTCTTTCTTCATTCTAAATAGTAAATATCCCTCTCCATCCTGGAAGTGAGACCCAGAACTGAGTAATGGAGTTTCCAGATTTCCCTCTCCTGATTCCAGTGCTAGCCCAGGTGTCTCAGGTGTCCAATCTCCTCACCATCTGTATGTGGGAAAACAGTGAGAGTTTTTGGTATGATGCTGCCCTTCTACCTCCAAGATCCCCACTTGTTGTCAGAGCTGCATTTCACTCACAGCCCCTATTTTGGTGGGGCTTCTCATTTTGACTTCCAAAGTTGTCTTGAGTTGTCTTGTTGACCGTTGACCTTTGTTTATGGTTTAAAAAATCATTATTTAGCTAATGCCATTTTAGAATTTGATTTGATGCATTATTTTATATATGGTTAGAGGACAATGTTGAGAGAGCTCAGCTTGAACAGAGCGTTTTGCTCTGTCATCTTGGCACCAAATTCATACCTGGAAGGGATCTTAGAAATCAAGTCCAATCCTGTTTATTTTATAGAATGAGGGAACAGAAACTTCAAGAGATTAAGTTATCCATTCATAGTCACATCGCTATTAAGTCTTAGACAATATTTGACCCAAGTTCTTCCAAATTCTCAACTTAAGACATCATGAATAGACTACAGTATCTCTCAAACAAAACAAAACTACCTCACAGAGAAATTAAGATAATTATGAGTGAATGCATGACTTCTCTTGAAATTGCCTAGATCAAAGTTATTCAGATAATCTTGTTCTTCATTAAGGCACTAAATCAATCCTCACCCTAATTCTGAATGCCTTCCACTGATGTCCAAGTCCAAGTACAAGTCCAGTCCAATTCAGCCACTAGGCACAGTTTGTTCTCTTGAGTGTTAAATTTCACTTTGTACTCTGAAACAGTTTACTTAAGTGCTAGAGGCATCTGCTAAAATGTGTCTGGAATTGGAAAAAAATTAAATTTGAAGTTTAAAAAATATATATTCCAATATTTTGAAGCTCTCTGTTACTGTCCCATTGTGATTATCTTACACCTTCAGTTTCTTGAATAATGTCAAAAAGTTTTGAGTATTGGAACATTAGAGTGCCATTTTTTCTCCTTTAATTATTATGTCTTTGCCATACATTCTGTGAGACTTTAGCACTTTTTCATTTAGAGATTATACCTTATCTTTCCCAACTTTGGACAGATTTGTTTGGTTTTGAAACAATGCTCAAATTCCCAACTATCTTGTTAGATAATAGCCCAAGGTCACATTGCTAGGAAGTAGCATATCTTTGACTACAAACTTAGCATGGAGTTTGGTGGGGAGTCACAGGATCTCAGAGCTGAGAAAAACCTCAGAGAGAATCTAAACTAATATATTTCCCATTGTAAATTTCACAAATGACATGCCCTTTGAAATTTTGTTTAAAGGCTTTCGGTGACAAGGACCTGAAGGCTTTGGGATCACTTACTTCCTCCCAAAAGTGGCCAATTTAATTCTTCAAAAGTGTTTACAGGGGCAATTAATTGGTGCAGTGGATAGAGCACCAGCCCTGAAGTCAGGAGGACCTGAGTTCAAATCTGGTCTCAGACACTTAATACTTCCTAGCTGTGTGACCCTGGACAAGTCACTTAACCCCAACTGCCTCAGGAGGGCGGGGGAAAGTATTTATTTACCTCAAATCTGAATTTATCTTTTTACCTTTTCCACCCATTGCTTTTAGTTTTGCTCTTTGGGGTCAAACAGAATAAATCTAATTCCCCTTCCATGAGCAGGCCTTCAAATTAGCTACTTGAAAACAGTTATAATGTCTGTAAGTTATCATTATTAGTACATATTGTTCCATAACATATAGCATTATATATCATATATATTACATATAAATATGTATGATATTATATAACACAATCACATAATTTATATAGCATATCATATGTATTATAAAATGTATATGATATTCTTAATATATTTTAATACTTTATTTAAATTAATTTTATTATTTAATTATAGCAATATTCATATGTTGATATATATAGTATAATACATAATGCTATACAATATTATCATTTATAATTATCATTAATAATATGTATTATATTACCACTTAATAACATTAACAACACCATCACTATCTAAGTTCTTCAAGTTAAACATTTCTAGTTTTCAGGGCTTGAAGGCCTTTTGTCCTTCTGTTTCCCTACTCTATACTTGTGATCAATGCCTGTATTCAGGACCTGGGTTCACTTTCTGCTTCTGTAGCATGAGTTCTGGGGACTCAAGTTTCTCAATTCTCATTTTCATTTGCCTGTTGGATCCCTAGGAGGTAGCTAAATCCCCTAGGGCTCTGGTAAACTCTGATGGGCCCAGAGTGGGAATGGGGAAAGATGCATTTCTAATGTTGTAGCTCACAAGTCTCTTACTGTAGGGCTTCCTTGATGATTTTTCAGTGATTCAATAAGCTGGTCAGAGGTTTATTTTTAAATAAAAAATTAAAACAAGCAACCAAATATAGTATATTAGGTAAGAATAGTTGATAAAATATCCCTCCCTACTTCAAACAGGGGATGTTATCTCCTAAAAATGTGTAAGTTCAGAGAAAAGTGAGCTCAAGTTTAGAACTAATGAACTCAGGTCAGAAATGTGCTGGGGAATCTTTAAAACCAACTCTCTTGGGGGAAAAATGTTCACCTTACAGGCTTTTATGTGTAACTGCCATTATTAACATTTCCTCTGTCACTTTTTAAGTCTAAACAATCAACAAAAAAGATAAGCAAAATCTAGTTTGAAACTTTTGCCATTTCTGAGGTGTAAATGCTTCCACAGAAAATTAGCAAGCAGATTTTAGCTAGCTTTATCCAGCACAAATCTTTTTCTATCTTTAGGGGATACTTTATGAAATTCTCTTCATGTGATAAAATAAGCCTTTGGTTGACTACTTATAGTACTTGAAGGTGATTTTTCCCCCTTAATATATATAATTTTTCTAGAACCTTAATGCAGAGACTGCCAATATCTACTGCAGTTCTTGGGATACTACTAGGACAGGGATGAAAAGTGATTGTTCACTATCAACCAGTCAACATTTATTAAGGGCCTATGATGGGCCAAACATTGTATTGCTAAGTACTGGAGGGAAAGTAAAAAAGGCAAAAACAAACAGACAAACAAAAACTTGGTCCCTATCCTCAAGGATCTTGTAATTTAATGGAAACTTGAAAACAAATATGTATAAGAGAGCTAGATACAGAATAAATAGGAGAAAATTAACAGAGGGAAGGCATTAGAATTAATAAAGTTTGGGGAAGGTTTCTTGTAGAGTGAGATTTTAGATAAGAGCTAGAGGAAGTCAGTGAGGTCAGTAGTTAGACTGGAGAAGGGAGAGTATTTGAGGTAAGAGGGAGAGTGAAAGGCTATAGATAGTCATGAGGTCAGTTACATATGATTGAAGAATACTTGTCAAGGAGCAAGGTATAAGAAGACTGGAAAGATAAGAGGGAGGCTGAGTTAGCAAGAACTTTGGCATTCAGATGTCAAACAGCATTTCGTATTTGATCCTGGAGGCAAAAGAGAACTATTGGAGTTTATTGAGTAGAGAGGTGACATAGTTGGATTTGAGCTTTAGGAAAATCATTTAAGTGATTGAATGAAGGATAAATTGGGGCTGGAGAAAGACTTGATGCCAGAAAACCTACTGGCAACCTATTATGATACTCCAAGTATGAAATGATAAGTATACCTATATGTAATCTCATGGTCTATACCAGCATGGTGGAAGTATCAGAGAAAAAGAGGAATATCTGAGACACATTGCCAAGGTCATCTTCTTGAGGTGAAACGAATAAGATGTTCTCTCCTCTTCCTACAAAGAAGTCCTTCTCTGGGGTATAGCTGGAATGGCTCTTTTCTCACTTACCATGGAGTCATTCTGCTTACTAAATTTTCTTCTTCTTCCCACAGGGTGGGTGTACCTAGACATACAATAATTTAATACCTGATTTAATAGAAATGTTCTCAACTGATAAAGTTATCTAGGCTATATTTCCTCTGAGGACATTTTCAGATCTAGATTTGGTCTCCTGTAGTCTAAGTAATTTTTTTTCTTTTCCAATCTATCAATTTTTCTTCCTAAACTGCAGACAGTAGAACTGAATATAGTATTTCTGACCTGATCAGAAAATAGTGAAATAAGCTTTCCTTAATCTTAGACATCATCTTCCCAAACAAAATATTTTTTATAAAGGAAAGTAGTTTTCTTTTTGTAATTGCTAAGAAAGTTTTATAACACAAAATCTTATATGCCACCAAAGAAATATCCTTTATGGGAAATAAAATGAAAGACATTTTTTTAAAAAACAAAATTGCTTATAGAGAACACAAAATATCTTCTTCAGGCTAATCTGTGGGGAGTCATAGGATTATAAAAATTTAGATATCCTTTAGTCCTATCTTCTTACTTTACAAATGAAGAAGCAGAATCCAAGAGATTAAAAACTTCCCCAAGAACACAAACATAGTAAGTTTCAATGGTGGAATTCAAGTCCTATGTTTAAAAAAAAAATCATATATTCTTATCATTACACCTTAGTAATGGAATCATTATCCGTATTTTACAGATGAGAAAGAAAATTAATTAAATATAGGATTGCACAGTAAGTAAACATTGAAACCAGAGCTGAAAGTGAGGGCTTTTGATGCCTTCTCTCATGTCTTTCTCATTACATATATAGCACATATTATTATCATTTAGCAGTTTTCAGTCCCATGCAACTTTTTGCCACCCGCTTTGTGATTTTCTTGGAAAAGATACTGGAGTGGTTTGCCATTTCCTTCTCAGGTTATTTTACAGAGGGGGAAATTGAGGCAAATAAGGTTAAATGACTTACCTAGGGTCACATAGTCCATATTCAAGGTCAGATTTGAATTCAGATCTTCTTGATTCCAGGCTCCAGCACTTTATCCACTGTGTCACTTAGCTGTATATATATATATATATATATATATATATATATATATATATATATATATATATATATATATATATATATATATATGTATATATATATATATAAAATACATAGTAAGTGCTTAATAAATGCTTGTTGACTTATTATTCTTGGTGCCTCTTAAAAAAAGATGCTCTTCTGTACCTGATCTAAAACTATATTATAAACAGGGGTCATATCAAAACTATTTGGTACTGGCTAAGAAATAGTGTAGTGGATTAGTGGAATAGATTAAGTTGACAATTGTCAATGACTATAATAATCTAATGTTCCCCAAGACTCCAGCTTCTAGGATAAGAATCACTGTTTGACAAAAATTGTTGGGAAAACTGGAAAATAGTATGAAAGAAACTAGGCATTCACCAACACTTAACACCCAAACCAAGATAAGGTCAAAATGGGTTCATGATATAGAGACATAGAGGATAATGGTAAAACCAAATTAGGAGAATAAGGGATAGTCTATCTCTCAGCTCTGTGGAGAAGTAAGGAATTTATGGCCAAAGAAGAAGTAGAGAATAAAATGAATAATTTTGATTATATTAAATTAAAAAGGTTTTGTACAAGTAAAACCAGTGCAGCCAAGATTAGAAAGGAAGCAAAAAAGTGAGATTTTTTTTTTACATCCAAAGGTTCTGATAAAAACCTCATTTCTAAAATATATAGAGAATTGATTCAAATTTATGAGAATACAAGCCATTCTCCAATTGATTAATGGTCAAAGGATATGAACAGAAAAATTTCAAACAAACAAATTATACATTTCTAGTCATATGAAAAATAATCTAAATAACTATTGATTAGAGAAATGTAAATTAAAATAACTCTGTGGTACTTCTACACACCTCTCAGATTGGCTAAGATGACAGGAAAAGATACTGACAAATGTTGGAGGGGACATGGAAAAATTGGACACTAATACATTGTGGGTGGAATTGTGAAATGATCTATCCATTCTGGAGAGCAATTTGGAGCTGTGCCCAAACTGCATACTCCTTGATCCAGCACTATTTCTATGGGTCAGTATGCCAAAAGATCATAAAAAAGGGAAGAGGATCCACCCACATGTGCAAAAAATGTTTGTAACAATCCTTTTTGTAGTGACAAGGCACTGGAAATTGAATGGATGCCTATCAGTTGGGCAATGACTGAATAAGTAAATATGAATTTTAAGAAATATTGTTTTGTAAGAAACAATTAGCAGGATGATTTCAAAAAGTCCTGGAGAGACTTATATAAATTGATTTTAAGTGAAGTGAGTAGAACCAAGAGAACATTGTACACAGCGCAACAAGATTTTGTGATGATCGATTCTGATGGATGTGATTCTTCATAATGAGGTAATTTAGTCCAATTCCAATGTACTTGTGATGGAGAGAACCATCTGCATCCAGAAAGAGGACTAGGGATACTGAACGTGAATCACAACATATTATTTTCACCTTGTTTTGTTGTTGTTTGTTTGCTTTTTGTTTTCTTTCACATTTTTTTCCTTTTTGGTTTTTCTTAGTCAGCATGATAAATATGAAATATGTATAAAATAATTGCATGTAATTTAACCTACATTGTAGTGCTTTCTGTCTAAGGGTGGGGTGGTGGGAAGAGAGGGGGAAAATGTAGAATACAAAGTTTTGCAAGAGTAAATGTTGAATACGATTTTTCCTTGTATTTTGAAAATAAAAAAGTTATTATTAAAATGTTTTATGTTTTTTTTAAATTAAAGAATTACTTGAAAATATTTCATTGGTACATTTCCATGTGGTTTTAAAATGATTTGCTATAAATAATGTTGAGTATCAATGCAATCAATTCCACTTGTTTCACAATCATTTACATTTTCAAGGGAAGAAAAATAGCTTTTCTTCCCATCTATTTTTAGGATTGTCTTCAAAGCAAGAGATGAGACAAATATCCCTTAAGAATTCTAAGATTTTCATGCATTAAAAAAAAAAAAGCACAGGGTGAGATTTAAGGGGAGGGAAGAATATATTAAGAAGTAAAGAGGGAGGAAAGGTCAGCAAAATTATATCCTTAAACTAACCATATTTCTCTCATATTTGGAGATATCTGTGAGGGTCTTAGTTACTTCATGAAGAATGGAAACATGCTTTAAGAGCTAGAAAAATATAGAATTGAGTACTGGAGAAGAGAGAAAGAGCATAACTGAGTAAGGTGGCTTGTGCAAGTATTACTAAGAGGGTCAAGTTAGGGTATAGAAGGAAACAAAGAAGTGAGGAAATAGTAAAGACATCAAGGTTCTCTAACTGAATTTGTCATCTCTTACAGATTAATTATGTCCTAGGGTAATAATCACTCCTGTTCAATAGATAGTGAAAGTTTCTTTATCCATATAAGGAAGGTAGATGTTTTTAAAGGCCTAATGATTTGTCCAGTATAAGTTAGCAAATGGCAGAAGCCAGATCTGAATTTAGGTTTTCAAACCCCACATTCACTTTCTTCTCTATTATGACATACTGCTTATTGTACCTACATGAAGAAACATGATGATATGATAGTTGTACAACTTCTCTCATGTCCCCTTAATCTTTGAATCAAGACAGGTAGGTGGCAAAGTGAATAGAGCACCTGGCCTGGAATCCGAAAGATCTGAGTTTAAATTTTACCTCTGACACTTTATTGGCTATGTGATTCTGGGCAAGTCAATTAACTTGGTTTAAACTTTGGTTTCTTCATCTATAGAATGAGTTGTGTAGAAAGAAATGGCAAACCACTCCAAAATTTTGACCCTAAATAGGACAGGAAGAGTTGAATACAACTGGATAACAATCTTTGAGGAATTTTACTTGAAAATCTAGAAGCCTACTTCAAAACTGCATATGGTCATGTTTCAATTACCACAAAGGAGAAGAAAGTGAATTCTGTAAATGATACAGTGATCCATTAACATTCTCCACTGGCAAAATTCTAGGTTAAATTATTAAGTGAATGGTTTAGAAACATTTAATTATGCTGCCTCCTTGTAGTTACTGCTTTTATAAAAACAAGTCATTCAACCTACTCTTTTTTCTTTAACAGGATTATTAGACTAGGTCAGGGAATGCTATGGACACAAAAATCTGGTTTTCAGGGAAGGTTTTGATGAAAACTCTTCAAGATATCCTTGTGGATGAGATAGAGAGATGTTGGTTAATGAAAGCATATGTCCATTTACGTGGGTTTCCAATTGACTTAAAGAATGGTCTCAGAGAATGTTGATTGATCATTTTTTTTGATATTTTGCAGACACCAATGCAAAATTCAGATTGTATCTTTGTTCTCCCTCTTTTTCATTGCTTAACCCATTGTACCTTCCAACCTGGTGGGAGGGAGTGCCTTTCTGAAATACTTCAGAGCTCTGTCCTTGGTCCTCTTTTTTTTCCAACGTTGTATTCACAGTTTCAGTGAAGATGGATACTGATAGAATGCTTGTTAAATTTGGGGATAAAACAAATTTTGAAATAATAATAGTTAATATTTGGGATGACAGAAACAAGATTTAAACAAAACAGAAACATTTCATTCTGAGCTCTATTGTTTCTAGGATAAAATGACAGCTTTTTAGTCTGGAATTGAGAGCCCTTCATAAACTGCCTCCTATCTACCTTTTTGGATTGATTTCATATTATTCCCCAGCTCTACATGTTCTCTATTCCAATAAAATTGGACTACTATAGTTTCCTGAATTCAACAGTTCATTCTATGTATCTATTATGGGAGATCTTTTTGCTTCTGTTTTTTAGAATCTTTATCTTCATGCAGACATCAACTCTGGTGCTATTTCTTGTATCAGATCTTTCTTTGATTCCCTCCATTATTAGTGTATGCTCAGTCTCTTCAAATCACTTTGCATTTATTTATCTGTGCACAAGCTACATCCTTCTAGTTCCTTGCAAATTTTTTGAACATAGGGACTTTTTTAGTTTTTTTCTTTGAATTTTCCAACCCCAAACTAGTGCCTTGAGCATAATGGGTACTTAATTGAGCTGAACAAAGGACAGAATCAAACAAGATGAAATACACACACACATTGACACAGACATACATATTATGATGGATCCATGATCTTAGCACTCAGGATAGATAGGCCAGCTTACTGGAAGGGGTAGGAGAAGTGAGTGAGAGAGACAGAAGGTAGGATGTTGCAGGGAAGTCAACCCCCCCATTTCTACCTTGACCACTGTCTCTCCTCAAACTCCAATAAAAAAATCCAAGATCTTGAACCCAAGAACTTGGGAATGGCAATGATTCTAGCTCAATGCCTTCAGGCATCATCCAGGGAAGCAAAGTCAGGGAAATACAACCTAGCCATTACTCCTGTGGGTATTAAAGCCACAGTTACTGAAGACTCAGGAAAGAAACTTTTGCCATCAAAATCTTGGTTGAAATCAGAAAGTGATAAAATTTCATCAGTGGAAATGAAAAAAAAAAATGATATCTTCTTTGCTGTTGTATCCCAAGGACCATAGGACTTTTTCATTTGACTTCCTGCTCAAACACTCCTTATATGTTATTTTCTCCATTACAATAAGACTTTATAGAGAACAAGACTGTCTCACTTCTTTTTTTAATATTCCCAATGATTAATGCAGTGTTTGCCCATAGTAAGAAAAGGCTTAATATGGCTTTAATCATTCATTATCCATTTGGGTATTCCTTCATGCACTGATTCATTCAACATCCATTTGTCAAGGGTTACTATGAGTCTGGTTCAGAGATAGATACTGAAAATACATAGAAACAAATGGAATATTTCCTGCCCTTAGTTTATATTCTACTGAAATTTGCAAAAAGATAAAACAATAAATACCAGACAAGGTGAGAAGGAAGAGATCAATAATACCTTAGAGGAAAAGAAAATGGTCCAAAGAAGGGGTGGCACCTGAGCTCAGACTGGAAAGGAAGTTAGGGATTCTTTGAGGAAGAGAGAGGGTATTATAGTTGAGAGTATACTAGTACAAAAGCATAAAGATAAGAGAAGAAATGCTGTGAATGGGAATAGCAAGTTGACCAGTTTGTCTGAAACATAGCATGTATGAAGGAGAATTATGTGTAAAAAATTCTAGAAAGGAAGACTGGCAGTGAACTGTGTGAGTCTGTAAAAGCCAAATGGGATTTTGTGATCCTAGATGCAAAGAGAGAGTCACTAGAACTTTTGATCAAGAGTTTAATGTGGACTGGCCTTTACAACAGTTTGGCAGACTATAAAAGATAGATTAGAGAAAGAAGTCAGAAGGCAAGGAAATGATCAGGAGATTAATGCAATAGTCCCATAGGAGTGGATGAGGACTTGAGCTGTGGTGGTAGTTGTATGAGTGGAGAAAAGGTAAGAGACACGAAAGATGTGGACACATTTGACAAGATTTGACAATCATTGGATAATGAGAGATCAGAGAGAGTAAAGCATCAAGGAGTACTCCAAAGTTGTAAATCCAGTAATTTTTTTTTCTTTATTTTTTTAAAATTAATTTTTATAATTATAACATTGTCTTTGACAGTACATATGCATAGGTAATTTTTTTTTTACATTATCCCTTGTACTCCCTTCTGTTCTGAGTTTTTCCCCCTCCTTCCCTCCACCCCCTCCCCTAGATGGCAGGAATTCCCATACATATTAAATATCTTATAGTATATCCTAGATACAATATATATGTGCAGAACCACATTTTGTTGTTGTTGTTGCAAAGGAAGGATTGTATTCGCAAGGTAAAAATAATCTGGGAAGAGAAACAAAACAAAACAAAACAAAACAAAACAAAACAAAACAAAAAAAAAGTGATCAATTGGAATTGGATTATCTCTTCTCTATGTTGAAGATATCCACTTCCATCAGCATACATCCTCATACAGTATCATTGTTGAAGTGTATAATGATCTTCTGGTTCTGCTCATTTCACTCAGCATCAGTTGATGTAAGTCTCTCCAATCCTCTCTGTATTTGTCCTGCTGGTCATTTCTTACAGAGCAATAATATTCCATAACCTTCATATACCATAATTTACCCAACCATTCTCCAACTGATGGACATGCATTCATTTTCCAGTTTCTAGCCACTATGAAAAGGGCTGCCACAAACATTTTGGCACATACAGGTCCCTTTCCCTTCTCTAGTATTTCTTTGGGATATAAGCCCAGTAGTAGCACTGCTGGGTCAAAGGGTATGCACATTTTGATAATTTGGGCATAATTCCAGATCGCTCTCCAGAATGGTTGAATTCTTTCACAACTCCACCAACAATGCATCAGTGTCCCAGTTTTCCCACATCCCCTCCAACATCTTAGCCAATCTGACAGGTGTGTAATGTAAATCCAGTAATTTGAAGGTGCTTTCTATAGAAACAGGAAACTTAAGAACAATAGAGGGCTTGTGAGTGCGAGTGTGTGTGAGTAATGAGTTATGATTTGAACAAATTGATTTTGAAATATCTATTGGACATATAATTGGGAATGTAAAATAGTATTGAATGTAGAATGGTACTGGAGCTCAAGAAAAAATTAGGCTGCATATATAGATTTGGGACTTTTTTTTTCTTTAACATAGAATTCACATGCCGCTGAATGAAGCTAGAGAAAATTACAGACTTGTGCAGATTAGGTCCACTTATATATTTATGTTACATAATCTCAGCTAGGTTACATTGTGGATATATCACCTAGCTTGGAGTCAGGAAGACCTGAGTTCAATTCTGACTATAGATACTAGCTGTTTGTCCATGAACAAATCACTGAATCTTGTTTACCTCAGTTTCATCATCAGTAAAATAAGCTGGAGAAGGAAATGGCAAGCCACTCCAGCATCTTTAAAAAAAATAGGATCAAATTCAAGTAGGGGAGATGACATGTAAATAACTAGGTATATTATATATATATATGTATATGTATATATAATATACCTAGTTTAAGAGGAAAAAGAATCAGTAGCTAGGGGTATATGGAAAGACCTTTTGCAGAAGATAGCATTAGAGATGAATCTTGGAAGAATTCAGAAAAACCAAAAACTTAGAAGTAGAAGGAACCTATAATTGTAGAAGGAGCTAGCTAGTTCAGCCCTCTTGTTTTAAAGATTGAGATGAGACTCAAAGAAATTACAATGACTTGCTTAAGGTGATACAGGAAGCAAATGGCAAAATAATGCATGTAAAATGAAGTACAAAGAACTACAGAATGTGAACTATTTTAGTTGTTATTGTTGGGAGGGATAAACAGTACTTTGGAATTTGCAGAGGAGATTATTGCCTAGCTTGAGTTGCAAGTATAGGCATGTGATGGGTGCAGGTGTGCTGTGAGGGGAACAGTAGACAGAGCCAGAAACTGGGATTACTCCTGGAAAGGAAGTGCCTGCTCATGTATCGAATAGGGAGGGGCAGCAGGGAAACCTGGGAAAATAATCACCTGGTATGAGAGGTTTTGATTTCTTACTGGGTAGGCATAAGGCTAAAGCATTCAAATTATACCCTTTTCTGGATAGAAAAATATTCACAGAAACCAGGGCATTAACAAGTCTGTGCCAGGGAATGGGGCCCAGCCCACTGTGTCCATAGATCTCTATGGACATCTTTCTAGGGTCAAAGTGCTTTAAGCTCAGAGGGACAACCTGTTATAAAGTGAGTCAGATTTTAGGCTGCTCAAGATACTTAAGATAAAATCATTAAAAAAAAAAAAAAAAAAAAAAAGAAGCATAGTCCAAGGTTGTTATTAGCATTTAATCAATATACCCACCTTGGGAAATTGAGAAGTCACTATAATCCCTGTCACCTAACTTTGATCTACTCCTCTTCTATGTAGAACCTTGCTATATTGAGAAACAGGAGATATGGCATTTATTTGTTATTAAATAACTATGTAATTTTAATTATTTCCTATTATATGGGTCTTAATTTCCCTCCTTTAGGAATGAAAGAGTAGAATTAGATGATTTTCCGGATGTGAATTCTGACATTGATAATTTCAGAGAAACCTGGCATGACTTGTGTGAATTGATATAAAGTGAGATGAGCAGAGCTAGGAGAACAATTTATTCAATAACACCAACTTTGCAAATACAAATGTTTAAAAGGCTTTTGAATTCAGATTAATTCCTCACTTTTCTTTCTTTCTTTCTTTCTTTCTTTCTTTCTTTCTTTCTTTCTTTCTTTCTTTCTTTCTTTCTTTCTTTCTTTCTTTCTTTCTTTCTTTCTTTCTTTCTTTCTTTCTTTCTTTCTTTCTTTCTTTCTTTCTTTCTTAATTTCTTTCTTTCTTTCTTCCTTTTTTTTTTTTTTTTTTTTTTTTTTTTTGCTGAGGCAATTGGGATTAAGTGACTTGCCTAGGGTCACACAAGCTAGGAAGTATTAAGTTTCTAAGGCCAAATTTGAACTCAGGTTCTCCTGACTTCAGGGCTGGTGCTCTGTCCACTGCTCCACCTATCAACTAAGGAATAACTAAACAAATTGTGGTTTGTGAATGCAATAGAATAGTATTGTGCTAAATAAATGATGGATGAGCAGACAGATTTCAAAAAAACCTAGAAAGACAGAAATGATGCAAAGTGAAATGAGCAAAACCAGGGGAACATTCTGTATAATAACAGGAACTTTTTTTGATGATCAACTATTTTTGTTGCTATTCTTTATTCTTTGTTCTCAAAGATGACCATGTTAAAGAGGTGATATCATGATATGCAAGTGGATTGTATTTGAGTGAGTGAAGCCTGTACAAAGTTACCAGCCTCACTTTCTCCTCTGGAACCATCTGAGTAGATTAAAGCATATTCTTTTCACTTTCTGTATTTTTAATGTTTTTTTCTTCTACAGCCCATATAAAATTGCTTACTGTTTTAGGAAGTGAGAATGACAGAGAGAGAGGAAGAAAAATTGGAACTCAAAAATCCTGTTTTGGTTAATAGCATTTTGTTTTTCCAATTATATATAAAAATAGTTTTTAACATTCATTTTTTTGGCAAGATTTTGGAACTCAAAATTTAACAAAATTGAATCTTAATTCATTTTAAAAATTAAAATTGCTAATGAAAATTTTAAAATTGTAAATGTTAAAAATAAATGTTATTACATGTAATTGGAAAAATAAAATAGTATTAAAATATTAATAAATATTGTTAAAAATTAAAAATAACAACAACAACAATAAGAAGAGCACCAGTATCCCAGGATATTCTTGGTTTCTAGTTTCTTTCCTTAATTCTCTTTTGCATTCCTCCTGAATTTGTGATATTTTTCTTTTCTTCTGATTCAAATCATTTCCTAATATCTTTTCCTGTTATTTCCTCAGCTAATGTTGTATTTCCTTCCCCATTATTGGTTGCCCTGGTTGTACGCAAAGCTTATTCTTACAGTAACTCACCCTTCCCCCAAGGACATTGTTTTTAATTTCTTCACGTCAGGTACTGGATAGATGAACCTGATATTTTGTAACCTACAATGGATAACAATCAATGAACAAATATTTAAGTGTCTAGTATGTGCCAAGAATTGTACTAAACAATAGGAATACAAAGAAAGGCAAAACTGATCCTAGGGAGCTCACAATATAATGCAGGGAGGAGAGAGAACAGGTAAACAACTACATAAAAAACAGGATATACACTGAATGGATTAGAAATAATCATAGAAAAAAGGCATGACCATTAAGCTAGTCTTTTTGGAGAAGGTGAGATTTTATCTGGGACTTGAAGTCCCAGAAGAAGTATCTTTGAAGCTAGGGAAGTCAAAATACTTCTCCTCTCTAGGTCCTGGTTTCCTCATCTATGAGGGTTTTAGATCAAAGCTTCTTGAACATGGAGTCATATAACTGAATATGACGGTAGTGAAAAATTTGGAAAAAGTAAGAGGTATCAAATATTACTCCAAGATTTAATTCCTTAATAAAAATAAACAACTTCATCCATCTCATTAATATGCAAATTTGCTTTCATCTTTAATAAATGATAAAATTACATATATGCATGTATATGTATATATATGTATATATATACATATATATACCAAAATAAATTTCTTTATGATTTTTTATCAGTTTGCATACATATTTTATATACTTATTTACTTGGGTTGCATAAAAATTTCTAGGTAAAGGGATCAAAGTTTAAGAAGTCCTGGTTTGGATGATCTCTGAAATCCTTTCCAGATCTATTTCTATATTACTTTGAGCTTCTTTGACACCGCCAATTCATCCTATTAAATGTAAGCTCCTTGAGGAGAGTTTTTTGTTCACTTTTGTCTTTTTATCCCTAACCCATAGTTCCTGGTATATGGTAGGTCCTTCATATAAATGTGTCCTTATTGTTCGCTCAGTGTAGTCCCCATAATTTTATAGATAAGGAAACAGGTCCAGAGAGATTAGATGTACTGATTGTCTGAATTCTTGGTCTATTTCCCTAGTGACAGGTCAACAATAGCCAAATTAACTCATGGTATACCCCTTTTTAGCTGAAGTGATTCAACAATGCTTTTGATTTGAGCCTTTGATATAACCAAGGCTGGTTTAGTACCCTCATTTATACTTAATGGTTTGCTCCCAGTCTCAACCCCAGTCTATTAGAGCTCATGTCTCTTGTCCCTCTCATGAAATAGACATAAAAGACTTTCATTTTGCTAGTTTTTCCTCTTTTAATTTCCTCTATCTAGTCCTTATAAATATGGACAGGGACTGACAGGGAGAAATAGATAGATTTCTGTTTAAAGGGGAGAATTAGCAGAATTACTTTGCCTCTAATCCTCATCCACATGCATCTGTCCTATTTGGCATCCTTTGCTACCTGTAGATTTTTGAATATTAGGCCACCTCGCTGGCCTAGTAACCTTTCTGGGTTCTTAAACTATCAATCTCTCTGGGATTCAGTTTTCTTATCCATAAAATGAGAGGGTTGCACTAGAGTAATAGAACACATTTATTGGATTATATAAGATCTAGAAAGTTCTGGATTTCCCAGTGTCCATTAGAACCTTTACTCAAAACTATAGTAGGTATTTAATAAATGTGTGAGATCCTCAACTATGTTCTATGTGTTAGACACTGTTAATTGCAGCTAAGTCCCATTATTAAATGGAAGAAAGTTTCAAATTAATGACCAGTCATAACATCTGAAACCATTTTCTATGTATATATGAACTCTTTTATTCTTCATAATAATTTGATGAAGTAAAAGCTATAGCTCTTATCACCTTCATTTTACAGATGAGGAAAGTCAAGCTCAAAGTAAATTGCTCAGGATCACACAGCAAATAACCATATGGGATGGGGAATTTTGAACCTAGGTCTTCCTGTTGATCCAAGCCCAGGATTCCCTATCCATGTTGTTTTTTGGTTGACTTTTTTTCCTAACACAAGTTTGCAAGACCTCAGACAAATCAAGTCCATTTATCTCCCTAAGGCTCATTTTCAGTATTTAATAATGGCTTTTAGGTAGTCCAATAATTTTAAATTTATCTTTCCTGGATCTATTTTTAGGTCCTATTACTCTAGTATAACCCCCTCATTTTATAGATTAGTCAGTTGCTTTTCCAGTGAGGTATTTTATATTTTCTTCTATTTTTCCATTCTTTTTGATTTTGTTTAATTGATTCTTTATATCTCATAGAATCATTAACTTCCACTTGCCCAATTCTAATTTTTAACGAATTCTTTTCCTTACTTAACTTTTGTACCTTTTTTGCATTTTGGTCTACTTTTTTAAGGAGTTATTTTCTTTTTCCAAGCTGTTGATTCTTTCCCTATTATTTTCTTGCATCGCTCTTATATCTTTTTCTATTTTTTCTTTAATATCTCTGATTTTTAAAAAAAATCCCTTTTGACCTCTTTTAGGAAGTTTTATGGGCTTGAAGTCAATTCATATTTCTCTTTGAAGATTTACAACTAGATGTTTTGACATTGCTGTCCTCTTCTGAGTTTGTGTTTTGATCATTTTTGTTACCATAGTAACTTTTTTTTAAGATTAATATATTTGTTTTTGTTTTACTCATTTTCCAACTTATTTTATGACTTTTCAAGTTGAGCCCCTGAAGTACAGGGAACACTGTCCCAAGCTTCTTGCAAAGGTGGTCAGGGGCCTGGTTACTGGCTTTCTGTACTGGGGTCTCTGAGGCTTGTGGTTTGCCCACTGTCCAGAGATCAACTAGCTTAGTAGTGCCTGTTGCATCACAGGTACTTGGGCTGGCAGTTTTCCAGCTGTTCTGAGGATAAAGGCCTTACACCTGTCCCACTGTGTCATTGGCTTCTGGGACTTTGGTTATTGCTATGTACTAGGCTAAGAGCCTCTTGCTGGCTTGTCCTGACACTGTCTGCACTGGCCTGAATTCCATTTTCCCGAAGTGAGAAGACCTTTCCTGCAGGCCTTTTAAGTTATCTTGAGCTGGAAAATTGTTTAACTCCATGCTTTTGTAATTCTGGTACTCCAGACTTTACAGCTTGATTTAAAGTTGTTTTAAGAGAAACTGGGGAGAGTTTAGGCAGTTTTCTGCACCATCTCCCAGTTTCAGTATGTCAATATGGCAGTGTCTAACTGCCACAGTTATGGGAGAAAATATATTCTGCAGACCTCAAAGTTCTACGTAAATATGAGTTCATTAATTATTTTGTCCAGATCTCTGATTTAATTGGGGAAATGTTAGAGACAGGGCTTCAACTCAATTCTTTGTGGTTCCCTATCCTTTATATTATTCTACACCTTTCCTCCAAACATTTTGCTGATGATTTTGTTAGTCTACTAAATGTTCTCTTTAATGATAGTGATGATTTGTACTTCATTTCTTTCCAGGGCCCACTTCTTAGCCACTAACTTGTGACTCTAAAGGCCATGCTGTTCACCAAGATTCCTATTTTAGAGATGGTTCTTAGCTCTGTTATTAGAGGGGGAAGTTAAGGAGGAAGTCCCACCACAATCAGTGCAAGTTGGTACTCTTTTGTGGAAGAGATCATGTTAAATTTCTGCATGTCCATACATTTGCAATAGTCCAGTCTTTGGCTTATTTTCCTTGAGAGCAGCTAGATGGCACAGTAAATAGAGTGAACGGGCCCCGTGTCAAGAAAACTCATCTGTATGAGTTAAAATCTGATTATTTACTAGCTTTGTGATTCTGGGAAAGTTACTAACCCTTAGTTCTCCCATCTGTAAAATGAATTAGAGATGGAAATGACAAACCACTCCAGTATCTCCACCAAGAAAACACAAAAGGAGTCATGAAGGACATGACAACTCAATAATAACAGGCTAAGGAAAAGATAAATAAAACATTTATTAAACTTTTGCTGAAGATACAAGTAAAAAGAAGCAAGACAATGCATTTATTTTCTAATAGGGACAAGACTACCCATAAAATGGAACTGGCAAAAGAACAGTTTGTTCTTTTGGAAACAAGGTAGAGGAGTGGTTCTGCCCAGCTAGGAAGTTCTTCCCTACTTTCCCTTTGCCCAAGATCTAATCAATTTTTTTAATAAACAGTCAAGGATAGCTGAGATCCTAAGCTCCATTCATCCTTATTTCTGTAAATTTGATCAACAAAAAAGACATATTCTTAATCAGAGTTGTCTTAGACTCCTGATCAGCAGGTTAACTAGAAATGTCTTCTAGTACTAATCCTCTAGAACCTTTGTACCTTTCTACTTGTAAAAGCATTTTGTTTCCAGCACCCTATTACATTGCAGCTGGAGGGAATGCAGAGAGAATGTTGTTTAGACTCTACAATTATTTTTGTTGAATCAGAAATGGGGGCTGAATGCCATGCCCCAGCCTGCCAGCAAGGAGCAATCATGGGGCAAGTGTTGTCCCATAGAAACCTGTCCTCTTCCTCATGATTGCTCAAGCTTCAGGCATTATTGACTAATTCCTAGTTGATCCTGAATGCTGGCTCCCAAACCATTTCTTGCTTCATTGTTCTACTTAGTTTTTGACTGCTCTATTTATCTGGTTTCAATTCATTTCCTAATGATTATTCCTGCTTGTTGCCTCCATGTTAGCTAATTGGCTCCTTCTCTTACCATTGGATTCTTTGGTTGCCAAAGTAGCTCATAACATTAGGACTTAGCCTTCCCTGGCTCTCTGACTCCCTGGCTGTCATCAAAAAATAGCAGAATCGCACACAAACTGTAGGATGTGAGAGCCACAAAAGTTAAATTGTGATCATATAATGACATATGATGCTGATTAGGAATAAAGGGGGACTCTTTTTCATGCTGCCTCTTAGTGTCCGTAATATTCTTTATCACTCAGCTCAAATTCCATTCTTTCCAAGCCTTTACCAGTGCAGTTTATAACTCCTGAACTCAACAATGTTGTCTTTTGTTTTTGGAGAATTAATAGCTTGCTTGAGAATTGGATTTAAGTGAGGCATAATTGTACAGTTACCAGACTCATTCTCTCTTTCTAAGTCCAGTGGCAAAACACGTCAAAATATTTGACTTTCAGGGGATGACCTTGGCATCTTTGATACCTAACCAAGCTCTAAGAAGTCTACAAAACCTGCTTTATGGCATGCTATCCTGAATTCAAAAGATCCACCAGCTGTACCTTCTCCAGCATCAGGAATTCCAGACATTTAATTGTCCCCTTTGAATGTGTGACCCCAAGATACACTCTAAGATTGTAAATCACAGGGGCATTGCTGGTTTGTATTGGTAGATAGAATTTCCTCACAGAGAATTCCTTATAACAGTGAAATCACAAGTTTTCCCATCCCTGATTCCCACCTGCACCCATAATAACAAAAATGAATGAGGCAGAGGAGAAACATTAATAGCTGATGATAAGGAGAGACTTTCGGGCTTCTATCATTTTTGAATGTCTTTTGGCAAACCAAGCTGAGACAATACACAGTTAATAGGAGCTAATGCTCATTTAAAACAGCTAGGTGCTTCAACCTTCTAAGAGCAGAATAACAACAGATATTAGTAACTTGAAACTATTAGGAAGTGATCCTTTTGAAATAAAGGAAATAGGAAACATACCAGCATACTGGGGATGGAAAATTTTGAACCATTTTTCACAAAAAAAAAAAAAAGAGGGAAAGAGGAATAGATAATGGAAATTATAGATTAGTTAATTTGGGAATCACTCATTAGCTTAATTTGGGATGAATAAATAAAACAGATGATTTGTGATTATACACACCTAATGATTAGCCTCTTTTTCTAAATCATGTCAAATTAATTTAAAATTGACAGATGCTGCAGTGGACAGAACACCGAGCTAGAAATTAGGAAAATGAAGTTCAAATCTTACCTCAGACCTTTTCTAGCTTGTGCTCCTGATTGGGCAAGCACTTACGTTGTTTGCTTCCTGTTCCTCAACTGTAAAATGGGGAAAATTATAGCTCCTTATTCCCAGGGTTGGGCAAGTAGGTGGCATAGTAGATTGAACACTAGGCCTGAAGTCAGAAGGACTCAATTTTCTGAATTCAAATCTGGCCTCAGACACCTCTTAGAGCTCTGTGACTTTGGATAAATCATTTTGCCCTGTTTGCCTCAGTTTCCTCATATGTAAAATCAGCTGGAGAAGGAACTACAAACCCCTCTAACATCTTTGCCAAGAAAATCCCAAATAGGGTCATAAATAATTAGATATGACTGAATAATAGCAACAACACTCCCAGGACTTTTGGGAGAATCGAACGAAATAATATTTGTAAAGTACTTAGAACAATGTTTATCATATAATAGGTTCTTAATAAAAGCTTGTTTCCCTTCTTGACATGTTTTGAAGTTCCTAGATGAAAGTTGTATGTTGTAGATATAAGTTGATATAAGTAGATATAAGCAAGGTGGCTCAGTATATAATGATATGGTATGAGTGCTGAATCTGAAGTTAGGGAGGCTTATTCGCCTGAGTTCAAATCTGGCCCCAGACACTTACTAGCTGTGTGAACCTGAATAAGTCACTTAATCCTAATTGCCTAAAAAAAAAAAATTATATATATATATAAACTAGATTTGGAGCTGGAAGGAAGACTCAGGTTTAAATGTTAGCTCTGCCTTCTACTTGATATGTGATGTAATTCACTTCATTTTTTGGCCCCAGGAAATAATTATCTGATATAGTCATTTGAATTAGTAGTAGGACCTGATAAATAAGATCTGCCCTGTCTACTCAAGAGACTTTTGAGCGTGAATTGTAAATAGTTATAAATAAGCTTATGAACTTAAAAATGTTATATAAAAGGTAGTTTTTTCCCCCCCATAAGCCATTTGGCAAAGTCTCTCAGGAAAACTGAAAGGGCTGGTGTTACAATGTAGCCATGGGGCAATTGAATTCTAACTTGTAGCCAGTCTTGTGTTTGGAATTTGCTCTATTCTACTTCAGATTATATACATGTACATAAATATGTGTATTTACATATACAGACATATATATATATATACATATATACATATGTGTCAGATAGTGTTCACATAAAATTTGTTTGTATTTATATATATACTATTTAAACACACACATTATTACACATACCATTTAAATATCCATATATTTCTATATCCACATTTATAAATATATATATCATTTAAATATATTAAAATATATATTGCATATATATATGCATGCATGTACACATAACTGTATATATGTTAAATACAGACATTGTTAAATGTATGTATTTAATTATGTAAATAATATTAAATACACACATACATATATATGTGTTATGTGTATGTGTGTGTGTGTGTGTGTATGCGTTATATGGAGAACAGTCAATGAAAATCTCTGGAGTCTAAAGATGGAGTATCTTGTTTGAAAACTATCAAGAAGGCCAGTATCTTTGGATTGAAAAGTGTCCACAGATGCAAGGTATTAGAAGATTTGAAAGATAGGGTCTGTATGTGTGGTATAGGTTATGAGGACTTTTAAAGTCAAACTGAGAATTTTGTATTTGATCCTGGAGGCCAAAGGAAGCTATTGAAGTTTATTGAATAAAGGAGGTGACATAATAGGATATACACGTTAGGAAAATCACTTTAATGGCTGAATACAGAATGGATTGATTGGGGAGAGACTTGAGGCAGCAGATCCTCCAGCAGGCTGGAGGCAGATGAATGTTCCTGACTTCAGATCCTGCATTCTATTCATTGCATCACCTAGCTACCTGACCACTTCATTATCCTAAACATATAACTTGCCTGTACCTACTTGTTTACGTCAGGGTTTCTTAAACTTTTCCCACTTGCAATCCCCTTTTTTGCCCAAGCAATTTTATGTGACCTATATACTTGGGCATATATGTATATAAAATAGATATACAAATCAAACATTTACTGTCAATAAATTATTAAAATAATTTTAAATTAATCCTTGGTGTGTATATATATATAATTTTACTGTATAAAAGATGAAAGCAAATTTGCATACTAATGAAATGGATGTGCTTGTTTTATTTTCACATAAAGAACTATATCTTGAAGGAATATTTGATACTTTTTAGGTTATTTTTTTACTGTTATTTGCAACTTCCACATTCAGTTATATGACCTTACATGGGATCATGACAACAGTTTAAGAAGATTTTGTTTACATGCTACCTTTACCATTAAAATATAAGTTCTTTGAGAACAAAGGCTGCTTTACCTTTTTATCTCCAGCTCTTAGCACAGTGCTTGGCATAATGAATGTTTGATGAATGATTAATTCATGAACTTTGGTTCACAGTTCTTTAGGTACTCTATCTACCAGAAGAACTATGGATAAAACTTCACAATAGTGTATAGGCAGTAATATTCCAAAAAAAAAAAAAAAGAAGAAGAAGAAGAAGAAGAAGAAGAAGAAGAAGAAGAAGAAGAAGAAGAAGAAGAAGAAGAAGAAGAAGAAGAAGAAGAAGAAGAAGAAGAAGAAGAAGAAGAAGAAGAAGAAGAAGAAGAAGAAGAAGAAGAAGAAGAAGAAGAAGAAGGAAAACAAATGGCTGTCTGATGAAGCTTTATAAATAGTGGGGGGGGAAAGGAAAAGGAAAGTTAAAGGAGAAAGGGAAAAGATATATTCAAATGTATGCAGAATTCCAGAGAATAGCAAGGAGAGATAAGAAAATTTTCTTAAATGAGCAATGCAAAAAAAATTGAAGAAAATAATAGAATGGGAAAGAAGAGATCTCTTCAAGAAAATTAGGAAAATCAAGGGAACATTTTGTGCAAAAATAGGCATGATAACAAAATGGATAATTTTGATTATGTTAAAGTTAAAAAGTTTTTGTACAAACAAAATCAATGCATATAAAATTAGAAGGGAAATAATGAACTGGGGAAAATTTTTTTACATTCAAGGGTTCTGATAAAGGTCTCATTTCTAAAATAAGACAAGTCTGAGATACCACTATATATCTCTCAGATTGGCTAACATGACAGGAAAAAATAATGATGAATGGGGGAGGGGATATGGGAAAACTGGGACACTAATACATTGTTAAAGGAGTTGTGAACTGATTCAACCATTCTGGAGAGCAATTTGGAACCATGCCCAAAGGGCTATCAAACTGTGCATACCTTTTGATTTAGCAGTATTTCTATTGGGCTTGTATCCTAAAGAGATCATAAAGGAGAGAAAGGGATTCACATATGCAAAAATGTTTGTGGCAGCCCTTTTTGTAATGACAAGAAATTAGAAACTGAGTGGATGCCCATCAACTGGAGAATGGCTGAATAAGTTATAGTATATGAATATCATGCAATATTATTGTTCTATAAGAAACAATCATTAGAATGATTTCAGAGAGACCTAGAGAGACCTACATCAATTGATGCTAAGTAAAATGAGCAGAACTAAGAGATCATTATATATGGCAACAACAAGATTATATGATGATCAATTCTGAAGGACATGGCACTTCTTAACAATGAGGTGATTCAGAACAGTTCCAATGGTCTTGCAATGAAGAAAGTCATCTGCACCCAGAGAGAGGATAGAGGGAATTGAATGTGGACCACAATACTCTTTCTGTTGTTGTTTTCTTTCATTTTGTAGGGTGAATATCAAAAATTATCCATGTATATATTGAAAATATAAAGCTATAATTAAAAAAATAAGCATAATAAAAAATAAAAGTGCTAGGGATTTAACAGAAGCAGAAGAAATTAAGAAAGAATGGCAACAATACACAAAAGGACTATACAATAAAACAATTAAACAATACTATACAAGAAAGATCTTCACATCATCCATAATCACAATGGTGTGGTTACTGATCTGGAGCCAGACATTTTGCAGAATGAAGTCAAGTGGAGCTTAGGAAACAAAGCTAACAATATGACTAGTGGAGGTGGTAGAGTTCCAGCTAAACTCTTTAAAATTGTAAAAGATGCTGCTACTAAAATGCTGTGCTCAAAATGCCAGAAAATTTGGAAAATTCAATAGCGGTCACTGGATTAGAAAAGATTAGTTTATGTCCCAGTCCTATAGAAAGGCAGTGCCAAAGAAAGTTCCTACTATCAAACAATTGCACTAATTTCACATGCCAGCAAGTTTATGTTTAAGATTGTGCAGTTTAGGCTTCAGCAGTTTGTGAACTGAGCAAGTTTATGTTTAAGATTGTGCAGTTTAGGCTTCAGCAGTTTGTGAACTGAGAACTACCAGAAGAACAAGGTGGTTTTTTGAAGAGCAGAGGAGCTAGAGACCAAATTACCAATATTCTGCGGATTTTGGAGAAAGTAAGGAAGTTCCAGAAAAACAAACAAACAAAAAGCTAACACCTACTTCTACTTGATTGACTACACTAACACCATTGACTAGATGAATCTCAACAAAAAGTCACAAGTCCTCAAAAAGATGGGCATACCAGATCATCTTGTGCCTTGAGGAACTCAAGAAGCAAGAGTTAGAACCAAACATGGAACAATGATTGTTTTAGGATTGGAAAAAGAATACGACAAAGCTGAATACTGTCACTTTATTTATTTAATTTATAAGCAAAGTACATCATGTGAAATACATCAAGCTGGATGAATCAAAAGCTGGAATTAAAGTTGCTAAGGGAAATATCAACAGTCTCAGATATGCAATTGACAGCATTTTGATGGCAGAAAGAAGCCTCTCAATGAGAATGTAAAAGCTGGCTTGAAGCTTAACATGAAACTAAAACAAAAACAGAAAACAACTTAATATCCTGGAAAATGGTCCTATCACTTCCTGGCAAATAAAAGGAAAAGAAATGGAGTTAATGTTAGATTTAATATTTCTAGGCTCAAATGTCACTGCAGATAGAATGCAACAATAAAATTAAAAGATGCTTGCTCATTGGAAGGAAAACTATGACAAATTTAGACAGCATTACTAAAAAGCAGAGACATCACCTTGCCAACATAGGTCCATATAATAGGTCCATAGTTATAGTTTTTTCCAGTAGTAATGTATGGCTGCGAGAATTGGACTATCATAGGGATAGCTGAGTATCTCAGAATTGATGCTTTTGAATTATGGTTCTCAAGAATTTTTTTGCAAATTTGGACATCAAGGAGATTAAATTAGTCAATATTTAAATTAATTCACTATTCACCAGAATGTCAAATACTATACCTAAAGCTATTTTGGTCACATAATGAAAAGATGGGATTCATTGGAAAAGAGCCTCCCATAGAAAAAGATGGAAGACAAAAGGAAAAGGGGATGGCAAAGGATGAGATGGATAGAGTGTCATGAAAACAATGAACATGAACTTGGACAGACTTCAAGAGATAGTGGAGGATAAAAGAGACTGGTGCATTATGGGCCTTCATAAAGAGTTGGACACAAATGAACAATGAATTGATTGGTCATTAATCCCCAGCACTTAGCACAGTATCCTACACATAGTAGGCACTTAATAAATATTTATGGAATGAATGGCTTTTTAAAAGAGGCAATTTCTTTTTTCTGTTTGTTTTAGGCTCTCTTGTAGAACAGTGACACATCAATTTTTATCATAATGTGACATCTATATGAAATTATGGAGATCATAGTTGGCTAGTTGACTCTTCACTCCTCCCTCTCAACCAGAAACAGTCAAGGTCAAAAGATTTACCAATTATCCTATTTCTGGTCACTAAGACTGGCTTGGAATAGAATTTTCTGTCCTCTCTTCTTTTCTTCCCACTCCTTTAGTTTCTTTGCAGATGATTATCTTCAGGGGTTCCTGAATCTCCAGGATTATAAAGAAGGGAAAAAATCAGACTTGTAGTCAAAGAGACCCTAGATTCGAGTGGAATCCTCTCTCTGGTCTTGGAGATTTTGTAAATGCTTTAAAATTGTAAATAGCTTGTGAATAGCCTTAGATAGTCTTTTGAAATAGCAGGCCAGGATGGAAAGGCTCCACTTTACATAACTTATGAAATATCAAATCCACTCAGAGCCATCCCCTTTCAATCAGAAGAGGCTTTGCCTCCTCAAACTTCCCAGACATGTCTTGGCAATCATTTTCTGTTTCCTTGTGAACAAGATGGAGAGAAAAATGGGCCAAAAGATTATACAGTTGAATGATTTGGTAGTTGAATGCCTTTATGCCAAAGAGTTATGATTCACATATAGAAGCTAAATAAAAATGATGGTGGCTCTTTCAGCAACTTGGGTAAAGGTATATGGAGACAGCATAGTGATCAAATGTACAGATGTCAAGAATCAGGAGGAGGAATGAAAGATATCTATCAAGTCAGATGAGAGAATTAAGATTCAAAAACATCTCAAGAAAATGGTCTGAAGATAAGATGAGCTTTATAAGGATAAATGTGAAGTTTTACACATCGGTTGTAAAAAAAATCAGTTGCACAAGCAGAGAATAATAAAAACCAATATTTGCATAGACCATTATAGTTTGCAAAGTGCTTAACATATATCAGCTTATTTGAGCTTCTTCACTATCCCAAGATCAGATTACTTATTAATGTCTAAAATAGGATTTTAATTCAGACCTTCCTAACTCCAAATCTAATAAGATATTCATTAGCCAAGATACTTCTAACACAATGTGGCTCCATTGTATCTTATAGGTCTTGTGAAAAACCCTTGGAGGGTTTAGTTGCTTGTAATTTCAATGTAAATTGTCTGTAAGAAAAGCGACTAGACTCTTAGCTGCTTTCCCAGCAGTCCTTTGTAGCTATTTAGAAGAAAGGGATGAATAGGATGTGGCAGCTAGGTGGCTCATTGAATAGAACTCTGGGCGGAGTCAGAAGAACTGAATTACTAGTTGGGTGATCCTGGACAAGTCACTTAATCCTAGTTTGCCTCAGTTTTCTCATCATGAGTTGGAGAACGGAATGGCCAATTACTCCAATATCTATGTCAAGAAAACTCCAAATGGAGTTTTTAAAAAGTCAGACATGATTGAACAACAAAAATAAATAAGTGGATGGAGTAAGTATCAAAATAATCATATAGTAATGTGATAGTTACTCTGCTAAGTATATTTTTAAATATTTCAATTAATTTTCCCTACCACTCTGAAAGGTAGGATTTATAGCAGTCATAGAGCACAGAACATTGAAAATGATAGATAAGTACTGAATTTGGAACCAGAGAGTGTAGATTCAAGTCTCAAAACTTTTTTTTTTTTATATTTTCTTTTTTTTGGCCTTGATTTCTACCCAGCTTTAATCCCTAAATGGGTGCAGCCTCAGTCAGATTGAAGTCTGTTGAAGACCTTGGCTTAAAAAGGCCAAGATCTCCCTGTGCATTTAGGGTCATCTCCAATTATCCTGATCTTATATCTAACCACTGGACCTAGATAGTCCTGGAGGGGAAAATGAGGCAGATGAATTTGCCCAACCCTCTCTCACTTAAATCCAATTCATTTGCATGTCATGGTCTTCTTTGAGAATAAAGAAACAACAACAATTATAAGCCCTATTTTATAGTTGAGGAAACTAAGGCAAATAGAGATTAAGCTAGCTGTGGTCCAGAGGATAAGCATGTGGATAGCCAAGACCCTTGGATATTTGGGGAAGAGCTGAGTCAATGGAGACTTGGAGTCAGTGTTGTCCTCAGAGGACATTATTTAATTATTTAATGTACTAAATAAAATAATTTAATTTATCAGATTATTAATTTCATTTATTGAATCATTAATTATCAAATTAAGCTTGTTTATTCAATTAAATAATTTAAATTATTTTATATTTTAATATAGTGAATAAAACATATTTTCTATTATTAAATTATTATTAACTAAAAATCCAGATAATTACTTCTTATATGACCATGGACAATTTTCCATTCAACTTCCTCAGCTGAAGGTGAAGTGTTTTTGCTGTACTATAAGGGAATTTCCAGCTAGAAACCCCTTAAAATCTGCCTGACTTGGACTTCTTAATTCTTCCATTCAGTGCTCCACCAAAAAAAATGGGGAAAAGTGTTCTCTACTTTTGGAATCAAGAGTGTGATGGAACTAACTCCTATTGGAACCACTTGTTAAATTTCAAGAGTGAGCATTTATATTTCGGAAATTAGCAATACTTACAAATCAGATCTTGATAACCAGAATTTATAGTGACTTGAAGAAATCACGTTCCATTAGGTTAATTGATGGAAGTATCTCTGCTTTTTGGCCCTTCAGCCTCCTGGAGTTGATTCAATCCCTTACTCTCTAAATGACCACGAGATGGTGCCATCACGCAGCACACAGTGACAAGCTTGCCCTCATCCATTCCAGCTCCCCAAATGCTAGACCTCTTGTTTCATAGATCACAGAAACTCCGAGTTGGGAGAGACTTCTGAGGTCACTGTAGCTGCTCCTTATGTTCTGGTGCTGAAGACTGTGGGCAGATCCTTCAGGGATCTCAAGCCCAGGAGATCCATGCTTCCCAGGTCTCAGAGATTAGGAGCAGCGAACCTTTGTCATGGTGTGGGACATCTTATGGGTCTATCTCAACTCCAGGCAGTTTTTGAGGCAACTGAGATTCAGTGATTTGTCCATAGTCACATAGCTATTAATAGTCTGAGGTTAGAGTTGAGCTCCTGACTCCAGGACTAGTGCTCTATCCATTATCTTGAATGATGACTTGAATCTTGACTTGAAATGTCTTGAAATGAGACTGCCAGACTGGCTATAAATATAAGGTCAGGCCTGATTGGGGGACCCAAATATCAGATTGTCCACCTTCCAGATCCTTGAACAGAATCACCTGTGTCTTTTTCACTATCATCATCGACAATGTTTATACAACTCTCAAGTTTATACAAGTTATACAAGTTTCTAAAATCTTCATATTTTTTATCTTGTGATCCTCAAACTAAACCAAGAGGTAGATGCTGTTATTATCATTTCATAGATGAAGAAAAAGTCTAAGAAATTAAAAGATATGCCTGGGGTTGTACAGCTAGTAAATTTTGGGACATAATTCACACTCAACTCTCCCTGGTCTGAGAAGTTGGGAAAGCTTCCTGTAGAAGGTAAAAGATTGAATTAATGTGTGCATTTTTTTTTCCTGGAGAGATGGGTTGCTATGCATTCATCAGCATGCCTTTGCATTGCTCTATAAACACTGCTTGAGCTTAGTAAGACTCTAGTAGAAGGATCAGGAAATGAAATCACCAATTTGGAGATTGAGTGATTGGAGGCTGCTGCTGCTGTTGATGATGATGAAAAAGATGATGAAGATAATTAAAATATTAAATTAAAGGAAGTCAGTAGTCATAGTGGAGACTGGAGATTATTCCAGACATGGGTGAACATCCAAAGAAAATGCCCAGAGCCAAGAGAAGGAATGTCTTGCTTAGCCAGTAGGAAAGACTATGTACTGGAGAGTAAGGTATAAGAAGATTGGAAAGGTAGGAGAAGGGTAGATAAAGAAGGACTTTGAATGCTAAATAGGACATTTTGGATTTATATTGGAGGCAATAGAGAGGCAGTGGAGTTTATTGGGTAGGTAGGGGGTCATAGCCAGACATGCACTTTAGGAAAATCACTTTAATGGCCTTATGGAAGCTAGATTGGTATAGGGAGTACTGAAGGCAGTTAGGCTCATTAGCTGACTACTGCAATGTCAGGCATGAGATGGTGAGAGTCTGTACTAGAGTAGGGGCAGTGTCAGAGGAAAGAAGTGTTAAAAAGAGTGAAATCAGCAGATCTTGGAAACTGATTGGGTATGGAGGTTGAGAGACAGTGAGAAATATAGGATGATTTCCTTTTTCTGATTTTTTTTGTTTATTTTTCTTTAAAATCTTATTATCTTGAATTTCACAATCATCTTTAAACATGAGTATTTGCTTAAGTATATACAAAGAACAGAAAAAGATGATTGTATATGAAACTATGAATATCTATCAGATGTAGCTTATTTTTTATAAAGCTTTTTTTCAAAACATATGCATGAATAGTTTTTGACATTCGCCCTAGCAAAACTTTGTGTTCCAATTTTTTCTCCCTTCTTTCTCCCTTCTCCCTCCCCTAGATGGCAAGTAATCTATGTTAAGCATGTACAATTTTTCTATACATATTTCCACAATTATCATTGCAGTTTATATTTTTATAAAAAATGCATAACAAATTTAACATTTTGAAAAGCTGTCCTTTTTGTCTATATGATATTCTGAATCTTATGTTCTCTTATGTGCTGATTCTTAGGTTTCAAGCCTGAGGGATTAGGAGAATGCTGTTGCTCTTTATTGTACTATGGAAGATAGAAATGGGGGGGGGTAATTAGTTTTGTGTTAGAAATAATGAGCTTAAGATGTCTACTGGACATCCAGTTTGAAATGTCATCAAAACAGTTGGAGAAGTGAGACTGGAGATCAGTAGATACTTTGCTGAACAACAGGTAGATTTGAGACTCTTTAGCATGTATATAGTCATTAAATCCATTCAAACTAATCACCCAAAAAAGTAATATAGGAGGAGAAGAGAAGAGAGTCCAGGACAGAATTCTGGGAGACAGTGATGATTAGAAGGCATGATTTGGAAGAGGAGGCAGCAAAGGAGGCAGAGAAAAAAGTAGCTAGAAAGGGAGGGGGACCAGGAGATAGTAGTGTCCTGAAACCTAAAGAGAAGAGAATACCAAGGAGGAAAGAGTGATCAATAATGGTAAAGACCACAGAGAGGTCAAGGAGAATGAGGACTGAGAAGAGTCCATTGGATTTGGCAATTAAGAGATCATTAGTAACTTTGTACAGAGAAGTGATTAGATTGGAAGCCAGATTATAAGGGTTAAAAAGGAGAGGAAAGCAGAGCGACTGTTGTAAATAACCTTTTAGAGTTAAGCTATATAGACAATTCTCTCTTTAGGTAAATTTGCATTTCACAAATCTGATTTAATGTAAAGAATTCTGGAAGAAATTCACATTAAAAAATGCCTATATTAACTTTGTACACGATTGTGCTTTCCCTCTCTCCCTGCATCCTTCTCTTTCTCTCTCCTTCTCTTTGTCTCTTTATCTCTCTGTCTCTGTTTCTCTGTTTTTTGTCTTTTTGTCTCTATCTCTCTCTTCTTTCTATCTCTGTTTCTCTCCATGTCTCTTTGTCTCTGTCTCCTCTCTCTCTGCTTCTGTTTCTCTGTCTCTGTCTTTCTGTCTTTTTTTCCCTGTCTCCTTGTCTCTCTGTCTCTTCTCCTTGTCTGTCTCTCTCTGTCTCTGCTTTTGTCTCTCTCTGTTTCTGTCTCTGTTTCTCTCTGTGTGTTTCTCTTTTTCTCTCTGCTTCTGGTCCTTGGCTCAACACTCTGCAACCTTCCAGCAACAAAAAAAAATTTTTTTAATGCTACAAAGCTCTCTAAGTGAAAGCAGAAGAATGGATTTGGAGAGAGACTGATGCCATCAAATAGATACTGGATTTAAGACCTCTGATGTAAAGATTAATCTTTGCCTGATCAATCCTTGAATCCACACTTGCTCTGTCTGTGCTTTTTAAATAGAAATCTGCAGAATATAGTGGGAACTATAGTGAAAACTATCTGCAAAGAGCAGAAGAGAAATAGGAAGATACCTGGAAGAAAGAATCAAGTAAGGACCTTTTTCAGAATGGGCAAGACATGAGCCATATATGTGG
Source organism: Sminthopsis crassicaudata (assembly GCF_048593235.1). Lineage (NCBI taxonomy): Eukaryota > Metazoa > Chordata > Mammalia > Dasyuromorphia > Dasyuridae > Sminthopsis > Sminthopsis crassicaudata. Next base: position 281,186,914 of record NC_133620.1, on the reverse strand, counting down.
ACTGTAGGAAATGAGCCAAAAGACAGGGAAAAATTGAAAATAAGTGAAAGAGTACAGATGATAGTGGGAACAATCTGTTAGAGGAGACAGGATAAAATGGGGTCACTAGAACAAGTAGAAGAGTTAGTCTTAAAGAGGAAGGCTAATTTATCATGTAAGGCAGGGATGAAGGAGGGAAGAATGGCAGAATGCATCTGAGTGATAGATATGGAAAAGGAGGCCACATTTTTCTGTAAAATATGAGGCAAGTCTCTGAACTAAGAGAGGGAAGGGAGAGGAATGGGAAGTTTTGAGAGGGATAAAAAGGTTTGGAAGAGCTGCAGGGGACAATGGGATAGTGAATTGGTAAGGGAGGTAAAGTATTATTGCCCAGCAGCAGTGAGGACCCAGTTTAAATAAATTTGTAGCAGATCCCGTCAGAAGGGTTGAGTGAATATCAGTAACAAATGTATAGGATTGAAGGTGACACATGTTGGGAGTGATTAGAGGCTGAGGCTCATCTGGGAGTAATTAGTGATGGGATGAAAGAGACAAGGAAGAAATAATTTTTGAAGTCTCATTGAGGTCTAGATATGTGATCCTATTATTTAAAATCAATCTCTGTTGAGGCATAAAACAACAACAACAAAAAAAAAAAAATTTTCTTCCTGCCTCTTTTCTCCATGATTTTATCCCAATCCATGCTTGGCTTTCCTCCAAAATCACCTGTATGTTCTGTCCTGTTCAATTGCACAACTGCAACCCCCTACTTTATTGTTAAAAACTTTTGTTTAGGTTCTGGTCTTTTCACATCTCACTTTTTCTGTCCTCAGGGAGGTGGGGAATGGAAGCCTTGTTTGCTGCAGAAGGTATCTGGAGCAGGGAAACTCCTTGTTGGCCACTTCTGGGCCACCTATTATCCAACAATAGCTCACCCCATTTGCCTCTGATATCCTGTCCAGGGCCTCATCATAATCTCGTCTCATTATCTAAGTCTTCACTGATTCCTAAGTAAATCAAAACAGACTCAAAAGATCTCTTAGCCTCCTAGAGATTTTCTGCCTTTGTCTCTTCTCTTCTCCAGGTAAGGAGCAGAGACCATTGCATTTCTGCTCCCACTCTCTCAAATTTATATAAACTTCAGGTTGGGAAAAAACCTTACAAACATTATCTTATTAAATATTCAGCTTAACCTTGTGAGGTAGGTCGCGGTATTGGTTTCTCATTTGCAAATGAGAAAAGTAAAGCAGACAGAGGTTAACTTACTTTTCCAGGGTAAGATAGATCCTAAGTGTCTGATGCAAGATTCAAATATTTTTCTGATTCCAAGGCTAACATTCTATTTACTGTGCTGCTGCCTATTAAATTACAGTGCAAATAATTCTGTGACTCAGTCAGTCAGTAAACATATTTATAAAACATGTGCTAAACTATGGTTGCAACAAAAGCAAAAGATCATCTTTGCTCTTAAGAAACTTGCAGTGTAATGGAGGAAACAACATACAAATAAGACACATATAGGAAGAAAGGATGTATACAGATAAGTGGGGGATAATAAAGAGTAAGCACTAGCATTAAAGAGAATTGGGAAAGGTTTCCTATAGAATGCATAATTCTACATTGGTACCTGAGGGAAGCAAGAGAAACCAAAAGGTGAAGAAAAGGAGGGAAAAATTCCAGGTATGGGGAATGGACAAAGAAATTCCCATCATAGCCCAAGTCCCATGGCCCATTGGTATAGGACTTTCTCTTCTTTGCTGGAGATCAGTACCCTCGTCTGACCAATGTAAGGAGGCAAGGTTGAGTCAAAGAGAAAAAAAAAAAAAGATCCAGTTTCTTGATTTTCTTTCAGTTTCTTGACTATCTTTAGAGACTGTAATTACTTTGTGAATTTCTGGCTTCCAGATTCAAGAGAGAAGATGCATGATGATAACTCCACTTCAAGTCCATGAAGGGAGAATAAAACCCTGAGAAGAAGCTTACATGGGAGGAATTGGAAATTTCCATTATGTCCCTTTTCCCAGCTTGCTACATTGAAGGAGATGGCAATTTTTTCTTTGGGTGAGATTTGGGACTTTATCTTGATTAAATTCTCCCAAGGGGAGCACGTGTTCATCTTGTATATTTTCTCCTAAAATATACCTATATTTGGGGTATCTAGGTGGCAAAATGGACAAAATGCCAGATCTACAATCAAGAAGACTCATCTTCCTAAGTTTAAATATGGTTTCAGATACTTACTAGCTGTCTGACCCTGGGCAAGTCACTTCATCTTGTGGGCCCCAGTTTCCTTATTTGTAAAATGAACTGGAGAAGGAAAAGGCAAATTGTATCTTTGCAAAGAAAACTCCAAATAAAGTCATGAAGAATTAGATATGACTGAAGAACAACCTATTTTCTTTGATTTTTATTTTACCATTAACTTGCATAAATGAGGGTGTTTTTTGTTTTTTGTTTTTTTGTTTTGTTTTTTTTTTTTTTTTTTTTTTTTTTTTGCTACTTACAGTATGTGTTCATTGTGGAAATGGTATTTGGTGAGAAGGAAGTCTAGACTTGAATATAAGCTTAGGGTTCTCCTTTCCTCATTAATGACTAAAAATCAGAAATTTAGTTTTGTTTGAACCTTACGGTCATATCATCCAGACTAACAACATTTAAGGGAGCAAATAGATATAATTCTAGCCCAGTACCCTTTCTCTCTGGAGAGAAGAATGTGAACAAACATCTGGCTGGAAAAAAAAGTATTTTTTAGTGAGGAAAAAGCCGTCCAATGATGTTTCCTTGTAAGCCACATATGACAGGTTAAAAACATCTTTACTAGTCATAGAATTGTCACTAGAAGAGTGAAGTGAGGGATATAGAGGACAGGACTATCTTGGAGTAAAAGAATATCTTTGCAGGATAGAGGAGAAATAACACTGACTTTGGAGTCAGGAGATCTCAGTCCCTGGGTTTAAATCTTGCCTTTGCCTGAGCAAGTCACTTAATTTGATAATAATGAGCAGATTTCTTGAACCTTAATTTCATCTTGAGATTGGACTGAATAACCAATCAAATCCCTTCCAGATCTAGAACTCTAATGTGGTATAGTGAGGACTCAATATTAGGAAATATCCATTCTAGTTGCAACTCTAATCTCTATATTCTATATTCTTAAGGATAAACTCTTAGGCAATGAGAGAAGTTGGGAAGGGAATGGAAGCTTGTTGTGTGAGATTGTAAGTGGTAAGAATACTGAATTTGGGAACAGAGGTCCTGGTTTCAAATGTGAGCTCTGCTAAAGGCAGCTAGATGGTACAGTGGATAAAGTGTTGTACCTAGTTTGTTAGATCCAAGTTCAAATCCTACCTTTGAAAAATTACTTGTATTATTCTAGGCAAATCATTTCACTACTCTCTGGCTCAGTTTCCTTATTTATAAAATGGAAATAACAACACATGTACTGTTCTTCTGGGTTTCTTGTGAGGATCAAATAAGATAATAGTTGTAAAGTGTCTGGCACTTAGTAGGTACTTAATAAATTCTTTCCTTCCTTTTACTTAGTATCTGTGACGCATGAGGCAAGGTCCCTTCTTCAAATCATCTCTAAGCTTTAACTTCCACATCTACAAATGTTGGAGATCTCTAGGTTTTTTATTAACTCCATCAGTTTCTAGTTACTTAATATTTATCATTTCAGTCAGATTGGCCAGTGCAGTGGCCCTTGAAGACTTTCATGTAGGAAGTCATTTCTTGTAGGCCCCTGCCTATAATTTCATGGTAGGTAGAGATTCAGGAAGGATATTATTAAAAATCTCTAAGGACTGAGAATTTTCACCTTCTAGAAACCATTAATTTCAGAACTTTTCAGATCATCGAACCTGAAATCCTGATATATCTATTTGGCCAGATAATCAAACTGTCCCTTGCTCCTTGACTCAGGGAAATTGAGTAAGAGACAATGATAATCTCAGGCACAGAGCCAAGTTCTTGGATCATTTACTTATTGATAGCAGGTTAGTTAGGAGCACATTGAAAACGTTCTTGTCACTAGGCTAATAAGAGAGAAAGAGACCTTTACTTCAGAGTTGAGTTTATATATAGTTCTTTAAATTACTGGATCTTGGGCAAGCCACTTCAGCAAATTTAAGCCGCAGTTTCAGGACTATCTAAAATCACTCCTAGGAGTCTGGATCTAAAGGAAAAGGATCAAAAAGCTGTAACCAGTGGTATCCCCTCTCCCCCAAAAACAAAGGAGGTAGCCTCTTTTCCTTCAGTCTCAAGTCTAAGCCCATTTTATTCAACAAACGTAAATTAAGCCTTGGTACACAAAGATGAGGGATGTCAATCTAATGGAGAGAGGGGCAGAGGAATACAAACTGTTCTTTAAAAATATATTGGTGGTTGGTCATTTAATATAAATATATTTGGTCTGTGTGTAGAATTGATAGATATCTGATCTGTGATCTGGCTTGTCCTGTTTCCGAAGAAGATTGCAATCTCCTTTTTTATGTAGAGTAGGAGGTTTGAGCCTGGCAATGAGGAAAAGGGGCAGTCAGGATCCAAGGCTACTGTGGCTGGGTGATCTCTCTTCTTCTCTCTTATCTCCAAGAAGGATATCAGGTTAGAATTAAATCTATTCACTATATATCAAATATTTATAGTCCAAGAGGATAATAGGAGTTCAGAATAAAAGTCAGAAATAAAAGTCAGGTGTCCCTGACTACACTCAAGGGGAGGGTAACAGTTAATTTGCTCTCCCCAGTCTAGTTCCCTCCCACCAAATACTGATAACACACATGTATGTACAACACACAAACACTCACATAGACACACACACATATGACAATAGGGAATAACTAGTAAATCTCTTTATCAAAGTAAACAGTAAATAGAAATCAGGAATGTCATACAGATTAGAATACATCAAAAACCACAGAAAAGTAAATGAACTCTGTGAGCAAGCTCAACCATGGAGAGAAAAAAAAAAAAAAAACAACATTGGAGGAAAAGAAGAGTTGGCGGAATGTCCTCTTATCACTGTCTTCACTGTCTTTGATTTCAGACACTAGAAGTCAAGGGACATGTTGGGACCAGCTTTTCCATATGTTTCTTGCTTGTGGGAAATCTCTGGTCTGTCATTCAAAAGCTCCAGTTTGTGATTCCAGAGGATTCTTGATGAAATATGTTGCTCACCTTATTTAGAGATGTGCTCTCAGGATAGAGATTGAGACACATTTTTTTTAGGTATGGTCAATTTGGGAATTTGTTTTTCTTGACAAAAGCTGTTTCTTTCTTTTTGTTTGTTTTTACTCTTTCTCAATGTATTGGAACTGGGAGGTAGATAAGATGGGTTTTTATTGATTGAAAAAAAATTTAATTAAAACACAAAAAGCAAAAGTCCTCATTTGCTTCTCCAGAAAAACCTCTCTCTACCTCCTCTTTCAAAGTGATTGCCCTGATTCATGCAAGTATGAATCATTATTGACTCAGAGGCCTCTCAGCCAATCAGGAATAATATCTTACAGCAGGTCTCAGAGCTATCCCTCAGGAAAACTGCCTCAGGTTTGGGTAGAAGTGGAGTTTTATACACACACTGATGTGATTGCATCCTTAGAGGGAATTGTCCTTACTTGGTTAAATGATTATTTCAAAATATAAAAGACTGGTTAGTGAATGAGTAAAGAGTGACAGCAAGTCAGAGATAAGACCCAACAAATCCAATCTTTATAAATAGTGACAGATACTGCAAACAGTTACCACAAAAGAAAGAGATCTATTGGTATTTTGGAGAGGAAATCATAGAACTTAAGCATTAGAAGGACCCTCAGCAACCTTTTAGTCTAATTAATAAATGAAAGTAATTGCCATAAGAGTATACCCAACCAATGGTTGTCCAGATTTTTACTTGAAGATCCCCAAGAAGGGAAACCCAAACATTTCTCAAAGCAATCCATTCTACTTTTGTTCAGGTCAGTAGATTTCGATTATCATTGACTCTTTACGAATTCACTTGGAATTTTCTTGGCAAAGATATTGAAGTAGTTTGACATTTCCTTCTCCAACTAATTTTACAAATGAGGAAATGAGGCAAATAGGATTAAGTGACTTGCTCAGAGTCACACTGTTAATAAGGGTCTCAGGCTGGATTGAACTCAGAAAGATGAAATTTCTTCTCTTCAGCTCCAGGGTTCTATCCACATTAACTCCTAGCTGCCCCATTCCATTTTTGGAAGGCTCTTATTTCAAATACTACTTTTGCCACTTAGTACTTGTGTGACTTTCCCTTAAATCACTAAAAATTTCTAGGCTTTAGTTTCCTTATCTGTAAAATGAGAGAGTTGTTCTGGATGACCAGGTGACTCAGTGGATAAAGCACTGGACTTACACAGTCATGATAATCTGAGCTGAAATACTGCCTCAGACATTTATGAGATGTGACATTTAAACTTTCTTATCCTTAGTTTCTTTACCTGTAAAATGCATGGGTGGATGGTTTAGAATTTCTGGCCTCTGAGGTCTCATCGAGCTCTAACTCTATGATACTAGATGGTTTTATCTGTTCTTTTCATCCTGTGGTGCCCTGAACACTAACTATGTCTTGAAAACACTTTATTTTCTTAGTATTCTCTCCAAATCTGACTGGTTTTTTTCTCATGTTCCCTAACACACAAGGCCAGAAGGAAGATTCACCATACTATTTACTCCCCAATGTCATCTTCAGACCTTCTCTTTGCAGTTATCAGTCATTAACCGCCTCTCTCTCTCTTTTAAGCTCACCCCATCGTAGCCAGTTTCTTGTTGCTGCTGTTTATATACTTCCAGATCTCTCTGTTTGTTTTTTCCAAAGTTTGGTAACTGACTCATAATCTTCTTCACTTCCAACACTTTTATACTCCTCAACTCCCATTCTTTATATCTGTAGTCTATTGCACTTATGTATAAGAAGGGGTCTTAGATACTCCCCAATCCCTACTACCCAACTGAATTTACCCTAATGTGCCAAAATTCCTAGATACAGCTCTGTTCTCAGTTTATACCAGAATTAGACGATCATAGGGACATTGAGGTGGTATAGTATGTAGAGTACCAGGTCTAGACTCAGACAATTCTGAGTTCAAATCTAGCTTCAGATATTTACTAGTTCTATGACCCTGGGCAAGTCACTTTGCCCTGTTTGCCTCAGTTTCCTCATTTGTAAAATGAGCCGGAGAAGGAAATGGGCAAACCACTCTATTATCTTTGCCAAGAAAACCCCAAATGAGGTCATAAAGAGTCAGACATGAGGGAAATGATTGAAAAAAATTTAGGTCATCACAACTCATAGTTTATTAGAAGTAGAAGAGAAACTACATATTATCTAGTCCATTTACAGAAGGAAAGACTGAAATCTAAGGAGATTAAATATTTTGTCCAAAGATGTCAGGCCACTTTTTAGAGGCGGAGCTAGTACCAGAAGCCAGGTCTCCTGACTTCTACACCAGTAATTCTTTTTTCCTGCATCAAGCAAATCCATCAAAATCCCCATAATTCCCTGATCCCACAATCTTTGAGCTGCAAATGAGGAAATGCCAGCCAGAACTGAGCTCACTCTGGCTCCAGCCTCACACAGTGTGGTATAAAGAAAAGAACACTGGAAAGTGGAAAATGATAGCTAAATAAATTATTATTTCCATAATATTAATATAGTGGGATATTTTGTGAGGCAGTATGGTAAAGTGGAAAAAAAAATTGGGCCTACGTTCAAACTCTGGTTCTGTCACATACCACATATGTGATATTTGCTAAATCACTCTGGTTCTCTGTTTCCTCACCTGTATAACATAGATTCTGGGGACATTTGTAGGAATTGATGGAGAATAAAGAAAATAGTCTGGTAATGATCATGCATAGTGACTAGAGTAATGTATTTGAAAAAAAATGTTACATTGAAATTGAAGGAGACTACCTGCCATCTAGGGGAGAGGGTGGAGGGAAGGAAGGGAAAAGTTGGAACAGAAGTTTTTGCAAGGGTCAATATTGAAAAATTATCCATGTATATGTTTTGTCAATAAAAAGCTCTAATAAAAACAATATAAAAATAAATTGAAGACTTTATGAAATTGTAATGGCCTACCTTGTTTCTAGAAGAGAGAAACTTCCCTGCTTTTCTTAGAAATGTAGGAAGATAATGAAGGTAGACAATATGTTTGCTGTTAGTTGATATTACAGTGTTGGTTAGTTTTTGCATAACTTTTTCTTTGTCTCAAAGGTTTTAATCTTAATGGCTTTTTCCCCTTTTCAAATTGCACGTATTCAGAAGAGTATTCTGGAGGCACTCAGTACCTATTCAAAGACTTGTGGAAAATTTCAGGGAGAGATCATTTTATATAACCTGCAGTCATGTGAAGGTCAAGGGAGAAATTGATTAATTTGGGAAAATTTTACAGAGCAGAAAAAAGTTGTGTGGAATAGTGGATGGAAAGTTGACTTTGAAGCTAGGAAGACCTCTGTTCAAGTCCAAACACTGACATATATTGATTACATAATCCTGGATAAATTAGTGTTCTATTAAGATTATAAATTGGAGAGAAGGAACTTGTCTGCACTGATAGAGGGAAAGTTCTCATCTGGGAGTTCCATGTACCAGTGAAATCATAGGCATAACAGTAATAACAAGATTATATGATGAGCAATTGTTCTGGAATTGACTTTTTTCAACAGTTAGACAATTCAAGGTAATTCCAGTAGACTTGTGTTGGAAAGTGCCATCCACATCAGGAAAGAGAACTATAAAGACTGAATGTGAATCAAATCATAGTTTTTTTCACCTTTTTTGGTTGTTGTTTGTTTGTTTCCCCCCTTTCTTGAATGTCTTTTTTCCTTTTTGACTGACTTTTTTTCCCCTCAGCATGACTAATATGGAAACATCTTTAGAAGAATTGCACATGATTAACTTATATCAGATTGCTTGCGTCTTGGGGAGGAGAGAGAGAAAAAAATTGGAAACACAAGGTTTTGTGAAAGTTAATGTTAGAAACTATCTTCATAAGTATTTGGAAAAATGAATACCATTAAAAATGGAAAAATAAAAAAAAAACTAAAATAAAAAAATGAAATCATAGATATGGTTCCTATCCCTGTCTTCTTCATGGAGAAGATGAGATTTCAGCATGAGAGAGACATGGAATCTCGTGGGTTAGGTTTGGGAAAGAGGAGCTTGGAGAGAATGACTGTCTAAGATTGAGGAAGATGAAAAGGGATAGAGAATCAGAGAAAGTAGAACCAGTGGGAGCTGAGGTAATCTGATCCAGATGAGAAAATAAACTCACAGAAAGGTAGAGAATTGCTTAAGATTGAACAATGAGTAACAGAAGGAATCAGGATCTGATCTTGAGATTTCAAACTCAGATGCTTTCCAGTATAATAGAAGAGGCTGCTCTTCATATAGTCTTGCTTTCCTATATTAAAGGCTAGCTCTGCTCTGATGGGAGCCTCAGAGTCTCTTCTTCTTTTCTATTCTTCCTTCGGGTGGACTTCAGGATGGAGGGGAATCAAAAGAAAAAAGGAAAGGAAAAGAGGAAGGGATCTGGGGAAGGTAGAGACTAAAGCAACATCTCAGAATGGGAACTAGGCACTACACATTGGGCAGCCTGAGCAATGGGAAGAAGATGCAAAGGAGGGCAATTTAAACAAGATGACAAGAAATTTGCCAATAATGCTATGCAAAAATCTATGACCATTTTTGAGGTATGGTATAGTAGGGCTTTCCATTGTAGAATGAACTAGATGGTCTCTAAACCATATTCCAATTCTTAAAATCTGTGATTTCATGGAAAAACAAAGCATAAATAGGGGTGCTGAAATATTTTAATAGATCACAAACTCATTAAGAGTCCTAACTGGAACTGATCCAACCATTCTGAGGAGTAATTTGGAACTATGTCCAAAGGTCATAAAATTCTGCATACCCTTTGATCCAGCAGTGTCTCTACTAGGTCTGAATCCCAAAGAGATTGTAAAAGAAAGAAACAGACTCACATGTGCAAAAATATTCGTAGCAACCATAATAAGTTATGACATATGAATGAAATGGAATATTATTGTTCTATAAAAAATGATGAGCAGACAGATTTTTAAAAAGCCTGGAAAGACTTACAGAATTAATGCCAAGTGATGCAAGCATAACTAGGAAAACATTGTACAGCAACGGAAGGATTGTGTGATGATCAGTTATGATAGACTTGGTTCTGCTCATCAATTTAGTTATCCAAGGCAATTCCAATAAACTTTGGATGGAAAACTCCATCCACATCTAGAGAGAGTTTGAATGTGTGACGTCCACAATAGACTATTTAGACATGGTCTGTCACATAGTGAGTATAGCAAAACCAATACTTTCCTTGTTCTGGGCATTATTGTTCAATTATTTCAGTCATGTCTGATATTTTGTGACCCCATTTGGGATTCTCTTGGCAAAGATACTAGAGGAATTTGCAATTTCCTTTTCCAGCTCATTTTACAGATGAGGAAACTGAGGCAAATATGGCATATAATTACTGGGAAATTTTTTTTTTCCTAGAAAGGTAAGAAAAACACTAACTCCAGAACCAGAAAATTAGGTTCAAATCCTGCCTCTAATACTACTAGCTATTTGATCTTGGGCAAATCATTTAATATACCTCTGGGACATTAGTTACATATTTTAAAATATATTTCCATTTTCAAAAGGGGAAAAAAATATGAGAAAGAAAGAAACAACCAGACAAACACAAAAGGTGAAAATACTATCCTTCAATTCAGTCATCTTCAGTCTCCATAGTTCTCTCCCTGGATGCAAATGGCATTTTCCATTCCAAGTCTACTAAAAGAATCTTTTGAAAGTAGAAGTAATGTCCCATCATTGAAGGTTTTCAAGCAGAAACCCAGAGACTACTTTTCAGCGGTGTTGCAGAGGGGATTATTTTTCAGGGTACATCAAATTGGATAAGCTTTGTTTACCTTTGCAACTCAGATTGGTGGATCTCTGCTTAAGTCTGACAAAATTGCTAACTTGTTGGGGACAGTGCTGCAGCTGCTGCTGCTGCTGTTTAACCTTCATTTTTTTTTTTCCAAGTCAAGGGACAAAGTTTACCATACTTGTAACAATTGAAGAAGGTTAAATTCCAATAGAATTTAGCTAAGAACCAGGAGCAAGAAGATATATTTATAGGAAAAAGAAAGATCGGGGCTCCAAGTCACCGATATGCTAATTTTATGGCTTAGAGGTACAATTGAGGAGTGGTCTTAGAGGTGGAGTTGATATCCTTGATTTTTGAAGGGGACCACTGACATCATGGGATGATAACATGTTTGTGAATTGTATTTAAATGAGGCAGAGTTGCTCAAAGTGTCAGTCTCACTTGTATCACTGCTCTAATCTCCTGGGTAAGGATAGATGATATCTAATGTCTCTTCTTGTTATAAATCTCATTATTCCAAGTGCTCTGAAAGCTCTCAGCTTAGAACTTGATTCTTGTTCTTAGAATACTCCCAGTTTACTGGACTAGATTCTCCTTTTTATTCCCATCCAAATAGTCTTGGTCATAACCTTAATTGTTCAAGATCCTCCATTTTACACAAATAAACCAATTGTATCAAAAAAAGGCAAGAGATTAGCTTATAGGGATGAAGAGGTTTTGTTTCCCAGCCTGCTTAGGAAATGAAAATTAAGAATGAGGCTGAAAAAAAGCTTTTACTAGGAGTAATATTAATGTATCAAGCTAGAGAAATATATACAAAATTTTTTGATTACATATCCCTATTAATAAAAACAATTTTAAGCATGGATCCTCATTTTATATAGATTTATTTTTGAATTATATACAGGCTTTGCTATGCAAATGTGTGATGTACACTATAAAATGTATAAATAAAATTGTAAAAGTTAAAATAAAAATATTTTTAAAAATTTCTCTATTAATAATACAAAACTTTCTTACTAAAATTAATAATTTTAAATAATTAATAAATGATAAATCTTTTAATATCTTGATTTAGTACTGAGATACAATGAATTGAAGATATGATTCAGTTTATTTTAATTGGTTTAATGACAAGTCATTTACTGGAAAAGTTACAAAGATACATTGATTTAAATGAGAAAACTGCATCATTAGTTACAATTAATATGTTACAGGACTTTTTTTTAGTATTATTTACCAATTATGAAAAGGGTTTTATTAAAATTTGGCTCATAAAGAAAAGCCTCTTATACAGCTAGATCTTGAATAGCACTAATAACAAATCCCCTGACATGGTCGTATTATTTGAATTCAAACTGCATATTTCCATTTGGCTGAAAACAATAACCATATTATAACTATGCTAAAATATTTATAGCAGCCCTTTTCTATATTAGCAAAAAAATTGAAAACAAAGTAGATGCTTATCGATTGGGGAACAGCTAAACAAATTGTGGTACATGAATATAATGGAATATTGCTGTGTTATAAAAAAAATGGTGACTATAGAGAAGTATGGAAAGATTTATATCATCTGTTTAGATTGAAGTAAGCAGAGCCAAGAAACCAGCATTTACAATGACTTCATCAATGTAATTGGAATGAACAACCACAAAATAATCAAAAGTGAATGCTACAAAACTATTATATATATAAAGAACAACTATTTCCCCAAAGAAGATCCTCTTCTCTCCTTCTTTTGTAGAGATAGGATGTCCATATGTTGCTTAGACTTGCAAAGTTTTTGATGTATTGCTCAGTTTTGCTGATTTTTTCTCTTCTTCCCTTTTCTCTTCCTCCCCTTTCTTTAAAAAAACAACAACATATATTTGTTGTATGAGATGACTCTCTTGGAGGGGGCAATGGAAAAACTATTGATGAAGAAAGAGAAATTCTGGTGAAGTAAAAAAATAATAATAACCCAAAGACATCAAGAAACATTTATTTTTAAATTAAAAAAAAATCTTATCTAGTAAAATCATTCTAAGTCGTTTAAGGGTGACAGTGGAAGACTGACAATAAACAGATTTTTTTTAAATGCAAAAGGTCTGTAAAAGTTGTTTTTGATTTTTAAAAGAAGCTTTTCCCCCTCACCAACAATGACAGTGTTAGAATCTGAAATGAGATGGAGACCTTTGAAAAGCAGAGTAACTGTAATACAATTTCCATTCTCCTGCCTGACTTTCCTTCCTTTCTACAAATACCTTCTTGACTAATGGAATGAATTTTGATGATTTCCAGGGTCTTACATGGTGTAATTGTTTTTTGTTTGTTATTAAAGGAGAAGGGAATGTGAACCTTTTGGATTTGATGCTTATATAAGATACATACAAATGTTTGTCCTTGAATACAACAATGACCTATATGTTATATTAGGAAACAGAAGTAGCACCAAGGAAAACAAATATGAGAAGTAAAGATGGTCAGAACAAGACCAAATAAGTGTACACAGATAAGATCCATGCTTGTAGGCAGCACAATTTTGATGGCATTGAGAAACCGATTTTAAGATATCCCAAAAGTCTTGGGGGAAAAATTCTTGGTGCTCTAACAAGATAGCTCAAAGAATTGATAGCTTTTATAGAACATTTTAGGGTTTATAAAGCACTTCACAAATACCTTATTTGATTTTTACCACATTCCTGGTATTTATTATCTCCACGCTACATATAAGAAAACCAACACAGATTTTCCTATCTCTATACAATTTTGATGAAAATAATCACATGTGGATGCAGGGCATTTTTGAGTAAGGCACAATAAGGGAAAGGAAAAATAAAGTGGTTTACAAATGTCATTCTTTGTTGTTGTTCAGTCATGTCTTACTCTTTGTGACTCCATTTAGGATTTTCTTGGCAAATATACTAGAATAGTTCTTCTGCTTATTTTGTAGAAGAGGAAGCTAAAGCAAACAGGATGAGAGTGACTTGACCAGGGTCACATGGCCAGTAAGTACCTGAGGCTGGATTTGAACTCAAAAAGGTGAATTTTCCTGATGCCAGGTCTGGTACTCTATCCACTGAACACCTGTGGCATTCTTTAGTAGATGCCATCTTTACCATCACACCAATTGATATGGAGAATACAAAACAACACAATGTATATTGGTTGTTTGCTATAGGAAAGTTGTGTTTTGATTTGTTTTGTTTTTTTAATCTGTGAGAGCAAAATGAGTCTTAAAGTCTTCTCTTTATCAACATGGTGTCTATACTCAGTGCATAATGCAAAATCATATGTCAAGGAGTACCAAACCTTTCCTCATGAAACTATTCCACTTCTACAGGGCTATAAGAAGGGGGAGAATCTCTAGTTGTGGAGAGAGTCCCGATTGTTCTGTCTTAGATGTCTATGTGTGAACGTAGTGTGGGAATGTCTCAGAGGCTAAATATTTTGAAAAGAGAATTGAAAGGGAGAATAAACCAATAGGGAATGGTATGACTGCCAAGCTCAGAGATTCCAAACTCTGATGCTGTCTAGCCTCCACCTTTCCTCTACCATGTAGTGCTATGCCCTTCTGGGGTTTGAGGCATTAAACTTTTCCATTCTTCTCTTGCAATGACAGGCTTGTGAGCCTTGGTTTAGCTTCCCTGATACAGACACTGAGCTGTTTCTTTATGTTTGGAGATGCAAGCCTTTGAACTCAATACAGCTCTGTCCTGCCTGGAGGGAGAAGAGGCTGAAGCGGTAGAAGCAGATCCTCAAAGACTTGGTGTTTTTGTGTGGAGAGACATAGGGAATCCAGACATCTAGTTCACTGATAAGCATGTTAATAATAATAATAAAAGTTATAACTTACATTGTGTTCTGAGGTTTACAAAATACTTTGCACATTGTCTCACTTGATCTTTACTACAACCCTAGGAGGTAGAGGCTATTATTATCCCCATTTTACAGATGAGGAAACTGAGACAGAGAGGCTAAATTACTTATCCAATTCAGAAGTGTCTGAGAAAGAATTCAAATTCAAGTTTTCCTGACTCTAGGTGCAGTGTTTTATCTACCCTGCTACCTACCCGGCTACATTTTGTTTATATCCTATTGTTCATCCCTCATTCCTGAAAAGGACCAATGACATCAGGAAGATGTCATCTTGTATTGGTTGTGAATTGGACTTAAGTGAAACAGTTACACAAAGTTGTCAGCCTCAGTCTCTCTTCCAGAGTTCAATGGCAGGATAAAAATCAGCAGGATTGAGGATAGCTTGGGATGCAGTCTGACTAAGCTTCAAAGCCTGCTTTAATCGCCTTCATGGCCTTCGGAATAAATTGTTCTCATGCATCCTTTCTGCCAGGAGAAGTCTTTATATACTTGGGGTAGATATCCCCCTAACTTACTAGTTGGTTTGAGACTTGTTGGCTATCCCTAACCTGGTTTAACCCTTCTGCCCACACAATTTTACCAGGGTGCCCACTGTGCATGCTACAACTTCTTGGAGCTACAGATGAGTTAGGTGAAAGTCGAAGGTGAATGAGCAGACAGGCAAACCCTTGCAGCTGAGGTATTAGTCCTCCCTTAACAACATGGGGAAATGGAAAAGAGGGCTTCCAATCTCCTAGTTTTAGAGGTATGGGAAATGAGTTATTTAAGGAAATAGGAGTTGAAAGTTTTTATTGTTGCTGCATTTTTTTTCTGATTCCAGGTTATATTTCTATTTTAGGTGAATTGTCTTTTTTTCTTTTAAATCACTACAATATGATATCATGTAATTAATTACTGCCTAATCATGGGAAATAAAATCCAAGTAATTTGAGAACTTGAGAAGATATGTATCTAATAAAGATTAAGCAAACCCAAATCTGCCTGTTACACATACCAGATTCTTGAAAGTTTTATAGATTCTTTGTTTTATGATTACTAACAGCAAATAAAGCATAAAAATGAGGAAACATGTTTTCACCATTTTTGTTGGTTCCAATCATAGAAGATTTTTATTGTAGAATCCAAAAGGAAGAGAGATTCTTTAATGATGGGGAGGTTCTTCAAATAGTCCTATTCTGGGAAGAAATTGTATTGACTGGATGAAGCACCAAGATATTGCTGAGTTTCATAAACCAAATTTACAATCAATCAAAAGTTTCCTATCTACACTGGAAAAGCCATGTGGATGAAGATGGGCTGTTATCTAGACAATGATATTCAGCTAGATGACTAACCCATAAAATTGGCCTACTATATAGCAGACAGAGACTGCTCATAGAATTGAAGAGGAAAAATTAAAAAGTCAATTGGTTTGTCTTGGGGAATTATATAGTTGTTTTTTTTAACTCCCCAACTTCTTCCAGAATCAAAGACCCATTTAAAAATGATAATATTCAAGAGAACAGAATTGCCTCATGGAATATCACAGCCTTCAAAGAATTAAAGTTGTATGTTGCCTAAAGGCTAATGAGAGGTCTAAGGTGTGATGGATAAATAATTATAGCTCTTTTTTAAAAATCAGATTTACTAAGGGTTTGTCTATTTGTTTTTTTTTATAGAACCAACTCTTAGTTTTATTAATTCAATAGTTTTTTTCTTTCAATTTTATTGCTCTCTCCTTTTATTTTTAGAATTTCAAGTTTAGTGTTTGACTAGGTTTTTAATTTGTTTTTTTTTTCTAGCATTTTTAGCTGCAATCCCAATTCATTAATCTTCTCTTTTTCTATTTTATCCAAGTAGGCCTCCAGAGATATGAAATTTCCCCTTATTTCCACTTTGCCTGTATCCCACACATTTTGGTATGACGTCTCAGTATTGTCATTTTCTTAGGTGAAGTAATTAATTATGTCTATGATTTGCTGTTTCATTCAATCATTCTTTAGTATGAGATTATTTAGTTTCCAATTGTTTTTTCGTCTATTTTCCCCTGGATTTTTATGGAATGTAGTTTTCATTGCATTGTGGTCTGAAAAGGATGCTTTTACTATTTCTGCCTTATTGCATTTGAGTTTGAGGTTTTTGTTATATGGTCAATTTTTGTATGGGTTACATGAACTGCTGAGAAAAAAGTGTACTCCTTTCTGTCTCCATTTAGTTTTCTCCAAAGATCTATCATATTAAATTTTTCTAGTATTCTATTTACCTCTTTGACTTCTTTCTTATTTATTTTGTGGTTTGATTTATTTAATTCTGAGAGTGCAAGGTTGAGATCTCCCACTAGTATAGCTTTGCGATCTATTTCTTCTTGCAGCTCTCTTAATTTATCTTTTAAGAATGTAAATGCTACACCACTTGGTGCATATATGTTTAATATTGATATTGCTTCATTATCTATACTACCTTTAGCAAGATATAGTGCCCTTCCTTATCTCTTTTAATTAGATCAATTTTTGCTTTTGCTTGCTCTGAGATGAAGATGGCTATCCCTGCTTTTTTTTTTTTTACTTCACCTGAACCATAGTAGATTCTGCTCCAACCTTTTACCTTTACCCTATAAGTATCACCCTGTTTCAAGTGTGTTTCCTGTAAACAACATATTGTAGGATTCTGGCTTTAATCCAGTCTGTTAACTGCTTCCTCTTTATGGAGGAGTTTGCCCCATTCACATTTATAGTTAAAATTACCAATTCTGTATTACTTGTCATCTTGTTAACCCCTCCTTATGCTTTTCTCCTTTCCTTCCCCCGTATCCCTCTCCCCAGTATTAAACTTGTGAGCACCACTTGCTTCTCACAGCCCTCCCTTTTTAGTATACCTCTCCCCACCTTAGAGTTCCTCCCCCATCTTATCCCTTTTCCGCACAATTTCTGTATTCCCTTTGGTTTAGCCTATTCCTTCCCTTTTCACTTTTCCCTTCCCACTTTTCAATGAGGTGGAGAAGTTTCACCATAAATCAAATATTTCTAATATTTTTCTCTTTAAGCCAGTTCTGATAGTAGGAAGATACACACTATGTTCGTCCCCCTCCATTCTTTCTCTCAGATATAATAGGTTTCTATTGACTCTTCGTGAGATGTAGTACCCCCACTTTGCCTTTTTCTGGGGACAATTTCCTTTCCATCTCTAGTTTCTAGAACAATGTATACATGTGTTCTTTATATATCTTTATAGCAGAAATATAATTCCCAAGATTTCTTTTTACCTTTTTAGGTTTCTCTTGAGTTCTATATTTGTAGATCAAACTTTCTGGTTTTTTCATCAAGAATAGATGAAATTCACTTATTTCATTGAATGTCTATCTTCTTCCCTGGAAAAAGATGCTCATTTTTGCTGGGTAAGTTATTTTTGGCTGCATACCAAGTTCCTTAGCCTTTCGGAATATCATATCCCAGGCCCTTCGATCCTTTCATGTGGACACTGCTAGATCCTGTGTAATCTTTATTGTGGCTCCTCCATATTTGAATTGATTTTTTTTTGCGACTTGCAGTACTTTTTCCTTTATCTGATGGTTCTGGAATTTGGCCACTATATTTCTTGGCATTTTGATTTTAGGGTCCCTTTTAGTAGGTGATCGATGAATTCTTTCGATTTCTATTTTACCCTCTGTTTCTAAAACAGCTGGGCAGTTCTCTTTGAAAATTTTCTCAAAAATAGTGTCCAGGCTTTTTTTTCATCATATTTTTCAGGGAGTCCAATAATTCTCAAATTGTCTCTCCTAGATCTATTTTCCAGGTCTGTTGTTTTCCCAAAAAGGTATTTGACATTTTTCCATTGTTTCATTTTTTTTTTTTTTTTTTTTTTTTTGGTTTTGCTTGACTGATTCTTGGTGTCTCCTTGAATCAGTCAATTCCATTTGCTTGATTCTAATTTTCAATGAAGTATTTTCTTCACTCTTTAAATATCTTTCTCTAATTGTCCAATTGAATTCTTAAGTGAGTTGTTTTGTTCTATGGAATTTTTTTTTCCATTTCACCAATTTTATTTTTTAGAGAGCTATTTTCTTTTTCCAACTCACTAATTCTGTTTTTCAGGGATTTGATTTCTGTATCCATTCTATCTTTAAATGAATGGGATGACTTATTCAGACTCTCTTGTCAAGCTTCCCTTTCCTTTTCCCATTTTTCTTCTAACTCTCTTGTAAGAGCCTTTTTAATTTCTTCTATGAGAGTCTTGTGCGCAGAGGACCAGATGATTTCCTCCTTTGGGGATTCATCTGGAGATAGTCTGTTTTTAGTCTCCTCAGGGTTTAAAGTCTGCTCTCTATCCATATAGAAGCTATCAATAGTAAGAGTACGCTTTAATATTTTTGCTCATTTTGTAGAAGAAGAGTCAAAGAAAACAAACTAACCAAAAAAAAAAAAAAATGGTCTGGTTGTTGTTGTTGTTTGTTTGTTTGTTTGTTTGTTTGTTTCTTTTGGGGGGCTGGATGGTATTACCGAGCTTCCTCTACAGACTGTAGGGGACTGCAGTGAGGCACTAACAAGACAGCAATGGCTGTGCTGCATCTGCACTCTGATTAAAAGCGTGCTGAGTCACTGTGGGTGGGTGTGGCCAGGTCCTGAGAGACCCTAGCTTTTCAGGGTTATAGTCTTTACCCCCTGTGTTTTTAGCTTCTCTGCTTGTCTACTAACTTGCTTCCAGGGCAAAGTAGCTAACACTGTGGTAAAGTTTTCCCCACAGAAATGGCTGAAATCACTCTCCACCTCCCTCCAGTCTGCTCAGCTGTGAGCTGCCTGCCTTACTCTGTTGTGCTGCTGCTGCTTACCCTCAGTTTGTGCCTAATCTAAAGCCTTCCCTACCTGTGAGCAAAAACAGACCTTTTCTGGTGACTTTTGAGGATATCTTTTCTGTAATCATTTGTGTTTTTTTTTTTTTTTCTTTTCAGTCAAGCATTAATTCCTAGGCTTGTCATGAGATAAATTATTCTGAGAGAAAACTCAGATACCAAGATAAGATCAAAATACACCAAAGATAAGAAAATATGCCAAGATAAGATCAAAATGGGTCCATGATTTAGGCATAAAGAACAAGATCATAAATAAATTAGAGGAACATAGGAGTTTACCTCTCAGACTTATGAAGGAGGAAGGAATGTGTGACCAAAAAAGAACTAGAGGTCATTATTGATCACAAAATAGAAAATTTTTATTACACCAAATTAAAAAGCTTTTATACAAACAAAACTAATGCAAACAAAATTAGAAGGAAAGTAACAAACTGGGAAAATATTTTTACAGTTAAAGGTTCTGATAAAGGCCTCATTACCAAAATATATAGAGAATTAACTCTAATTTATAAGAAAAGCCATTCTCCAATTGTTAAATGGTTAAAGGATATGAACAGACAATTTTCAGATGATGAAATTGAAACTGTTTCTACTCATATAAAAGTGTATTCCAAATCACTACTGATCAGAGAAATGCAAATTAAGACAACTCTGAGATACCACTACACACCTGTCAGATTGGTTAATATGATGGAAGAAATAATGATGAATGTTGGAGGGGCTGTGGGAAAACTTGGACATTGATGCATTGCTGGTGAAGTTATGAAAGAATCCAACCATTCTGGAGAGCAATTTGGAATTATGCCCAAAAAGTTATCAAGCTGTGCATTCCCTTTAACCAGTAGTGCTACTACTGGGCTTATATCCAAAGAGAGACTAACAAAAGGAAAGGGACCTGTGTGTGCCAAAATGTTTGTGGCAGCCCTTTTTGTAGTAGCTAAAAACTGGAAGTTGTATGGATGTCCATCAGTTGCAGAATGGTTGGGTAAATTGTGGTATATGAATGTTATGGAATATTATTGTTCTGTAAGAAATGAGCAGCAGGATGAAGGCTTGGAGAGACTTACATGAACTGATGCTGAGTGAAATGAGTAGAACCAGGAGATCACTATACACTTCAACAACAATACTGTATGCAGATGTATTCTGATGGAAGTGGATATCTTTGACAAAGAGAAGATCTAATTCAGTTCCAATTGATCAATGATGGACAGAATCAGCTACACCCAGAAAAAGAACACTGGGAAATGTGTGTAAACTGTTTGCATTTTCATTTTTCTTCCCAGGCTATTTTTTACCATCTGAATCCAATTCTCCCTGTGCAACAAGAGAACTGTTTGGTCCTACACACATGTATTGTATCTAGGATATACTATAATATATTTAACATGTATAAGACTGCTTACCATCTAGGGGAGTGGGTGGAGGGAGGGAAGGGAAAAGTCTAAACAGAAGTGAGTGCAAGCAATAATGTTGTAAAAAATTACCCAAGCATATGTTCTGTCAATAAAAAGTTATAATAAAAAAAGAAAAAATAATTATAGCCCTATTTTATTCCAATCAATAGTAATCAATTTGATTCGACAGGTGTAGTGATTATAAGTTCTGATATTAGACCTCAGAACTGTGAACTGCAGATTGTAAGTTCACTTGTTTAACCATAGGAAGCTAATTAGATCTCTAGCCTTGTTTTATCTTGTTACAGTGACCAGCATGGTGCAGATGATTAAATTACATGGTAAGTCCCTCAGTTATTTTTGTTCTCCCTGTGTCCCTTGTCATCTCTGCATTGCCCAACATAAGATGATCATGAGCACTTGGTCAATGAATGACTATGTTTGGCAGCTTGCAACCTGTTTTTTTACTGGCCCTTCCCATGAAGATGTTCTAACATTTGTTTATCAGCCCAGGCCAAGCTAATCAGCTTGGTAAGACCTTCTGAGAGGTCAAGGTAGATCTATCAAAGTCTGCTTATTAGTCCATTTGTCAACCAACAGGAGTCTATATTTTGTGTAGATTCTCCTGGAGGGTCAAGGGCAAGGCTTATCAATCAATGAAATTCTTTATATACACTACCTGTGTTGTAAAGATATAAAGCACTATCAAACTAAGGTCCTAAAGGAAGGAGGCAGCTCAGATTATGAAGATCAGAGATCCTTTTCATTAGAGGAATCCTTTAATTAAGTGCTAGCTGTGTGATCTTATGCAAGTAACTTAATCCTGTTTGCCTCAATTTCCTCACTTATAAAGTAAGCTGAATAAGAAAATGGCAAAACTCAGTGTTTTTGCTAAGAAAATCCCAAATGGGGTACTGAAGGATCACACGTGACTGAACAAGAACAATAATCCCTTTCATCTATAGCAGATGATTATTTTATCTATTACTATTATTTGTGGTTAGAATAATCACAGATATGATTATATGTTATCTATTTTTATTTTATAGGGAAAAATGAGAACTTTAGATATTAACATTTAATAGCTTGGTCATCATTACACAGATAATATATGTTAGAGTCAATATTTTAATTTTTTGACTGAGAACAATGTTTAGGCTACTAGACCACTTCTGCCCTCTTATTTATCAGAATACTAAACATATAATAGATCCTTGTCCATACTTCCTGAAGAGTTAGGCAGCTGCCAAATATACTTGTAAGTAGCAGAGGCCATAAATATTGAGGGGTAAAAAGTAAGGAAGAGAAGCTATAGAGAAATGGGGATTGTTTTTATATATTTTCTAGAACCTAGGTAAAAAAATGGATAAAGTATTGGAGTTGGAATTAGGAAGACCTGAATTCAAATCCTATTTCTAACAACCATTTGTGTCACTTAACCTTTCTCAGGCTCAATTTGCTCACCTGTAAAGTGAGGCTAATAATAGTATCTATATTATTGGGTTTTGTTGTTTAGTCATTGCAATCCTGCTTGATTCTTTGTGATTCCAGCTGGGGCTTTCTTGATAAAGATACTGGAGAAATTTACCACTTCAGTCTCCATTCAGCTCATTTTACAGATGAAAAACTGAAGCAAACAGGGTTAAGAGATTTGCCCATGATCACACAGCTAGAAAGTGTCTGAAGCCAGATTTGAACTCATGAAAATGAGTTTCTCTGATTCCAAATCCACTGTTTCATATAGTTGCTCCATATTCCTAGGTGCTGAAGCTCAAATAAGATACTATAAATTAAGAAGATTTATAAATATTAAAGCGACACATAAATGCTAGCTATTATTATTCCCCTGGATATAATC
Organism: Sminthopsis crassicaudata; assembly: GCF_048593235.1. Lineage (NCBI taxonomy): Eukaryota > Metazoa > Chordata > Mammalia > Dasyuromorphia > Dasyuridae > Sminthopsis > Sminthopsis crassicaudata. Next base: position 281,164,075 of record NC_133620.1, on the reverse strand, counting down.
AATGAGTCAAATGTGAATTAATTGCCACCTGGATGATGTTCAGGATGTATGGGGCCAAGTGACCTGGTCATAGCCTAACTCCAACTCAGGATTCAGTCCAGATTATCTATTCCTTCTTCTATCCCTGTCTGTGAAGCCATTTCTGCTGCCCCAGTGGTGCTGACGTACTTGTTAAATATTTAAATTTCATTTGCCCAAGCAGCAGGGAGGATGCAATTAGATTTTATATGAAGAGATGTTTCTGGGGAGAGCTGTTCTATCTGATGCCTATTACAGCTCTCCTGCTCTCTCTTTCTCTCTTCTTTTTCCTTTTGCTCTCTCCTCCCTTCTCCACAGTAGATTTTCAATGAGCTTTTAATTTTCCTATGGACAACAGTAACAATCAGAACCTAGGGTAGCTGGAAGGAGAAAGGAGGAGTCAGTCTAACACATTGCTCAGTGCAGTAGATCTCAAGGGGGCCAGGAATAAATAGGGAACGGGATAGGGAAGGTCATGAAGTCCAGGTCTTATAGCTGGGATACTGTGCTAGAGATAAGGTGACAAAATAGAAAATATTTGATATAAATTTGTAAATATTGTAAATATTTTATATTATTATAAATAGTGCTTACATAGAATTATCAATATTAATTTATTAATAATTTTTATAAATTTTAATTCATTTGATCCTCACAACAAAAATGAGATATAAGTGCTAATCCTGTCTTCATTTTGAAGTTGAAGCAAACCAAGGTTGAACGTCCACTCAGTCACATCCCTAATAAATGTCTGAAGTCAAATTTGAAAGGAATTCTTCCTGGCTCAGGGCCCAGAACTCTGTCCCCTGGACAACATGGCTACATAAGACTTCAGAGGATTTTCATCAGGAAAGAACCTTAGGGATCACTTAGGCCAATCTCATTTTACAAATGAGAAAAAAGCAAAGGAAAAGATAGAGAAGTCACAAAACCACAGAATCTGCAAATCTGGTAAGATCTGTCACTGTACCCCAGTCATTGACAAAAATGCAAATAACTCAGACCCAATGCAAATCCCTGAGGACACTCTACTAGAGACTTCCTTCCAAGATGGCATTGAATCATTCAAAAATGCTCTTTGGGTCTCATCATCAATTAGTTCCAATCGCTTCTAACTACTATTGCCCCGATCATGTCTTCATCTATCATGGTCACAAGAATAGGATAACAGAGTTTTTCAAATAAACTTATAATATGTGGGTAAAACTGTAACAATGAGTTCTGAAATAGTTATTTCATTGGCATAGAGAACTTCCAGGTGAGGGAATTCCCTTTACCAGTGGAGGTCTATGGTTTGTTTTAAAGAGTTGCCCAGAGTAGTGAAGTTAACTAACCTGAAAAGTCTTTCAATCAGTCTGTATGTGTTCCAGGAAAGACTGAAACCAAATTTTCATGCTGAGGAAACTTTAGCCAGTTTTTAAACCTCATCCCATCCATTTCCCTTCTATCCCTCCTTAACCCTATGCTGGCTAGGTAGAGGGAATGAAGGAAAGGAAATTGACTAGAACTCCAATGATTTTGCAGATTATTAATTGAAAATTATTATTTCACTGTTTATTTGTATTGTCTATGTTCTATGATTGTGTTAGTAAATTAAAGGGCCAGTAAGACTGAATTGTTGAATCTTATGAGTTTGATGATTTTCTTTTGAGAGAGTCCATGAAAAATGAGTATTTCATGAGTTAGAGAATAGAAATTATTTTTTAATACTTGAATCCCCAATGCTTAGCAGAGTGCCAGACACACAGTAGGCACTTAATAAATGCTTGTTTTTATTAATTGATAGAAAACTATGTTGGTAAAGAAGATCTAACTCACTTCCAGTTGATCAATGATGGACAGAAATAACTACACCCAAAGAAGGAACACTGGAAGTGAATGTAAATTGTTAGCACTACTGTCTATCTACCCAGGTTACTTATACCTTTGGAATCCAATTCTTAACATGCAACAAGAAAATTGGATTTACACACATAGATTGTATCTAGGTTTTATTGTAACACATGTAAAATGTATGGGATTGCCTGTCATCTAGGGGAGAGAGTAGAGGGCAGGGGGGATAATTTGGAAAGATGAATACAAGGGATAATGTTATAAAAAAATTACTCATGCATATATACTGTGGGAAAAAAAATTCTAAATAAAAAAAAAAAAAGAAAAAGAAAACTATGTTGGAGATTTTATCTATCTCACCATCTTGGCACAACTATCAATTATGTGCCAGGAAGGTACCAGCTACCTAGATGTTGATTTATTTATTGATAATACAGGTTTGAATTTTTTGAGATATGTTCTCTATTCTATTTTAAAATTCTATTGAACCAGGAACCAGCTACTCACAAGTGATGAGAGAAGTGATGGGGAGGGCTGAGTAGACTCTTGGAGCACCATCTTGTGACTGAACAATATACTGCACTCCCCTTAGTCAATAGACACACAGTCTTTGACTCTGTCTCTGTCTGCCTCTCTGTACTCACCCTCTTCCTTCCCTTCCCTTCTTTTTTCTTTCCTCTTCCTCTCTCCTTCCTTCTCTCTCTCTGTCTCATCTTTGTTTTAGTTTCTTTGTATATCTCCTTCACTTTGTTTCTATTTCCCTCCACCTCCCTCCAGCATCTCTTTTTCTGTTTCTGCATATCTTTTTTCTGTCTCTTTGTCTTTCATTCTTCCTCCCCTTCTGTCTGTCTGTCTTTCTCTCTCTTTCTCTGTCTCTCTGTGTGTATCTCTATCTCTGTCTGTCTCCCTGTGTTTCTGTCTGTTTCTCTGTCACTTTTTCTTTGTCTCTGTCTTTATTTTTGTGTGTCTATCTCTTTGTATCTTTTTGTCTCTGATTGTCTCAGTGTGTCTCTCTTTGTGTTTCTGTCTCTTTCTGTGCCTCTTTTTCTCTCTCTGTGTCTCTGTTTCTGCTTCTCTCTTTGTGTTTCTGTGTACTTCTATCTCTGTGTGTCTGTCTCTGTCTCTATTTCTCGTCTCTGTGTGTCTGTGTATGTTTCTTGCTGTCTCTCTGTCTCTGTGTGTGTCCATCTCTCTGTGTGTCTGTGTCTTTCTCTGTATTTGTCTCTGTCTCTGTTTCTGTCTCTCTGAGTCAATGTCTTTATTTTTTTTCTGCCTGTCTGAATTATTCTCTGTCTCTATCTTTGTCTGTTCTGCCTCTCTCTCTGTCTCTGTCTCTGTCTGTCTCTGTCTCTTTGTCTCTGTCTCTCTCTCTCTGTCTCTTTCTCTGTCTCTGTCTCTGTCTCTGTCTCTGTCTCTGTCTCTCTCTGTCTCTTTCTCTGTCTCTCTCTCTCTGTCTCTCCCTCTGTCTCTCTCTCTCTGTCTCTGTCTCTGTCTGTCTCTGTCTCTCTGTCTGTCTCTGTCTCTCTCTCTGTCTGTCTCTGTCTCTGTCTCTGTCTCTCTCTTCTCTCTCTCTCTCTCTCTCTCTCTCTCTCTCTCTCTCTCTCTCTCTCTCTCTCTCTCTCTCTCTGTTTGTTTTTGTCTGTCTGTCTTAGTCTCTCTGTCTCTGCCTTCTTTATTTCTGTCTCTCTTTCTCAGCCAAAGGGCAATAAGCCAATTCACTACTATTTAAACTTATGTTCACCACCCACACTTTAACTATTATATCAGGAAGAGCAAAGGGGAAGCAATAGCATCAATTCAGCATGTGTGAAGAAGTACCAGCAGTTAGTAAGCTCTGGTGGTTTAAGTGTGAGGGATGAATAATTTAGGAAGAGTGACTGTACAGAAGAGAGAAGCCCAGGGAGTATACGAGAATTTGCAGCCCCCTAAGTACATGCAAGAGTTGAAAGTAAATGTGTATACTGGTGATTTGGCTGTGTTCTGAGTTCTGAGGTCCCCTGAGGCAGCGATATCAGTATTTGGGGATGGGAGATGATAAGAAATCTTGATCTGATTCTACATGTCAGAATGATGAATTTCTGAATTCTTTTGGTCTCCACACAAAGCTTGGAATGAACGCATACCAGTGAAATCAGCAAGATCAGTGAACCTTAACAATCATGAGCCTGAAGACTAAGAGGCAAGGAGTAGAGAACTCAATAAAGAAGAGAGAGAGGGTAAGCATGGAATAAGCTGGTGACAATTTTGGACAACCAGGGAATGGGATGGAGAGAACAGATGAAGTGGGTGTAATAAAAGGATCAGGACAAGACTTGACAGGGTGTCATAAGGATGGTAAATGGCAGCTCCTAGGTGTTGTTGGGGGATAGACCTTGAATGAATGAATTTTGTTAAGTACTTTCTCCACATCAGACACTTCCCAGACTTAGCTTTGCTGCTATCAGAATGAAGGGAGAGAGAAGAGTCAAGACATTGCACTTAAACATTGCAAATTAGGAGATTGTGAATTCTCTCCGTCATCTCCAGCAGAAACCTAATGATTTGGGAACCACAGAAATGAATAGATAAAAAGGAGAATCTAAGTAATTTAAGTTAGTTAGAGAAGTAAAAATATTTTAATTTAGTAAACTCTTGGGAACCAAGAGATTCTTGATTCTGAGGTGCCCTGAACTGGAAACAAAAGTTAAGATTCAGAACTCAGAAAGCTGGCAAGGGGAACTCTTGACAAAAGTGGGAAAATAATAAATCAGGCTACTCAGAGAATGAAGGAGAAGGGAAATTCTGGGCTGGGTATAAATTAGATGACAGTATTCCAAATCAGGGATCTTTAAGATTTTCCCCTTTTACTGAATGAATATAGCTAGACTGTATAACAGCTCTATGTACTTCCAACTATAGGATTTCATAGATCAGTGGTTCTCAAACTTTTGTTCTCAGTATCTTTACAATATTAAAAGATGTGTCTAAAGAGTTTTTGTTGATATGGGTTATATTTAGAAATAAAAATTAATTTTGAATTTGTTTAACCTCTGAAAGGATTTTGCAAACTAACCCCTTCCCCCATTGCTTTGAGAACCATTATTTCAGAATATATGTATGCTCAAAGCCTGCAGCAGTTCCTATTACCTTCAAAATAACTGACCTGAGAGCAAACTTGGAACTATTTGATATTAGAACTGGAAGGAAGCTACTCACTCTGGAGATGCCTCCACTCCTTTAGGCCCTTCCCTCTTGCTATTGATGAGTACCTGTCTAAATTGTCCATTTGGAGCAGAACCAGAAAATCACTATACACTTCAACAACAATGCTGTATGAAGATGTATTCTGATGGAAGTGGAAATCTTCAACATAAAGAAGATCCAACTCACTTCCAGCTGATCAATGATGGACAGAAACAACTACACCCAGAGAAGGAACACTGGGAAGTGAATGTAAATTGTTAGCACTACTGTCTATCTACCCAGGTTACTTACACCTTCGGAATCTAATATTTAATGTGCAATAAGAAAATTGGGTTTACACACATATATCTAGGTTATACTGTAACACATGGAAAATGTATGGGATTGCCTGTCATCTAGGGGAGGGAGTAGAGGAAGGGAGGGAAAAATCTGGAAAAATGAATACAAGGGATAATGTTATAAAAAAATTACTCATGCATATATATGTCAAAAATGTATAATTATAAAATTAATAATAAATAAATAAATAAATAAATAAGAATTGTCCATTTGAGGAAATACCAATCGCAGCTCTGTTCCTTATTCTTCAAATTTTATTTGTCTGTCTCTCTTTATTTTTCTCTATCTCACTCTCCATCTCCATCTTTCTCCTTCCCTTTATCTATTCTGTTTGTCTGTCTCTCCCTTTCTGCCTCTTTCTCCGTGTCTCTCTGTCTCTGACTCTCTGTAGGTTGGATTTTCTCTCCATCTCTCTCCTTATCACTCCTTTTACCTCATTTTTGTTATTTTACACCATTATTAAAATGTAAGCTCCTTCAAGTTAGGGACTGACTTCAGAACACTAAACAATCAGCTTCCTCATCTGAAAAATGAAAAGATTAGACTTGATGACTTCTATGAGAAAGAGCACAATTTAAAGCAAGAGGGGTATAATGGTTTCTAGAATGTAAGTCTCAAAGGAGAGTTGTATCCCTTCCATGGCAACAAAGTCAGGACCTCTACAGATTTCACTTTCTTTGGAGTGAGATTCAGTTCAGGTGATTCACAGCTGGAGGAGATATGAGAGATTATTTAATTCAATTTTTTTATTTTACAATGGCAGGGAGTGTGATTTGCCCAAGAGTACAATAGCATGTAAGTGTCATTTCATTCTAAATCTTCTGATTCCAAATTCAGTTGTCTTTAACTGTCAAATCAGGAAATATTCATTAAATAAGCAAGGTATTGGATGGAGCTTTATACCTTTTATAGAGTTTGATAAATATTTTTCATCAGATGGATCATAGTTATCTTTGGACATCCACTTTTCCATATTAGGTCATAAGGATAAAATGAGACCACAAGTTCTCTTCTCTCTAAGTTTAAGACTCCTTTTCCCTTGTCCTAGTTGGAAAAAAGTGCTCCTGAGGCATGCATGGTTCCTGAAAAGGTATTAGAGTATAATGCAAAGGACACGGAGGTGCAAATCCCAGTTCTGCTATTTACTAGCTGTGTGACCGTAGGCTTGTAATGTCATCCCTCTGTGCTCCAGTTTCACTCTCCGTAATAGAAGATATATCTGTCTCTCAAGTCTCCTCTCCCTCTAAATCCTATGATCTTTGGTCCTGGAAAGCATATTTGCTCTCCTTCTGGAAGGTCTGGAGCACAGGAAGACGTTCCCAATGTCTCTGGATGACCATGAGAAATGCTTCTTGCTTTTTGTATTGTGGGCATAGAGGGCCAGAATTGCTAAGAAGGGGAAAGAAAAAGGGAGCATTTCAGGAATGGGCATCCCACATAATAGAATTACAGCTGCTGGTAAATTTAACAATCTGGATGACCCCCAGGGGGCAGTAATTCCAGAGAAGGTCATTTAATTAGTGCCAAACTACAATCCCAAAATGAGTCTTCCCTGAGACCCTAATTTCTGGGCTGGATTTCATACCAATTAAAAGTCCAATCCAGTGGGAATAGTTCTCTGCAAATTAACATCATGGACTTTGATGAACTGATGCTTTTAATAGACTGTGGTATTTGAGAGGAATCTAAGTCATGGAAATAATATTATCCCCCCTTCCCCTCCCCTTCACCTAAGAGATGAAAAGACAAGTTCCAGGGGAATCAAGTACTCAATGAGGGAAGACTTTGCAGAATTTTAAGGCCCACATTTAGAGTGGGGGCAAGGAGGGGAAATATTTAATGATATAGGTGAATAATGATTTTCCCCCTATTTCCATTTCTTTTGTATTCATTTCCTGATCAGTTCATGACTTACCTATATGATATTAATTGAGAGGGGCCACCAAGAGAACCTACATCCAAAAAGGAATATTTACAATATTCCTTGAAATTCCTATTACGTGTTTTTCTCTTTTATTTAAGATAAGATATAAGATCCTCATAAAATCAGTCATTAATATCCTATTTTTAATTAATTCAAGTCATCTGAAAGTCAGGATGGGCCACTTTACTGGGATATACCTTTCTGAGGAGAAAGTTTTTTTATTTGTTTGTTTTATGTTTTTAAATCATTGTTTCCCTCAGCAATTGGCATAGTGTAGGAGCAGTGAATAGGTGTTTAATAAATGTTTGCCCAATATGCATATATTGAATTGTAAAGGAGAGAGTACAATACTCGAAAATGAGACAGAGGATGAAGAACCATTCTTCTTACTTCTAGAGCCCTAGGTTGTGGTGGTTAGGGAAAGAAGGCATACAAAGACTGTTTTCCCAGTGTCTAGTTAGTTTCTAGTGGTGGACCCTTATCACAGTCTCAAAGGGAAAGGATTTGAGAAGTCATTTATCTGGACTCCCTGTACTATTCATGAAATTTTTATAGCACCCTAAAATAGTCATCATCCAGTCTACTACTTGAATTTCTGAGGTTAGGGAACTTCCTAACTCCCAATGTAAACCACTTAATTATTGTACAGTTCAAACTGTTAGACTAATTCTTCCATGATCCAGGAGAAGTAAAAATTCAGAGAAGCATGGAAAGGCTTATATGAACTGCTGTCAAGTGCAGCAAGCAATCCAGGAACATAATGTTCATAATAAATTCAACAAATTAAATGGAAAGTGTATTATTACAGCCAATAAACTTGAACCTAGAGAAAAGTCGAAATGATGAATCTCTCTGTTCTCCAGAGAGTAGAGTAGGGGCCTATGTATGTGTGGGGAACATTGCATATATTATCAGACTTGATGGTGTTTCTGGCTATATGCCATACTTGTGGACCACTTATTTACCTCTAGATCAGACTTACAAAAGGGAAGACCTTTCCCACCCAACATATGTATTTTATTCTTATTTATACATTAATTTTTAAAATACCCATTTCTTTATGAATCATATTGAGAGAGAAAAATCAAAATTAAAGGGAAAAAAACACGACAATGAACATAGCATGTGTTGAATTACATTCAATTTCTATAGTTCTCTTTCTAAATGCAGATGGTGTTTTCTATCCAAAGTTTATTGGAATTGCCTTGGATCACTGAACCACTGAGAACCAAATCTTTCATAGTTGGTCATGGCACAATATTGATATTACTGTATACAACATATTCCTGGTTTTGCTTGTTTTGCTCAGCATCACTTTGTGTAAATCTTTCCAGGCCTTTCTAAAATCAGCTTGTTCATCATTTTTATAGAGCAATAATATTCCATTACTTTTATATACCATTGAAGAGGAAATCTCAAAACTCTGAAAAATCCTTGAAGGAGAAAACCTCCTTTGACTCTGCCTCAGTGAGGGGACTCCACCCCAAGCATAAACAGTTTCATCTTTGTTATCTGGGTGGGGACAGCTCAATTCGGAAACCCATTGAATTCAATTCAAATACTAACCTGGGAAACACAACCTGGGACTCCACTCAGGAGCCTCCTTCAGCTTGAAGCCAAAGCCCCCCCATTAGAAAAGAGCCAGACTGGAGCCCTCTCTTTGCAGAGGTTCCAAACATGGCAGCCTTACACCATGACCAAGGATCTCTGCCCACTGGAACACTCTCTGGTGCCCTCTTATCTCTACCTTCAACTTTACTAACTAGGCTTTAAGTTTACTTCCAAACCCTATAATAAACCTCTTTTATTAATCTAGGTTTTCTGGTCTGTAAATTCCTTTACAGGGGACTCTTGTGCCACCATTAGACCTCATTTAACTCCGTATCCTTGTGCCGAATCCAAAGGGGTTGCAGGGAGCTCTATTTGACTCCCCTAACCTGCCACTAGACCTCAATTAAACCCCAATTTCATTTAGGTACCCCCATTCTAGACCTCTTCACCATAACTTATTCAGCCATTCTCCAATTGATGGATATCTACTCATTTTCCAATTCTTTGCCACCATAAAAAGCTGCTACAAACATTTTTGCACATGTGGGTCCTTTTCCCTCCTTTATGATTTCCTTGGGATGTGGACCCAGTAGTGGCACTGTCAGGTGCCAGTTTGATAGTCCTTTGGGAAGTTTCAAATTGCTCTCCAGAAAGGTTGATTCCTTTTACAACTCCACCAGCATCCCAATTTCTCACTTCCACTCCAACATTAATCATTATTTTTTCCTGTTATCTTAACCAATCTGAGATGTCTGAGGTGGTAACTCAGAATTGTCTTAATTTGCTTTTCTCTAATCAATAGTGATTTGGAGATATTTTTCATGAGTATAAATGGCTTTAATTTCATCATCTGAGAATTGTCTGTTCATATCCTCTGACCATTTATCAATTGGGAAATGATTTGTATTCTTGTAAATTGGACACGGTCTTTATATAATTTAGAAATGAGTTCTTTATCAGAAAAAAACTTGCTGTAAAAACTTTGCATTTCACAATGTTCTCTAATTCTTCTTTGGCAGGGAGAGGCTTTTGATCATTTGGTCCAACCCCCTCTTTGAAAGACAAAGCACCAGAAGATGACCAAGAATAGAACCCTGAGGTTCTACCATAGCCTTCTCATTGTTTTTGATGACTATTGATTAGTCAATACTATTTTTGTTTTGGCTCCAGTTATTCAGTGGCTTCTATATTCACTTAATTCTATATTTGTGTGGGGTTTTTTTTGGGGGGTGTATAGCATTTAAAGAATACTAGTACTTCTGGTGTGAAGGCTTGCTGAGTCCTTGTCTAAGCTGCTCATCCACCTTTGATGTCCACCTTCACCCAACCCTCACCTGTGACTCCAGGAAGCTATAGAAGGTACAGCAGCCATACCATAGTAAATCTTCTTGGCAGATGAGCTAAGCCAGGTTGAGGGTAACCTATGGACCTCAAATACATTGATGAGTGAGAGTGTCTACTCCAAGCATATGAAGACTTTCTCTGATGAAACAGCCATGGAGGCAGCTGAAAAAGACACTATGGAGTTCTTGAAGCTTTGTCAAATAGCAGATATTAAAGTCAATCTATGCATCCCAGGCCATAGCTAGTCATTTTGATGAGCTCTTTCTCCACCTTTATGATGCTTTAGTAACTTAGGAAAATTGATATGCCTTCATCACCTGACTGGCCAAGCTCTTCTTATCCTTAAATAAGCTCTATTGTAATCAAGACAATGCACTACCTGTTCCTTTGCCACACAATTAACTGCCAGTGTCTATTTGACAGAGAATAACAATGCACTTTCTTCCCCATCCATTGTCTACTCTATTGCCAAAGTGATTCTCTTAAATGCAAGTCCATGACACTAGCTCAATAAACTCCAGTGGTACCCTTTGTCTCTAGGATCAATTATAAAGTGCTCTTTTGACTTTTAAAGTTCCTCTCAACATATCTTTCCATTTTCATTATATATTATTCCCTTTCTTACACTCAATGGTCTAGCCAAACTGGCTTCCTCAATACTTCTCACACCTGGTTCTCTGTCATCTATCTTCATGGCCTTACATTGGTTCTCCTCCAGTCCTAGAAAGCATCCATTCTCACTTAAGCTTTCTAGTATCCCTTACTTTCTCCAAGGTTAGACTCAAGTTCTAATTTCTACAACTTTTGTGATTTCCACAACTGCTAATATGTGCTGCTCACTCTACTAACTGATGAGGCACTTAAGTGGTTTAGTGGATCCGGACTAGAGTCTAGAAATAGGAAGACTAACTTTTCTGAGTTAAAATCTGGCCTGTATGTAACTCTGGTACTGTATGACCCCAGGCAAGTCATTTAACCCCATTTGTCTCAGTTTCCTCATTTGTAAAATGTGCTGAACCATTCCACTATCTCTGCTAAGAGAATATCATTTGGAATCATCAAGAGTCAGACAGGACTGAAAAATAAGTAACAAAATTAACTAAACTCATTTAATTTGTATTTATTCTGAACTAATGTACAATCATAGGTATACATTGTCTTCTCTTCTAGAATAAAAGCTTCTTGAGAATAAGTACTGTTTCATTTTTTGTGTTTGAGTGACTAAAAAGCATAGGAGACACTTACTAAATACTTACTGATTGAGTTATTGATTTCTATTCTGAATTATAATGATTTGCATATGTGTTTGTTATAACTTGGAAATAAGAAATCCTTGTTCTCTATACAGTAAGTTATCCAAACCCTATCAGTTCTTATCCTTCTTGTCTGGATCTCTCTCCTTCCTCCTGAGCTGTCTATTTTCTGAACTTGCCTTCATATCTGGACTATGCATGTCAACAACCTTCCAAAATAGACATTTCCAGTTACCTAACTAATTGGTACCCCTGTGCCTCAGAGATAGGAAACCAATAAGACTCTCCTGAGATTGTTACTCTTTCCTATAAAATTCCTGGAGTTGCCCTGAAGCATGAAGTGAAGATGGAACCATACATGCTAACCAGAGCTCTATATAATGATTCATCAAATCACAGGGATAGCTATCTCACACATTATTGTGGTATCCCTCCATGTACTAGTCCTTAGATCACTACCCAAAGCTCTCTGATATAATCTTTGCTTGTTTATCCTGCTCTTTTCTATCATACTTTGGAGTGTCATTCCCAGTCTCACTGTGAAGTATGGGTATTGCCTGGGCACCTTATTGCTCCTGTGCTCCCTTGGTAGCTCCCAGTAGATCAGGTGGCTATCTCTTGACCACATTAAACAAAAAGACCTGTTGATTTCAACTTTTACTGGCCCACCTAATATTTCTTTGAAACTTCTTAAACTTGGATTAACATATCCCAATAGGCTCATATATCAGTTAGTCACTCAATAAACATTAATGCACCTGCTGTGTGCTGAGCATTATGTTAATCACTGAGGATACAAAGAAAAGTAAATAATAAATCCTACTCTCAAGGAGCTCACAGTCTAAAGGGAATGAGGAGAGATAGCATATAAACAACTATGAACCAACAAGCTAAATACAGAATAAATTGGGAATAATAAATAGAGAGAAATGACTAGAATTAAGAAGGATATTAAAAAGTTTCCTTCCTTAAAAAATGAATAGTATTTATTTTTCCAATCACATGGAAAGACATTTTTTAACATTCATTTTTTGAAAGATTTTGAGTTCCAATTTTTCCCCTCCTTCCCCTTCTGTCATCAAGATGACAAGCAATTGATATAGGTTATGTATGTACAATCATTTAAAACATATTTCTACTTTAATCATGTTGTGAAAAAAGAAATAGAACAAAAGGAAAAAAATACCATGGGGGAGACCCCCTGCAAAAAAAAAAATAATGAAAATAGTATCTTTCAATCTGGATTCTGACTCCTTCAGTTCTTTCTCTGAATGTGGATAGCATTTTCTACCATGAGTCTTTTGGAATTATCTTGGATCATTGCAGTGCTGAAAAAAGCTAAGTCAATCATAGTTGATCATTTCACAGTGTTATTGTCACTGTGTACAATGTTCTCCTGGTTTTGCCCGTTTCATTCAGTATCAATTCATGTAAGTCTGAGTTTTTCTGAAACTTGCCTGTTCTTCATTTCTTGTATCATAATAGTATTCCAATATATTCATATGCCATAAGTTGTTTAGTCATTCTCCAAATCATGGACATGGCCTTAATTTCCAATTCTTTAAGGCTTCCTTTTGAAGATGGGATTTTATCTCAGATTTGAAGGAAGTTAAGAGATGAAGAAGAAAGGCATTCCAAACATTTGGAGCAGTCAGGGGAAATTTTTGGAGCCAAGGGATGGACTATTTATCTCCCTCTATTCAAACTGGAAACTCAAGTAAACTTGGAATGTATACTATACATAGATATATAGATAGAAATATATGTAGACCAATAGGCAGATAGACATTATATATACACACATACATATATAGATAAATAAATACATATATACATACACATGCACACACACACAAACTAAATCTTGTGTCTAGTCACCATAACACTTGAACTTAATAAAGTTTGTAGTGCAACACTGAACCAATCAACTGACTTGAATGGATGGCATGGCACTTTCAGATGTTTATGTGAAGAGTTCATGACCAAAGAAAGGATAGAAAAGATCAGAGAAAATAAAATGGACAATTCTAATTGAATAACATTAAAGAATTTTGCACAGACAAAACTGATACATTTTAAATGAGAAGAGAAACAGTTACTTGAGAAGAATATTTGTTGGATTTACTGTGACTTTCTCACAACGATTTGGGGAATGAAAAAACAAGAATATTATGCTATCAGATTGTGACTTGGAGAAGTAACTTGTGTCTTTTCCAAATAATCATTGCCAAGAACAGGTACTTTATTTGCACCCTTGATCCTCTCCCCTCCAACTTCTTCCAGAATATTACTCCCTAAATCACTCTTCCTTCTTCTAATCTTCAGTTTCTTTCTATTGATTCTTTCTCTGATGCCTATAAACATAGCCAAATTATTGCCATCTTAAAAAAAATAAATCCTTCATTTGATCCTATTATTCTTTCAAGCATTATATCTTTTCCCTTTCACAGTCAAACTCATAGGAAAAGAAAAACATACCTGTACATTTGTTCTCTGCTTCCTATCTTCTTCTTGTTTTCAATCCATTACATTATAATTTTCAACCTCATTAATCAACTGAAACTTCCCTCTCCTAGATTACCAGTGATTTCCTCTCTTGATCATAAAATCTGATGATAATCAATCTTCAAACTTTATTCTTCCTGTCTTCTCAACAACATTTGACAACATTGGGCATGTCTTCTTCCTGGGCAAAAATCTTTTTGACTTAGGTTTTCCTGTTTTAGTGTCTCTTGGTTTATCTTCTATCTATCTAGGAGCTCCTCAGTTTCCTTTCCTATTCATATCCATGTTTCACCCTTCTTGTGTGACTGTATCTCAATGCTCTTACCTGGACCCTTTCCTTTCTTTATATTCTCAATGAACTCAGCAGTTCCCATGGGTTCAATATTAAGCAGATTACTTATAGAACTATGTATACAACTCTACTTTTTGTTGACTTCCAGTTTTTTTTTTTTCTTTTTGATTGACCAGCTTTTTTTTTTTAATTGAAGCTTTTTGTTTTCAAATAATGTGCAAGGATGATTTTTCATCATTGACTCTTGCAAAGCTTTGTGTTCTCATTTCCCCTTTTCCCCCCATCCCCTCTCCTAGATGGCAAGTAATCCAATATACATTAAACATGGTAAGAATACATGTAAATCCAATATATGCATATGTGTTTTTACAGTTAGTTAAGTTGTGATCCACACTCAGTTCTAACAGTTCTCTCTCTGGGTGTAGATAGCTCTCTTCATCACAAGATTATTGGAACTAGCCTGAATCGTCTCATTGCAGAGAAGAGCCACATCCATCAGAATTGATTGTCATATAATCTTGCCATTGCTGTGTATAATGAAATCCTGGTTTTATTCATTTCACTTAGTAATTGTTAGTCTCTCCAGGCCTCTCTAAAATAATCCTGCTGATCATTTCTTATAGAACAATAATATTCCATAACATCCATATACAATAACTTATTTTTTATTAAAGCTTTTTATTTACAAAACATATGAATGGGTAATTTTTCCATCACTGACCCTTGCAAAACCTTTTGTTCTAAATTTTCCCTTCCTTCTTCCTACCCCCTTCCCAAGCTGGCAGGTAGTCTAATATATGTTAAATATGTTAAAATACATGTTAGATCCAATATATTATACCAAAACTTATTTAGACATTCTCCAACTGATGGGCATCCACTCAATTTCCAGTTTCTTGCCACTACAAAAAGGATTGCCACAAACATTTTTGCAAATGTTGATCCCTTTCTCTCCTTTAAGATCTCTTTAGGGTACAAGTACAGTAGAAACACTGCTGCATCAAAGATACACACAGTTTGATAGCTCTTTGGGCATAGTTCTAAATTGCTCTCCAGAATGATTGGATCAGTTCACAACTCCACTAACAATGTATTAGTGTCCCAGTTTTCCCACATCCCCTCCAACATTCTTGACCTCCAGTTTTGCATTACCAACTTCTTATTGGATGTTTCTAAATGGATGTCCCTTGGACTTCTTAAAATCTATATATCTAAAACAGAATGCTCTGCCTTACTTCTAGAGCCTTCTGTCTCCCACATTTCTCTTTATCTCTTGAGTTACCTATCAGCTTTTCAGTAATTCAGGTCTCAACTTCATGAACTTCCTCTGTACATGCCCAATCAATTGTCAAGTCTTATATAGTATGCTTCCTTTACATTTCTTGCTTCTATTCCCTTTCCTTTGTTCACATAGCTATTACCCTTATCAACTCTTTCCTAGACTATTACAATAACCAATTAATTGATTTTTCCCTTACCTCAAGTCTGTTCTTGGACCCTTTCATCAATCTATCTTCCATGAAACTGCCAATTATATTTTTGTAAAATGCAAACCTTACTATATTGCTGGAGAAGCCAAGTGATGAAGTCAGAAAGACTAATTTTCTCAGTTCAAATCTGGTCTCTCACACTAGCTGAGAGACCCTGGACCAGTCACTTAATCCCCAGTTTCTTCATCTGCAAAGTGAACTAGAGAAAAAATGGCAAGTCAATCCAGTATTTTTTTGCCAAGAAATTTCCAAATAGGGTTATAAAGTCAGATATGACTGAATGACAACATTACTATTTTCTAGTGTAGTGCATGGCAGGCATTTACTAAATACTTGTTAGGTGAATTATGTTCAATTAGGGGAAAAGTCATAGAGAGGGTTGAATTCCAGGAACTGTTGAAAAAAAAGATTGGAAGAGGGCTTAAAGAAGAAGCAAAGGCAGAAGTGGTAATCAAATGGGAATCCATTTGTAGAACAAGATGGCATAGGAACAAGTAGGGTGAGTTATAGGAGAAGAAGAGGAGACAGGGAATTATCAAAGTTAGACTTTTCATCTTATGTAACAAAGAGAGTACTGGCTCTGTCATCAGTCAGCTTAATGTATTTTCCCCATTTTCCCCACTTAACATTATTTCACCCGCCCCAATTACATGGAAAGATAGTTTTCAACATTTATTTCTGTAAGATTTTGAGTTTCAAAATTATCTCCCTCCTCCCTTCCCTTCCCCATCCCCAAGACAATAAGAAATCTAATATAGGTTATTCATATACAATCATTTTTAATATATTTCCATATTAGTCATACTACGTAAGAAAAATCAGACCAAAGGGAAAAACCATGAGAAATAAAAACAATAACAGAAAAGTGAAAATAGTATGCTTTGACCTGCATTCAGGCTTCATAATTCTTTCACTGGATGTCGATGGCATTTTCCATCATGAATCTTTTGGAACTGTCTTGGATCATTGTATCGCTGAGAAGAGCTAAGTTTATCATAATACTGTCTTGCTGATAATTTGTACAATGTTCTCTTGCTTTTGCTCACTTCACATAGGAGAAGAAGAGGAGACAGGGAACTATCAAACTTAGACTTTTCTAAACTAAGTCTGAAAGTAAGACTCTTCTGAAATAATCCTGCTCATCATTTCTTATAGAACAATAATATTCCATTACGTTCATAAACCACAACTTACTTAGTCATTTCCCAATTGATGTGTATTTCCTTAATTTTTAATTCTTTGCCAACACAAAAAGAGCTGTTACAAATATTTTTGCACATATGGGTCCTTTTCTGTTTTTATGATCTCTTTTGATACAGACCCAATAGTGACATCAGTCAGGTGAATTTAACAAATCACTTAACTTATCTAAATTTTAGTTTCCTCATTTCTAAAATGAGCATTATATTCCTGAGATTTCAATGTATCTTTTCATTTATTCTAAATGTAAACTTATCTTAATTACATTTAGAATCAATGAAAAGATACTTCAAAAGTACTTTTGTATAGCATTTTAAAAACTAGAATGTAATGTGGTATCAGCATCATTATTATCTCCATCTGTCACCATCTCATTTATCTCAGGATATATTTTTCACATTGATATAAAATATATAAGGCTGAGAGTTTCATAGATGGATTAGAAACTATCATTTGGAAGGAGGTAAAAAGACATAAAGAAATGTACAATATATAGTCAATAAGCCAATATCTACACAGCAATTTGTGTGTGCATTATGAGATGAAATAGAATCCTTATGAGGCACATAAAATTATTCAACTGGTAATGGCTAGACATATTGTAGCATCTGAATACAATTGAATATTATTGCATGGGATTTGAGAAACCCAAAGAAATGTGGGAAGATGTACATAGATTGATGCAGAGAAAAGAAAGCAGATTCAGGAGAGCAATATACATAATAACCAAATAATGTTAACAAAAATATAAAAAACTTTAGATTAATTGAAATGATGAATGACCAACTTAAGCCTTGAGAACAGATAATGAAAAATATTTATTCTCCGTAAAAGGTGGGGTAGGTTGAGATGAAGAGACCTTTTTAGCATGGAGTATTGCACAAAATGCTATCAGACAGATACCTTATAAGTATGTTTTGATTGGCATTTTCATTGTTGTTAAATTCAGTGATGTGTCTGATATATATCAGGTAAAAATGAAAATAGCCCCTGTTATCAATGAGTTTATATTCCACTATGAGAAAAGAATGTGTATATTGATAATTAAATATACAATCTATAGAAAGTAAGTTTACTCTTTTTACAGGATTATCAAACTAATAAATAGATTTGGGGAATGTTGTGTATATAATTTACCTAGATTTTAGCAAAGGTTTTTTTTTTAAGTAAATGTCCTTTATCAGATGAGGAGATACTAATTTAGACAACAGTATAATCAGACTGATATAAAACTGATAGAGTAATTGAACTCAGAGTAATTGCTAATGTCTCAATGTTAGTAGCATGGCAGGATGTTTTCTGACAGATTTGGTCTTGGTTCTATTTAACATTTTTATCAATGATTTGGATAATAAAGCTATAGGTGATAGGCTCATCAAAATTGCAGATGACTCATAGCCAAAAGGATCCAAAGGGATTGGGACAGGCTAGAGTAATGGGATGAACCTAACAAAATGGAATTCAAAAGTAATAAATATAAAATCTCACATTTGGGCACAAAACAATCAACTTCACAAGTATAAGAAGAATGGTGCCTAAATAGATAACAGTTTTAATGAAAAAGATCTAGAGGTATTAGTGGACTTCAAACTTGATATGAGTCAATACTATGATTTGGCCTCTAATAAAATAATGTGTCTTAGGCTGTATTAAAACGTTCATAACTTCCAAGAATGGAGAATTGAAAGCCTTACTGCATTTCGCCCATAATTTTTGAGATGAATTCTGAGCACTCCAAGATTATTTGCAAGGAAATTCAGTTTGGCATGGCAGTGTGAGACTTAACTATTTTTAAGTATTTGAAGATATGGGATTCAGAGGAAGAATTAGATTTGTTCTCTTTGCCCTCCCAACATTGGTTGATAAACAGGGCTAGAAACAATGAGATGCTGTGCTAACATAACTTTCAACAAAATCTTAATTGGCCTTTGGTAGGGAAGGAGACCCTATATCTGCAATTTTTGGTATTATCTGCTCTTTGTCATCACCTCTACCTGCAAATTGTCATGTTCTTGATACCTCTGGGAAGAACTGAGATACAAGAGATACCCATAAAAGCTGTCTCCACTTTGACCTGATTGCTGGTCTTCAGTGATCAAACCATCAACATGCTGCTACCTTGCCACTTATGATTACCTTCTTTTAATTCTTGTTGTCCTGAGTTATTGCCTTGCTAACCATGTGAAAAAATCCAAATGAGAAATTTTCCTTTCAACAGTTTGATAGCAATTAGAAATGTCCAAAAGTGAACACTGTCTCTATAGGTGGTGGGTGAGCCCTCCTTTTTCTTTCCCCCTCCCTCACCTTCTTGGAAGTTATCAAGCAGGAGCTAGAATACTTTAACTGGGATTTCTTTCAAGTGTGAGCTGAATTAGATGACTCACTTTCAAATTCAGAGACTGTATAATTAATATAAAGTCATTTGGGAAAGGGGGCAGAGGAATCCATAAAGGCCAGTTGCAGGTAGGGTATATAAGGCAAAGACAATGATATAAAAACAAAAACAGAACAAAAAATCCAATAATAAATTAAATAAAACAAACAAACATAACCAAAGAGGTATCACAGGGGACTCTGTGCTCCTAACAGAATTATTTTCTAGTTGTTGGATAACTCCCTGGATGCTTCCCTAGGACATGTGTTTCATGGGCTGAGGGTAGCTGCAGTTCCTGCTCCAAATGCCAGGATTATAATTACTCTTGTCCTCCAAGGCCTGTGGCATTTACAGAGTCCAGTAGTGGAGCAGCTCAGCTCCCTGGGTAGCAGGATGGCACAATGCTCTCCTCCCACTCCTCTAAGAGTTGCAAACTTCCTTTCCCTCACACACAGAGCTCCCCAAAGGTTGGGATTTGTATGTTTCTTTTATGGAATATGATTCATCACCTCCAAACTCTGAGGACATGGAATCCCATGATGAATTTCAGGCTAAGTCAGGAATATGACTGTCTGCCTTTAACTTAAAGAGTCTTAGCCTGTATTGCTTACTCACTTCCAGAGCTGTAAAGTTTATCACCTTTAAATGACGTTAATTTGATTGACTTTTCTATTTTTTTTTCTTTTAAAGCATTCTTTGTTATAAGGGATGGTATTCTGGGCGAGAAGAAAGGAAGAGAAAAAATAGTAGGAACAATAAATGACATAAAAATTTTAAAAATCAATAATTTTTAATGTGGTCAGCTTAACCAGCTTAGAGAAGGAAAATCATAACCACAGGCATGTGTTGAATTTTAAGCTCCTTATATTCCATGCTTATTGATTGTTTGATGATCCACACCTGAAATAATAATAGCTAGCATTTATGTAGTACCTGGCACAGTCCTTAATGTTGTTATAATTATTAAATCATTTGATCCCCACAATAATCCTGAGAAATAAATGCTTCCGTGATGCCCATTTTACAGATGTTAAAACTGAAGCAATGTTAAATATGTTAAATGTCTTGCTCATGGTCACACAGCAAAGTAAGTAAATCCAGGGTGGATTTGATCTTTCTGCTTCCAGGTTTAATATATATTCTACCACCTAATTACTCTAATATAATAATAGCCAAACTTTATGCTATGGGTTTTGTCAAGAGACATCATAACAACTATTTAAAGCAAATACTGGCAACATCTGTGGATGAGGGAGCAAGATTCTTAAAGAGCCTCACTAATGACTTGCCAATAATATATCAGATATGAGATTTGAATCTAGGGTCTCAACACCAGGCTTAGCACTCTATACACTAAATCATCCTGCCCTTCTGATAAGTGACAAGCTCTGAGACTTTCCTTAAGTAGAATTATTATTTTTTTTTCTGGAAGGAAAAGCAAAACCAAACCCGACCAAAACAAAACAAACCAAAACAATCCCCCAAACCCACAACAAAACATCATAGTAGCTATTTAGGCCACAACTCTCACCAGAGCCTTCTTGCCTTAGATCTCACAGGTCCCAGGAATGCCTTACCATGAGCCTTCACCAACCAATCAGTACCTGCTTTCTCTACTTGCGTTGTTCTATGTCTCATTCTCTCTTCTGTCTTTGAACTTGCTAGACCTCATTTGCCTGAATAACCACTTCCTCTTTATTTCTAATGACTTGTCTTGACTTTAGTTACCAGTTCAAGCTTTGTCTTCTAAATGGAGTTTCCTAAAAAAAAAAAATATATATATATATATATATATATATATATATATATATATATATATATATATATATATATATATATATCTGGTATTTATTATATGATGGCACAGGGGATAAAGTGCTGAGTCCTGGAAAACCTGAATTCAAATCTGACCTCAGATACTTAGTTAGCTTTGTGATCCTGGGTAAGTCACTTAATTCTGTTTGCCTCAGTTTCCTCATCTGTAAAATGAGCTGGAGAAGAAAATGGCAAACTACTCCAGTATCTTCGCCAAGAAAACCCCAAAAAAGGTCACTAAAAGTCAGACTGAATAATAATAAAAATAATATTTTTTTCATATATATATTTTGGGTGTATGTTTTTCCTTTTCTAGAACTCTAAGTTCCTCAGGGCAGGGATCATTTCACTTCTGTCTTTGTATCTCCAACAATTAGCACAGCATGTGGGCATCTAGCAAGTGCTTAATAAATATTTCCTTATTCATGATTGGGTTTCCTTGCTTTTGTAACTATACCCAACCAGGAGGATTGCCTTCTGGATGATAAGCCACGTGTATCATGAAAGATGCTTATTATCACTGAGTCATTCTTTCATTTGTTAAGGGCCTACTATGTGTCAGCTGCTTTGTTAAGTGCTGGAGATACAAACAAAGGCAAAAAAAAAGTTATGAGGGGAGTCACATGCAAAAAATATGTATAAACAAGTTTTATAAATTGGAAACAATTTCAGACAATTAAGAGACCATTAATGAGAATAAAGATTTCTTGCAGAAGGAGTGAATGTTAGCTGAGATTAGGAGAAGGAGAAGGAGATGAGGAGGGGGAAACAAAGAAGAAGGGGGTTCCAGGAATGAGGGACATCCAGGAAAAATGCACATAATTGGGAAATGAGTATCTAGAGCAAGGAGGAATAGTAAGGAGGTCTTTGAAGAGATATGGGAGGGCCAAAGGACTTCTATTTGTAGCATGTTTTCCTCAGCTTTACTCCATTCTGATTGCCTCTATTCTGGCTTCCCAAATAGTTGTATCCTCAGCACCACAATTCTTAGTTATAGCTCTGCTTTTTAGAGAATAGATGCTGATGAGACTAGAAGTTTGACAGTCCTGGTACTGTGTCTGTCATTTATTATCTTGTGATAAAGAGGGTGTAAAATAGAAACTCCTTCAGGGTAGGTCTGAATGGATTCTCAGGGACAGGTGGTAAGGTCAGATCCTATAATACAGAAAGGAAAACACACAAAACAAATGAGAAGGAGAAGGTGGGGTAAGGGGTCACACAAGGTGACATAGGGCAAGAGACCTTGTGATGTGAAAGTCCTTCTAGCTTGTAATATTTTTCATTCCTTATCTTAGTTCCCAGAGACTAGCTTGGCACTGTGACCAGAATACAATCATAAAACTTTTTGATGAATATAAAAACTTCTTGTTAGGGAATTCATCTCCTGCCTCATAAGGTCCTTAAAATTACATTTCATACTGATCAGAAAACATTATGTCCTATAGCGAAGCATATATTTTCCCCTCTAGTAAATAATGCAATCTTGCTAAACCTCCAATTAATTATTAGTGTTTATCTAATTATCTAGCTCCTTAATGTACTGACTGCTCTGTAATCATTAATTTTATGCCCTAGGAAAATTCCCATGGGCTCCTGATTCTCTGTCATCCGTGTCTCGATGACAGGCATTTTCTGACAGGAGTGGAGATCTGAGTGCTAAGGACTGGGGAGATGAAATCTTAGGATCACAGGTACAGCGCTGAGAGCTCCAGTCCTGCATCCTCATTTGACAGACAAGGAAACTGAGGCACATATATTAAATATTAAATCATGTGATTCCAAACATTTTCTTCTACAACTCATTGATGAGTCTAGTTTAGCTATTCTTCAACCTCTCCTCCCCCTCCCCAAAATTATATTCCCAATATGACCATTTCAATGCTTATGGGTACGTTTCTCTCCCTTTAGACACCACTCTTTTGACTCTTCATCACTGTAATAATTGCTTCATCAATAGACCTACAAGAGTTGATTTCTACAAGGCAATTTCCTTAGGTACTATGCCTGCAGTTTTGGAAACTGCCACCAGGTGGACCATTATTTCTGGATTATGGCTTCCCAACAACCAGTTTTCCCGAGGAAAAGCAGCAAACAATAATACTGGTTAATAGATAGGTGCTCTCTTTTTACCTGTCTAGCTTATATCCCCAGCTATAAGGTAAAACAATTTTAAGGCAGGGATTTGTTCTATTCATCTTTATATATTGAAGTTTGATGTAATAGAAAAAAATTTGTGAAACTTGGGCTCCAGTCCTGCCTCTACCAAATATTGCATGACCTTGGACAAGTTAGAAACATAATAAAAATTATTCATATTTTTTATAAAGCTGAAAAATAGCACTTGAAATTTGGCCACTAGATAATAATTAAATTACAAAGAGATAATAAAGTTTGATAGTATTTCAAATTCACTTCTTTTTGTTTTTCAGATTACTTTCCTCATTAAGTTTTGATGATGTATTAATCTTGTTTTTATTTTAAAATAAAAATTTTCTGTCTTTGATTAGTAAATGTGTCTAGTAATTGACAGAATTTTAAAAATAGAGGTACAATAAGCAGACATTTTAAAAACTGATTTTAATTGAGATGAATTTTAAATTTTAATTATTTCCTGTTTCCAGCATATAGTTCCTTTTTATATAATTATTTGCACATTGTTTTTCCCTTTGTATTGCAAGTTCCTTCAGGGAAAGACTGTTGTTTTTATTTGTTTTGTTTTTTGCCTCTTTTGAATCCCTAGAATTTAGCATAGTGACTATCACATAGTTAGTGCTTAATAAATGTTGTTTGATTAATTAAGTCACTTTTCCTCTCCAAAACTATAAAATGAGGAGCTTTGACTATATGATGTCTTAGATCTCCTTTACCTCTCATTTTTATTATTCTGTTACTAGAAGACAAGACCATACTACTAACTTGCTGGATGATCTTGGACAAGTCACTCCCCATTTGGGACAATTTTTTCCTCATTGCTAAAATGGGGGGTTTGTACTAATATAAGTAAGGCCATTTCTTAGAGATGGAGGGAGAACAGACATGAATGAGTTAAGTACTTTATATATAACCTTGTGTAACACCACAGCTAGCTGGGAACTCTTTGAGTCAAGCAAACAAAAGCCAGTGACTTATACCAGTCTCTGCCCTGCCCTCAGTTTCTCCTGAATCCATTTCTTTGAGGTTACCTTTCATTCCGATAGGAGGATTATGTTCTCAAGTACCTTATTTTACTCTCTATCTTTCATTTCCAAGTTGCAATACCACCTTTGCCTCCAGTCTAAGCTTTCTCTCTCCAAAAGGGAGAAGAAAAGAAAATCAGCCAATATATAAATATGGATCAGGCGTGAAACAGGGGATTTATTTCCACACAGAAAAGAGGATGTTAAGCAAAAAAGACTACAACAAAAAGCATCACTCGTAAAATAATCATTTGGGAGGCCTTGCTGGAACACAGTTATCTACAAGGCTGCTAATTAGCCATTTTACATTTCACCCCTGTACTGGTATTGTCTGATCAAACAGAAAAACTTGATCTTTTCTTGGTCCCTCTCTGCTGGTGACTTGCTTCTAGCTTGTCTGCTTATTTTTGTTGCTGCTGCTGCCGCAAATTCGGAGGTAGCTGATACCCTGGCATCAGCCCACACTTGGCGATTTCTGCTGCTGGGGAAGCAAGGAGAAATGCCGGCTGCTGATTGAGATCTCACAAGGCCCTCTGCTAAGGAAAGAAGTCACAGGAGGGAGGTCACCCCATCCTATGCAGAAGTTTGCCATTGGAGAATCTGTGAGCATGGTTGTATGAGGGGGGTGGATCAGGGATGAGGCATCCACCATACCTCCAGGACCCATTATGAAGCAATTTCAGAGTCCTCCTAGTGCTTGTGGGCCATAAGGAGTATCTTGTGACATAATTAGGAGTGGGTATATACACAAATTCCAGCATAGCAGACAATTAAAAGACTTTTCATCATTCCACATTAAAATTCTGGAATTGCTGACAGAAAGTAGGTGCTCTGATGGGAAACTGAAAAGGAAAGGGAATAAGCATGTATAAGAGTACCTACTGGTACCATGCGAATTAATTTTTTTTTTACAAATATTATCACATTCCATTTTATTTATTTATTCATTTTTACATTCCACTTTAAAACAACTTTGCAAGGTAGGTGCTTTATTATCTTCATTTCACAGTAGAAGGAACTGAGGCAAACAATATAAGTGACTTGCTCAGGATAGAGTCACACAGGTAGTAAGGTCAGATTTGAACTCAAGTTTTCCTTACTCTAAGCTCAGTACTCTACTATATATTGTTCTACAAGTTGCTCCATTGGCTAGAAAGGCTCATGTTTTAAGGGACTAAGGAAGGACAAGGTTTGAATGAATCACTATATTTCTTTCATCTTTACTATTTATCTTTGTAAAAGGATTAGAAGATTCAGGTTAACCAAAGATTTATTGAACACTGGATTGAATAAAGAGAGGGAAATGCTTGTCCTCAGGGAGCTAATAATCAACTCTAAGACAAATTAGTACAATTAGAAAGTGACTTCACAAAGTTTCCTTAAATCCTTAGGAGCCCACAAATGTCTTTTTAGTATCCTTCCATGCTCCTTCCTTATGGGTAGACCTGACAACACTTCCTGAGTCAGATTGGCTCTGAACAGTGATTGATGGGCTATGTATGAGCAAGGATGTAGACACTGTTATCTGTTCATGTCATTTTTATTATTGTACCATGTAGTTTTCAGAGTATGGGGCCCAAGTTTGATGGATGACTTACTACATTTAGGGAGCCAATCACTTTTTCATCTTAATATATTAAGGGTATGTTTGTCAAATTAGAGTATGTTTGCCAAATAAATTTAGCTAAAAAGTAGGGGATCAAGTAAAGAAAAATATAAACAAAAAAAGAATATGAGTGCAATAACTTTGCATAAGGATGTGGGAAATGATAGGTTCTGTCCTGATTTGTTGGCTAAGGTTAATATGGTATGGGTGAATAAAGCTATTTGACTAGGTAGCAGCAAAGTGGTGTACTGAATAGAGTGTTAGACTTGATTTCAGGATGGAATAGATTTCTAATTCTGCCTCAGACAGTTGCTAGTTGTTTTCCCCTGGCCAAATTATTTAACCTCTCTCAGTCTCACTTTCTTCAAAAGAAAATTGTTTCTACCTCACAGGTTTGCTGGGGGGGGAAAAAATAAAATAAGTAGTATACTTTGCAAACTTTAAAGTACTATATACATTTTGGTTATTATTTTTGTAATTTAAGTTTACACTTTCTGTCTTAATTTATATCATGGCTATTTTAAATAATGGATTGTGTGAAAAAAAAAAAAACAACAGATAAAATTTTTACTCTGCCTTGGGTGTTCATATAAAAGATAATTTAAAAATCACTATTAGTAAGCATTGTGTATTCAGCATCTTCGTTTCATCCTAGTACTCCACTCCCCAAGTCCTTGCTATAATAGTAAATTACAAAATTCCGTTCCAACCAGCAGATCTCTCATGTTGCCTTACTCAGTGTCAGAAAGGTATCACAAACTATACAACAAATTGCCTCTAAGAGCTGTGATAGATCTGTTGTAAACTCGTCATGACCATCTATTTTCTGCATATTATTTGTACCTATGAGGAGTGGCTTTTTCAGACAACATTTCTCTGTGTCAACTTTTGCTTCTCCCATGACATAAACAATGAAGCCTTTTACTACTTTAGACTTTTCTAATTATAATAAAGTGAGCTTTCTTGCCACAACGGACCTTGAACAAATCATCTACCATCCTCTGGGTTTCAATTTTCTTACCTAAAAATGAGATATTGGCTTAGATGGCTTCTAGTGTCTCTTTCAATCTTAGACCTATAATATTAAGTATTTTAGAGAATTAGAAAACAATATGGTGCCCATACTCTTTTGTCCTTTCCACTTATTCCCCATCAATTGCCTAAGCTAAGTTGCTAGACATACTCAAAGACCAAAGGACACTTTTTTTCTTTGTGGAGATTAAAATTATTCCACCTACAACAAAAGAGACTTAGACAGTAATTGGAAATAGATAACAAAATAAATTAAAATATGTTAAAAATATATGGTACAATAATAAAAATTATATAGACAGGCAACATTATCAGCATTCTTATACACAGCCCTCAGTGGTCAGGGTCATTCTTAATCAAAGGAATTGACTGAGAATAAGGAAAACTAATTGTAGTTAAGTGGCTAGGTAGCTAGGATAGAGCACAGTTCTTGAAGTCAAGAATACTTACATTCCTGAGTTCAAATCTGGCTCCTGATCTTTCCTTACTAGCCATGTGACCCTGGGCAAATCATTTAATCCTGTTTGTCTCAGTTTCCTCATCTGTGAGATGAGTTAGAGGATCACTACAGTATCTTTGCCAAGAAAAGCCAATGAAGTCATTAAGAGTCAGAAGTGACTGAAACATGGTTGAACAACAAAAAGGAAAACTATGGAGGAGGTCCATTATAGCTGAGCTTGAAAGGATGGATAGTCCTTTAACAAGGTATGGGAAAACATACTAGACAATGGAGCAGCACTATTAAAATCACAGGGATTGGATAACAGATAATAGTCCTATTTGGTTGGAATATAGTATCTGGAAGAACATAATATAAATCTGTAAAAATTGGGAAACACGATGAATTGTTTTGACAAAAGGAAATTTAATTTAATATAATTTAATAGACAAGAGGAAGCCCCTCAAGATTTTCAAAGGAAGAAAGTAAAAATGAATCAAAGTGATTAAGCTGGTGGTTGGTAAGGGGGACAGTTCCTGCTTAGACACAGACTCCTAAGCTAAGATGGGACTGGGCCACAAAGAATAGCTCTTGATGGTAGATTTCATAGCTAAGAGGCTAAAATTGAATTAATATCAAGTACTAGACCCAGAAGAAAAATGTAAAGGCAGGAAGAACTTTTTATAGTGAAAAGATGCTGGATTTAGAGTCAAAAGACTTGGGCTAGAATCCAGATCTGCTTAGTTTTTACCTATTCGACCTTGGTCAAATAGTCATTCCTACTCTTTGGGCCTCTGCTTCTTCATCTATGAAATGAGGGGGTTGGACTGGGTGGCCTCTGGGGGACCTTCCATCTCTAAATCTATCGTAATATGATGAGTAGCTAAGGAGAGTAAGCAGATTAATATTAGTTGGCTGATGACCAGGGTTGTAGGAACCTTTGAGACCTATGAATCTTTATATCTATAATTATAAATTTCCCATTCTACATATATCCCTTATAATGCTTCACCGAAATTACCCTTTAAATATATAAAAAGTTATTGGGAAACAGGGAAAGGCATAGATGGCTGAATCTTGGAAATTTTGTTTATGAACCTGGAAGTAGTAAAGCCCTCTTCACCAGAGGGGTCAAAAAGGAAGGTCCAATGTAGCAGAATCACATTAAAATGTAATTGAGAAATAACTATCAAAATAAATAAAAATGGAATAGCATATATGTAATATTAATATGTAGTGTTTTGAGTTAATTTGTGAATTTTGGGTATCCTTATGTATAGTTTAGTGGATGAGCTCAATATCACTGCTCATCTCTACTCATGTTTCTAGCCTCATGCCCATCATCTAGGGAATAAGTCCTTGTAGGGAAAGGGTTAATTATCCCTACTAGCTGCTAACGAATGGCCTCTCCTAAGGGCAGGCAAGCTAGCCTAGCTAAAGCAGCAAGGCAGTCCAAGGGAGAATGAGAGGAAGCATTTGTTTGACAAGTAATGTGACAATCATTTCTTCTCAGACATTGATGGAAATAACTCAGGATCTGGAATCTAAAAGTCTAGAGAATAGCTGTTTCTACTAAACCCATCAAATTTACTTCAAGCCAGCAGTCACTCAGTAAAGTCATCAACTCCACTGGTTATATATTGCTTCAAAGATAAAATGCAAAAACCTCTGTTTGACATTTCAAACTCTAACCTGACCCCAACCTGCCTTTCCAGTCTCCCTTTCCCATATCCTATGGTCCAGTCAAATTGACTTTATTGGTGTTCCTCACATATGACGGTACCTATATACTCTCCTTACCTTTGTACTGGTTGTTTATGACCTTAGAATGCACAACCTCCTTTCCTTTGCCTCATAAAACCCCTTATTTTCTTCAAGACTTAATTAAGTCCAATATGATCTTCTGCATGAAGATTTTCCTGACCTTTGCTGGCTTCTAGCACCCTTAGTTCCCTGAATAGATTTTTCACACATGCACATACACACACACAAACATACATATACACATACCTCTATATATCTATATTTACATGTGTATTTATATATATATATCTATGTATAGATATGTATATCTCCATATACAGGGTGACTCAAGTCTTAATAGAGTAAGACTTTGGGGATACCCTGAATGTACATGTTGTCTCCCCCTGATAGAATGCAAACTCTTCAAGGGAAGGAAGTGTTTAATTTTTGTCTTGGTATGCCCAGCACTTAGAACAGTGTTTGGCAGACCCTTAATAAATTCTTGTTGATTGAGTGATTTATTTGGGGAAACCTAGATATAAGGTATAGTGAGTATATTTGATAAGATTTTCTTGTAATATTCTAGGTAAGCACCATGAGCCATGTTGGGATTATGTCTGGTTTGAATTTAGGGACGGGGAGACTGGTAGTGGGGGAACTGAAGCATGGTTTGCATGTTTTTGTTTACTTATTTATATTTTCATATTCGTGTAATCCACAGTAGAACATAAACTCCTTGAGGATTGGGAATATCTTGTTTTTGTGTCTATGTCTCTAGAATGACAAACACTGCCTTGTGAATAGTAGGTGCTTAATAATCAATTAATTAATAATTAATAAGTTAATAAGCATTTGCTTATCGATTGTTGATTAATTGAATTAGAAAATCTATGGTCTGAGAAAACTAGGGGTTTGGATAATCCATTAAGCAGGAATATTTGGTGGCAATCTGAAATCCGAAGTGGGCCACAGTGATACCTCCTGAAAACACAGAGCTGATGGAGTTGATGTGATACAGCCTCCCAGCACAATCCTATTATCTGAGAGATTTCTGCCCTCCAGGAGCAGATGGGTTTTCTTCTGGGACCATAGTGAATGTGCAGTCTATTTGCCATCTTGTGGCCGTTCTTGGGAACTGCACCATTAATGTCTTCAATTGGAAGAGTGTATCATTCATTTATTGCCTTTAAGAAAGAAGCTAACAGGAACAATCTGATTTCTTTCTCTGGGAATTCAGAAATTGGGCTTTGATGGAAAAGCCTAACCATGATCAGTTCATTAAGTCACTACCTAGAGGCATTGTGCAGTGGCTAGAATATGGGGCTTGAAGCCAGAAGGCTGGGTTCAAATTCTGTTTTTTTTGTTGCTGTTCAGTTGTAAGCCCATAGACCATGCTGTCCATGGGGTTTTCTTGGCAAAGATAATGGAGCTATTTGTCATTTCCTTCTACAGTGGATTAAGACAAATAGAGGATAAATGACTTGCCCAATTCTTCCTGAATCTAAGCTCTATCCACTGAACCACCTAGTTGCCTTCTTACTGTTTCCTAGCTGACTATAGTACTTGATTCCTCTGATTCTTCCATAATTATAATGCATATTTCACAGGGTTGTCAAGAAGATAGAGATAAAGGGAGATAGAAATGTAAATTGTTACCAATAAACCCTCAATTGAATACAACTCAATTCAGGACATTAAGTAGAAAATTTCAGAATAATAACTGGCATTTATATATATATAAACATTGCAAGATATTCCTGGATGAGATCCATAGTATGTCTACTATGAAAAAACCAAATGTATACAGAATACCTATGTGCAGATGAGGACAGGCAATAACAAGGATTTATATGGTGCTTTAACGTTAGCGAAATGCTTTATATAGGTTAATCATTGCATCTTCCTAATAACCCAAAGTAGTTTTTACAAATAAGTAAACTAAGGCTGAGATATAATGCCCAGAGTCCATAGCTAATAAGTATCTGAGATCCCAGTTCTTCCTGGTTCCAATGCTATGCCCCGTCATCCTGCCTCTTGCCTTCAGTTCTGCCATAATAAACAGGACATAGGATTACATTCATCCTTAGATTCATCATGTCAGGGCTGGAGGGGACCTTAGAGATAATCTAGCCCTGCAGTATATGCTATTTTACAGAAGAGGAAGCTGAGATCCGTAGAGAAGTGATTTGCCAAGGTCACAATGAGTTAATGGCAGATCTAGGTCTCCTGACTCCTAGCCTAGGGCTCTTTCTGAATCTAAGAACATACACAATAACACATAATTAGTTTGCCCTCTCTCTATTTGTAGTCACTTGATTCCACAAGTGCTGAGGGGATGTGGAATTAGGATAAAATCAGCACTGAGGTCTTTCATGGAAGACTTCTTAAAGGAGGTCAGAACTGAAATAGAGTTAATAGCTCTAGCTGTCACTTGCCTGGGACTTTTCAGAAAGAAAGGACTCCTTTTCATCAAAGAGTTATCTTTGTGTACTCTTCCCTGTGGGTACCACTGTTCTCTATATATAGCCCAGCCCCCAATCAGCCCCCAATATCCCTAGAGAAGACCTGGCAGATTCAAAGGGGTATGGATTCATTCTGTCTCAGTCTTTTGGGGCTGCTTCCTGGGAGGTTTGATTTGGAAATTCTTGTGAAGTGCAAGGGGGTGGGAGATAAAATTCCTAGGGCTTCCTAGGGAAAGAATCTATATTTTGAGAAGAGCTGGAGATTAGCCTTTGGTGCTGTCAACTTGTCTCCCTTTGTTAAAGCTCAGCTGTGACTCAATGGAATAAGTCCTCACCGGCCCCCATTCCCTTGACTCTGGAAGATTCCCCTATCCACTGAACTGTTTAATCATCTCACTTAGAGCTGCATCATTTAGCATGAACACAGAGTTTTCCCTGACAGTGCCAGTTAAACATAGAACTGACTGACTTAGGTGTGCTTGAACTATTAGTAAGAAACCCTGTCCACAGCCATGCTCAGACATTTGACATGGACATCCACTGAGGGACATAAGACACACCCACAAACATAACACATTCTTCCACATACATATCTGCAGCTACATAGATACCTATTTGTAAGAAGCCTGCATGGGGCTCCCTCCTATTGAAGATTCTCGGCATTCATTCCTGCTCAATTCTACTGACTATCAAAGGAATCCAGCTCTTGTATTTATTAACTGTAGGATCATACCTTTGACCCCTATTTCTCTCCTTTACCCTTTCTCCTCTATTAAGAACTACACATCCCAACTTCAGTCAAAGAGTTAAAATTTGAAAGGTTGAACTCTTTCATGGTATAGTTTAGAGATGAGTAAATTGCAAAGACCCAGCCTCATCATTTAATTATAATGTGAATCTGACTTCCAACCAACTTTATTCCCTAGGATACTCAGATATTTCTCACTAAATTCAAGGAATGACCCCAGCACCAGCATATGGGAGGACACGAAGGTTGGGAACATGTAGATTCGAATCCCTGTGTACTGATTGGTGATGTGTTTTGAGGCAAACCTTTTCAGGCTTCATTTTCAGGATTTATAAAGTAAGAGCATTCACTGGAGATATTCTCTAAGTTCCCTTTTAGTTTAGCTTTGATTCTATAATCTCTGAAAATCTGCCCTTTTTCCAATCGTCCCAGCCTTGTTTGCTGCCTGTCATGCTAGGATTCCCAAACAAAAGGTTATCTCTTAATCATATCACATGTTTTCACCACACAACTTGTTTACACAAGAGAAAAGGGCACCCTCGGATTTCTAGGGTGGGATGGGCAGAGGAAAGGGACTTAGAAGTATAGAATGTTATATCTGCAAAGGAAATGAAGAACGTGGTTCCAGGAAAGAGTTCAATAATTTAGTTCAACAAATATTTATGAAGCACTTAATATGCACAACATGAGAGGCAGTAAAGCATCATAAAGATAATCATCCAGCCATTGAATTAAGAAGACCTGAATTCAAATCTTCTCCCTGACTCATATTAGCTATGTGGGCCATGGGCCCCAGATAGCCCTGTAAGATATGGTATTTTTCCTCAAGAGAATGTAAACTCCTTAAGGACAAGTTTTATTTCATGTATGCACAGCACTGTGGCATGAAATTCATATTTACTGACTTATGACAGTTCCCTCTTAATTCTAGAATCTTCCCTCCACTGATTGTTTCCAATTTATCTTGTATACATCCCTTTTGTGGATAATTGTTTGCTCCTCATGTGGGAATTCCTTCAGTGTAGAAACTATATTTTGCCTTTGCATTCCTTTTGCTTTACATGGTACCTGGTACATTGCAGATGTCCAAGAAATGTTTATTGACTGAAGAGGAGGAAGTCTCTACATAAGGAACAGGAAGAATTTAGATCTAAATCTAGTTACAGGCACCAGCCAGGTGAGAAGTCATTCTAGGTAAAGGAGTAAGAGTTAGCACTGTGATTTCAAAACAATTCAAGATTGTGCATACTAGAAATTTTTTTGAGTTGCTTCAGGTGTGTTTGGACCTTCACGATCCCACTTGGGGTTTTCTTGGCAATCATGTGGGATACTTTGCCATTTCCTTCTCCAGATCATCTTATAGATGAGGAAACTGAGGGAAACAAGATTAAGTGACTTTTCCAGTCACATAGCTAGGAAGTGTCTGAGACCAGGTTCGAATTCAGGTCCTCCTGACTTCAAGGCTGGTGCTAGGTGCCCCTGAGATAATAGTAATAGGAAAAGTGCTTAGCACAGTGGTGCTTTGGCAATTACTATCATCATCATTATTGTAATTACTATATGTGTAGAGCAAAGTAAACAGAATCATAAGGTCATGGAGCCAGAGTTAGAAGAGTCTCAGGCACTACATAATGTAATCTCCTTATTTTAAGGATAAGTAAACTGATGGTGGGGAAGAATAATTTGTTGATGGCATTTACTGGAGAGGAATAATTTGTTGGTGACATTTATTGGTGACACCAATAAATAATAATTTATTGATGGCTATTATGTTCCAGGCACCATGCTAAACAGTTTACAAATACTATATCTTTGATCTTCATAGGTAGATACTATTATCTTTATTTTACACATGAGGAAACTGGGTCAAAAAGTGGTTTAAGTGATTTGCCTAGGGTTGCACACAGTTAGGAATTGTCTGCCCAAGTGTTCTGGGGAGATTACATTAAGTGACTTGTCATCAGAAGTAGTCTTCAAACTTTAAAACTAGTCCTCTTTTTTGCTTGACTTTTTTTTTTTTTTTTTTTTTTTTTTTTTTGCTGAAGGTTAAGCGACTTGCCCAGGGTCACACATCTAGTAAGTATTAAGTATCTAAGGACACATTTGAAGTCAGGTCCTCTTGACTCCAGAGCCAGTGATCTATCCCCTATTGCCCCCTGAACTTGTCTTCTTTTGATTGAACCTTGAATCCATACCTTCACTTCACAGAGTCTTCCCCACAAAACCATCCTCCCTATTTCCTGGGATACCTTTGTCTTTAATGCATGGAAAAAATGGAGACTGTGAAAGAACTATAATTTCTCCGGTGATCTCAACTACTTCCTTGCTTTCACTTCTTGGGTGATTCTTGGTCATGTTTCATTCTTGTCTTTGCATCTCTTTATAGCACAAGGTCCACCATGTACATAACACTTAAATAAATGATTATTGATTCATTCATTCATATTTCCTTAAAAAATAATCCTTCATGAAGATTGCATACAAACGCTTTTCTTCATATGTCTTTCTTTGGGATCTAGTCTTGAATGAGCTCTCTTTGGCTTTGAGGATCATTGAAAAGTAGATTTAATTCATGCAACTTTTCAGAGTTATAAAGTAAGGCTGGTCCATGTTTTAGGAGAGGAGCCTGCCTGGATTGCTGATATTCTCCTTTCCCCCCTCAGGTCCAAAAGCTAGAGACTGCGGGATCCCCAGAGTAAGAATCCAGTCCCAGGAAGACCCTCACATGTTTCTCCCTGACACTTTGCATCAATTAGAAATTAATTTGGGCTAAAC
The DNA here is from genome assembly GCF_048593235.1 of Sminthopsis crassicaudata. NCBI lineage: Eukaryota > Metazoa > Chordata > Mammalia > Dasyuromorphia > Dasyuridae > Sminthopsis > Sminthopsis crassicaudata. The sequence continues at coordinate 281,128,973 of NC_133620.1, read as the reverse complement.
AAGCTCTTCATTTACTATGCAAATCCTCCCAGAGAGGATTAAGGGCAATCATACCTTATTGTAAATTATTTTCAATTGTCAGATTTTAGAAGAAAGGAAGCTTTGATTTTTAGAGGGTGGAGTGGTTAGGTAAGCCTTGAGCCTAAACAATTCATTTAAACTTTACAAAGCAGCTTTCCTCACATAAAGTCCTTTAAAGCAAATAATAATTATTCTTCTCAGTATATAGATGAGGAAACTCAAAAAGGTAAAATAAATTGTACAAGGTCTTGAACCCATAACCTCTGTGTCCAAGTCACGTGTCTCCCACTCACCTCTTCCAGCAAAGCTACATTACCACCTAAAATTAAACTAACTCTAGCTGTTTACAGGAGTAACATCACCAGTGGCTTCAGGAAGACCTGAGTTCAAATCCTACCTCAGATACATACCAGCTGCAACATCAGCCTGTTTCTTCTCTCAGCAAAAAGGGGATAACAATAGCATTTACCTATCAGGGTTGTTTTGATGAAAAAATTATAATAACATTTGTAAAATGCCTACAAACATTTAAGTGTTATATAAATTCTAATTATTGTTGTTGTTGTAGGCCATATCATGTAGGACTTCTTTCTTTAATTTAATTTTTTTAACTTTTCCCCAATTACATATAATCACAATTTTTAACATTTGTTTTTAAAATTTTTTGAGTTCCCAATTTTCTCCCTCCCTTCTGTCCTCTCTCCCTCATTGAGAAGGCAAGCAAATTGCTATGGGTTATAGATGTACACTCATGCAAAACATTCTTAGTCATGTTGTGAAAGAAAACACACACACATTAAAAAGAAAAACCTAAGAAAAATAAAATATACTTCAATCTGTATTCAGACTCCATCGATTCTTTCTCTGGGAATGGATAGCTCCTAGAAGATTTCTAAGACCCTGGCTGAGAACTGCTAACCTGATCTTAGGTCATAATCCTGTTATGATTGTGGACAAGAGTGTGGAAATAGTTGAAATCTACTAAATTTGTCACAGGGCAGCTAGATGGGACAGTATATAGAATATCAAGCTTAAGTCAGGAAGAACTGAGTTCAAATGGGACCTCAGACATTGTGTGATCCTGAGTAAGTTACTTCACCCTGTGTGCCTCAGTTTTCTCTTCTGTAAAATAATCTGAAGAAGGAAATGGCAGACCATTGCAGTGTCTTTGCCAGGAAAACTCCAAATACGGTCACAAGGAGAGGATTGCAACTAAGCAACAACAGCAAAATTTTATTATGTTGTTTTCTTTGTTTAGGACCAAACTCTTTTTCCTCTGGCCTGGCTGTTTGTTTTTTTAGGATGGAGATTCAGCACATAAAATTATCTCTTAGCAAGGGGAAATAGCCTTGCATAAAAACAGTGATTTTGATTTTCTGATCATTTCCATTTATATGGATGGACCTTCTTAATTCTCACCTTCTCCTCTTAAGAGGCAAGGAAGGTCTCAACAATCATTTCTTTTGCTTGCTTTTCAGTCCAAATCAGCAACAATATAAACCTGACTCTGTTTCAGTCAAGATTCCTCAGCTGCATTCCTGATCCTACCCTGGTCCTTTATTCTATCCCAAAGCCAGGCTACCCAGCCCCTCTTTGCTTCCAGGGAAACCCAGAGTGGCGACTGAGCCTCCAGCTATCTCTGTTGCCTTAGGATAAAATTAGACATCCTCTCACATATCATTGGAAAATTTATTCTGCTTCCCCTCCTCTTTGGCCAGCCTCCTGTCTGTCTCTGTCTCTGATTTCCTCTGTTTCCATGGAGGGTCTACTGCCAAAGGAGAGGTTACCCTGGAAACATCAGCACAATTAAAATGTAGACTCTCAGCCTGTCAGACCCTATTGTGAAAACTCTGGGTGCCTAGAAAATATTCACAGACACACGTGTTCATACACAATGTGCTCTAGACACTGTCTCCCTTTCCCTTCCCCCAATATAATCATTTCATTGAATCAGTATGTTTTGAACATCATCTGACTGTGTATGCAAGATCTCTTCTTAAGTGTTACAGAGGGAGACAAGGGCATCAGGAGGTAGTCCTTGCTTTCAAGCAGCTCTCAGTCTAGTTGTGAGCTTAGAAAAGAGAATATTTATTCCACTTGACATTTAATCATGATGCTAAATCAAATGTCTGTTACAGACAGCAAATGCTATGGAAATTCAAGCAGGTGAGGATTAGGAATACCTAGGTAAAGTTCCTGAGGAAGTCAAACTTAACTGGGTCATGAGGGAGTAGGTTTTAATGGAAAGCTGACCTTGTTACCAGTCCTCCTTAATTTGTTTAGGACAATCTATAGAGTGTAAGATTAGAAAGAGAATCAAGACAGAATCCTACAGGTACACCCACAGTTAGTATAACTGAGAGAAAATCCAGCAAAGGAGATGGAAGAGAATGAACAAAGAGAGGAGTGTCAGTTTGTACTTGTGAGGTCATGCTGTGGAAGAAAACAGACCAAAACAGAAACATGAAAAAAAAAAAAAAAAAAAAAGTAAAAAATACTATGCTTCTACCTTCATTCAGATTTTATCTGTTCCTTCTCTGGAGGTGGATAGCATTTTGCATCTGGACAGCAATCCAGAATTGTCTTGGATCATTGTATGGCTGAGAATAGCTAAGTCATTCACAATTGATCATTGTACAATATTGCTATTACTGTGTACAGTGCTCTTCTGGTTCTACTCACGTCACTGTGTGTCAGTTCATGCAACGCTTTCCAGGTTTTTTCTGAAAGCATTCTATTCATCATTTCTTAAAGCCCAATAGTATTCCATCACAACAATAATAACTTGTTCAATCATTTCCCAACTTATAAGCAACTCCTCAATTTCCAATTCTTTGCCACTCCAAAGAACCTAGTATGATTATATTTGTGAAAGTTGGTATTTTTCCATTTTAAAAAATCCTTTTGACCTACAGATCTAGTAATGGTATTGAAGCATCAAAAGGTGTGCATAGTTTCAGAACTCTTTGGGCATAATTCCAAATTGTTCTCTTGAATGGTTGATTGTAAGTTCACAACTCCACCACCAATGCATCAGTCTCAATTTTTCTACATCCCCTCCAACATTTGTTATTTTCCTTTTCTATCATATTAGTCAATCTGATAGATATAAGGCGGTACCTCAAAATTGTTTTGATTTGCATTTCTGCAGTTGATAGTGATTTACTGCATTTTTTATATGACTGTGGATACTTTTGATCTCTTTATCTGAAATGAACTGCCTCTTCCTGTCCTTTGATCATTTATCAATTGAGGAATGACTCATATTCTTATAAATTTGTCTCAGTTTTCTATACTTTTGAGAAATGAAGCAAATTCTGCACACATACACTCCCTCCCAATTTTCTGTTTTGCTTCTAATTTTAGTTAGAGTATTGGCTACAGTAGTTTTGTTTGTGCAAAATCTCCTTAATTTAGTATATTCAAAACTATCCATTTTACATCCTGTAATGCTCTGTATTTCTTGTTGGATCATAATTTCTTCCCTTTATCCATAGATCTGACAGGTAAACTATTCCATGCTCCCCTAATTTGTTTATGGTATCACCATTTATACTTAAATCATATATGTATTTTAACTTTATCTTATTATACGGTATGAGATGTTACCATGTATATTTCTATAATGACTTGTCTCATTTACTATTTTGGTTCCTCTGAGATGAGTATGTTTTATGTTTCACAGCCATATAATATCACTGAAATAGAGATGTAAAAAAGATATGCACATTGGCAATGTAATACATAATTAGTTTACAGAAAGTGTTGTACCCTCTCTCAAATTCATTCCACATTGTTCTCCTCTTAAATTTTTGCTCCAGATTAGTGTCTATCTTTAGAATCTGCCCAAGATTAAGGTAGTATGGCTCCATGTTATCTCTAGGATCAAGTATAAAATCCAGAGTTTGACACTTAAAATCTTCTAAAATGTGTCTCCTTCAATGTTACCAGCCTTCCTATACTTTTCTTCATATACTTTATAATCCAGTGACACTGTTCTTCTTGCCATTCCTACCACAGGATACTCTTCTCCTGTGCCTTTTCACTGCCTGTCCCTCATAGACATGGAGGAAGTGTTACCTCTCCTCACCTTTTCTTTGTGGCACTTACTGGTTTCTTTTAATATTTATTTCATTTCCTACCTTCTGCAAGAATCTTTGCAGGTCTTCCCTATAACCCTTATCAGTAAGGTTACCTCTCATTTCACAATATACTCCTCGTATCTCTGGCACTCTCATTCTCTCCCTCTCTCCCTCCCCCCCCCCCCCCCCCCTCTCTCTCTCTCTCTCTCTCTCTCTCTCTCTCTCTCTCTCTCTCTCTCTCTCTCTCTCCCTCTGTCTCTCCCTCTCTCCTCTCTCCCTCTTCCTCTCTCTCCCTCTCTCCCTCTCTTATCTCTCCCTCTTCCTCTCTCTCCCTCTCTCCCTCTCTCATCTCTCCCTCTTCCTCTCTCTTCCTCTCCTCTCTCTCTCTCTCTCTCTCTCTCTCTCTCTCTCTCTCTCTCTCTCTCTCTCTCTCTCTCTCTCTCTCTCTCTCTCTCTCCTCTCTCTCTCTCTCTCTCTCCTCTCTCTCTCTCTCTCTCTTCTCTCTCTCTCTCTCTCTCTCTCTCTCTCTCTCTCTCTCTCTCTCTCTCTCTCTCTCTCTCTCTCTCTCTCTCTCTCTCCCCTTTCTTTCTCTTGTGTATAAATAATAATTTGTATATTGTCTCCCATATTAGAATGAAAGTTCCTTGACAACTGGGGCTATGTTTTTGCCTGTCATATGCTAGAACTTAGCAAAAAGTCTGGTATATAGTGCTTAAAACATGCTTAATGGTAATGATGTTGATGGTCTCACTTAATGGACTGTTCATCTAACTATATATCATATCATAGTGCACACCAATATTGTCAAATTCAAATAGAAGCAGATTTCTGTGAACCATATAGTGGCTTAGAAAGCATGTTGTATTATATTATACAGAAAAAACAAAAAACAAAAAACACAGCTCCCAATGACATTTAATCTGATGATCTCAATTTTGATGCCTCTGAATTCTGGACAATTAATATTACTTATCCACTTGGTTTTTCTGATGTTCATTGTTAGGTTAGTCCCTTGAGTGGTCATGGGTCTTATTGGAGGGGGCATAGTAGTGTTTCAAGGTTTAATATAATTAGTGTAATGTCATCTGCAAACAAGAGCATCTGGAAAGCCTCATTAAGTAAAGGAAATATTTCTCTACCATTTGTTCTTTGCTATAGTTGGGAAGGAAATCCTACATGAGAACAGGGCACAAGGAAATGAGCACTGGATTTGGAGTCAAAAGACCTGGGTTCAAATTTGCTACCTTAAAAGATTCTGAGCAAATTATTTATGACTTTAGGTTTCATCTATAAAATGAGAGTTTAGGATAAATATTCTATTCTAGTTCTAAGTTGTTGGATTCTAATACCTTTAAGCAAGCATCTCTCCCATTTTTAAGCCTCACTTGAGGAAAATCTATTATTGGATCTATAAATGTTTCTTAAATGATATTTAAATAATGTATCATACATAAAGGCCTCACTTCTAAAATATGTAGAGTACTGACTCGAGTTTATAAGTATACAAGCCATTCTCCTATTGATAAATACTCAAAGAATATGAATAGACAATTTTCAGATGAAGAAATTAAAGCATTTCTAGTCATATGAAAAAAAATTGACTAAATCACTATTGATTAGAGAAATGCAAATTAAGACTCTGAATTCACACCTCTCAGACTGGTTAAAATGACTGGAAAAGATGATGATGAATGTTGGAAGGAATGGGGGAAAATTGGGACATTGATGCATTGTGGTGGAGTTCAGAAATGATTCAATCATTCTGAAGAGCAATTTGGAACTATGCCCAAAGGGTTATAAACTGTTCATTGCCTTTGATCCAGGGATACCTCTATTGAGTCTGTATCTCAAAGACAACATAAAAAGTGCAAAAATGTTTATAGCCCTTTTTGTAGTGGTAAGGAACTGGAAATTGAGTGGATGCCCATCAATTGGGGAATGGATAAATAATTTATGGTATATGAATGTAATGGAATATTATTGTTCTATAAGAAATGATGAGTACACTGATTTCAGAAAAACCTGGAAAGACTTACAAGGAGTGAAGTGAGCAGAATCAAGAGAGCATTGTACATAGTTACAACATGATTATATGATGATCACTTGTGATGGACTTGGCTCTTTTCAGCAAGGAAGTGATTCAAAGCAATTCCAATAGACTTGGGATGAACATGGAATGGAAAGTGCCATCTGCATCCAGAGAAATAACTGTAAAGACTGAATGTGCATCAAAGCATAGTATTTTCACATTTTTTGTTGTTGTTTACTTGTTTTTTTTCCTTTATCATGTTTTTTTTTTTCTCCTTTGATCTGATCTTTCTTGAACAATATGATGAAAGTTGAAATTTTTTCAAAGAATTGCACATGTTTAATCCAGATCAGATTGCTCTCTGTCTTGGGTAGGGGGAAGCAGAGAGGGAGGGGAAAAATTAGAAAACAAAGTTTTGCAAAGGTGAAACTATCTCTGTATATGTATGGAAAAATAACATGCTATAAAAATAAAAAAAATTATCATAGAATAACTATTCCCCAACTCAGGTTCCACATAGCTTTTAAATTATTTCACATATGGGAGGTGTTATTTTCCAGCAGCATTTATTCAATTCCCCATATCTGTGCTCACATGCAGTTGCTCTTTACCAAGACTAGTTAAAGAACAACTGAGACCAGAGCAAAATATATTTAATTTTTTTAAAAATAATAGCTTTTATTTTATTTTTATTAAAGTTTAGTGTTTTCATTTATTTACTAATACATATATTATTAAATCTTTTTAATTTTCAAAACATATGCATGCATGGATGACTTTTTAACAACCCTTGCAAAAACTTGTGTTCCAATTTTTCCCCAACTTTCCCCAATCCCTTCTCCTAGATGGCAAGTAATCCAATATATGTTTAACATGGTAAAATATATGTTGAATTAAAAATATGCATACATATTTATACAATTATCTTGCTGTACCAGAAAAATCAAATCTGAAAGGAAAAAACAAAATGAGATCAAACAACAACAAAAAGAGGGAAAATTATATGTTGTGATGCACATTCAGTTCTCACAGTCCTCTTTCTTTCTGGATGTAGATGGCTCTCTGCACAGGATCATTAGAACTTGTCTGGATAATTTCATTTTTTTATTCTTTTAAAATTTATTAAATCTTTTTAGTTACAAAACATATGCATGCATAATTTTTCAACATTGACCTTTGCAAAACCTTCTGTTCCAAATTTTCCCCTTCTCTCCCTTCCCCCTCCCCTAGATGGCAGGTAGTCTAATACATGTTAAATATGTTAAAATATAAGTTAAATCCAAAATATCATACATATTTATACAATTATCTTGCTATATAAGAAAAATCAAATCTAAAAGGAAAAAAAGTGAGAAAGAAAATAAAATGCAAGCAAACAACAACAAAAAGAGGGGAAAATGATATGTTGTGATTCACACTTAGTTCCCACAGTCCTCTTTCTGGATATAAATGGCTCTTTTCATCACAAGATCACTGGAACTGCCCTGGATCATCCCATTATTAAAAAGAGTCACATCCATCAGGATCAATCATTGTATAATCTTGTTGTTGCCATTTACAATGATCCCTGGTTCTGCTTATTTCACTTAGCATCAGTTCATGTAAGTTTCTCAAGGCCTCTCTGAAATCATCCTTCTGATAGTTTCTTATAGAATAAAAATATTCTATAACATTCATATACCATAACTTATTCAGCCATTCTCCAACTAATGGATGTCCATTCAGTTTCCAGTTTCTTGCCACTACAAAAAGAGTTGCCACAAACATTTTGGCACATGTGGATTACTCTCCCTCTTTTAAGATATCTTTGGGATAGAAATACTGCTGGATCAAAGGGTATGCACATTTTGATAGCCCTTTGGGCATAGTTCCAAATTGCTCTCCTGAATGGTTGGATCACTTCACAATGCCACCAACAAAGTATTAGTATCCCAGTTTTCCCACATCCCCTCCAACATTTGTCATTATCTTTTCCTGTCATCTTAGCCAAACTGAGAGTTGCATAATGGTACCTCAGAGTTGTCTTAATTTGTATTTCTCTGATCAATAGTGAATGGGAGCACCTTTTCATATGACTATAAATGATTTTAATTTCTTCATTTGAAAATTGTTCATATTCTTTGACCATTTGTCAATTGGAAAATGGCTTGAATTCTTATAAATTTGAGTCAATTCTCTCTATATATATTTTAGAAATTAGGCCTTTAACAGAACTTTTGAATGTAAAAAATGTTTTCCCAGTTTATTGCTTCCCTTCTAAATCTTGTCTATATTAGTTTTGTTTGTACAAAATTTTTTAACTTAATATAATCAAAATTATCTGTTTTGTGCTCAGTAATGAATTCTAGTTCTTCTTTGGCCACAAATTTCTTCCTTCTCCACAGATCGGAGAGGTAAACTATCCTATGCACTTCTAATGTGCTTAATATCACTCTTTATGTTTAAATCATGAACCCATTTTGATCTTATCTTGAGTTAAGTGTAGGTCATTGCCTAGTTTCTACCATACTAATTTCCAATTTTCCCAGCAGTTTTTGTCAAATAGTCAGTTTTTATCCCAAAAGCTTGGATCTTTGAGTTGTCAACCATTAGATTATTATAGTAATTGACTGTTTTGCCCTGTGAACTGAAACTGTTCCTACTCTATTTCTTAGCCAGTACCAAATAGTTTTGATGACCACTGCTTTGTAAGTGGAGTTTAGACCACTTCCATTTGCATTTTTTCATTAATTCCTTTGAAATTCTTGACCTTTTATTCTTCCAGATGAACTTTGTTATTATTTTTTTTCTAGATTTGTAAAATAATTTCTTGAGAGTTTGATTGGTATGGCATTGAATAAGAAAATTAATTTAGGTAGTATTGTCATTTTTATTGTTTTAGCTTGGCCTACCTATAAGTACTTGATATTTTTTCCATTTGTTTACATCTGACTTTATTTGTGAGGAAAGTATTTTGTAGTTGTGTTCATACAGCTTCTGACTTTACCTTGACAGGATAGACTGCCAAATATTTTATATTATTAACACTTATTTTAAATGAAATTTCTTTTTCTATCTCTTGATGTTGGACTTTGTGGGTAACGCATTAAAAATGCTGATGATTTATGTGGATTTATTTTATATCCTGCAACTTTGCTGAAGTTATGAGTTGTTTCTAGTAGTTTTTAGTTAATTTTCTAGGGTTCTCTAAGTATACCATCATCTCTTCTACAAAGAGTGATAATTTGGTTTCTATTAACCTACTCTTAATTCCTTTAATCTTCTTTTCTTCTCATTACCAAAACTAACAATTTCTAATACAATATTGAATAGTAATGGTGATATGGGCAGCCTTGTTTCATCCTTGATCTTACTGGGAATGGTTCTAATTTATCCCCATTACATATGATGCTTGCTGATGGTTTTTAATAGATGCTACTGATCATTTTAAGGAAAAAAAATCCATTTATTTCTACACTCTCTGGTGTTTTTAATAAGAATTTAACAGTGTTGGATTTTATCAAGTGCTTTTTCTACATGTATTGAGATAATAATATAATTTTATGCTAATTATATTAAGAGTTTTTCTAATATTGAACCAGCTCTACATTCCTGGTAAAAATCCTACTTGGTTATAGTGTATGATCCTTGGGATGACTTTCTGTAATTTCTTTGTTAATATTCATTAGGGAAATTGGTGTAGAAAACATTTAATTTTAAAAGAATTCAAGGTAAGGAATTGAATAAAGTAGCAGGTGTTCTGGGCCTGGATATCTACCTATTTCCATACTTTAGAAGAAAAAAAAAATCAGTCAGGTTACCATTCAATCCCTGAGGTTTGCCTAAGACTGTAGAAAGATGGAGGGATGGATGAATAGATACATAGACAGAAAGACAGACAAACATACAAATAGCTAGATAAATAGACACATAGATAGATAGAAAGAAAGAATTGAAAGAAAGAAAGAAAGAAAGAAAGAAAGAAAGAAAGAAAGAAAGAAAGAAAGAAAGAAAGAAAGAAAGAAAGAAAGAAAGAAGCCATTATCACTTGTTGTATGACAAGCATTAGGCTAAACTCTTGGGATACAAATATAAATAAGCAAGGCAGTCTCTACCTTCATGGCTTTTATACTCTAATATGAAAGGAAAATAAATAGGTGATGAAAAATGTGGGTTTAAGGGAGAAGAGTGTATCTATGAATCCAAAAGGAGGTGATAGTGTCTAGAAAGCATCCAGCCCAGAGTGAGATAAAACATGGCTGGGTTCTTTCTCAAATGGTGATCCCTGGGGAGGAAATTACCAGTGGGAAAAGAGCAGCTCAACGTCAAAATATTCCCAGTATATCAATACTACCAGAAGGATAAAAGAGTTAGAGTCTGGAAAAGGTCGAGGCTCATTCACAAAAAGTTGTTACAGATTCACAATCAAAACAGTTTCTGCTGATTCTGTCTTTCAGTCTCAGAACAAAAAAAGGTCATTGAATGAAAGCTTCAGGATGTATGAGATAGGTCCATCTGTGTCTTCCCCTAGTATCTTTGCTGTCAAAATGCACCAGTCTGGCTTCACACATCCTGATCTTGAATCCTCAAAATAGTGTGGAGGTTGCTCCCATTTCTTCCTGACCCTTGCCTTTGGCAAATCCATTAAGCTCACAAACTCCTGAAGTCTGCAGCCCTTGAATACCTTGTGCTGAAAAACCTTATACTACAGGAGAGGTGAGGCTGGCCCTGTTGAGATCATGCATAGCTTCCTCCCGGGGAATATGATCAAATCTAGTCTGAAAAAAAAGAAAAGAAAAATAAACAAAGTAGTATTATTTTTTTATAACACTGTAACAAGTGCTGGGATGTTTGCCCCTTCTTCTTCTTATCTGAGTAACTGGAGAAAATAAAAGTTATTTGGTAGTGAGGTCTGCTTGTAACTAGCAAAATTGAAGAGAAAGAAAAGAGGAGAATGGTCCCATTCTAGTATTTTTTGCCAAGAAAACCTAATGGACAATATGGTTCTCATGAAGAGTTGGACTTAATTGTACTGAACAACTACAAAATCTATCTACCTGTCTCTGTCTGTCTAATCATCTATCTGTGTTTCCATGGTGGTGTACATACATAAAGGCATGAATGGAAGTGGATGTAGGTTATAAAGCAGATTTTACTCTTAAAACTGTGAGCTGAGTTTAGAATTTGAATACTTGGATTAAAATTCTTCTTTTCTGAATTTACAAGCATAATGACTTTAAACAAATCACTCAGCTTTCTAGTTTCCTCATTTGTCAAGTGAAGGGGCTTCACCAGATGCATTTGTTTCTCATTTCTGTTTCTTTGAACCCTTACCTTCCTTCAAGGCTCAGTTCATTTGCCACCTGGAGTAAAAAGCTTTAATGATTCTTTTCCTTTCTCCTCCAATTTTTGGAGCTTTCTCCTTCCTCCTCAACTTTCCCATTATATTTTTACTTGTTTTGAGAGTCAGACTTTCATGGTGGATAGAAAACAGGTCTTAGAGCCAGAAAGCCTCACCTACACAGTAAGGCACAGTACAGATGACTGAATTAGGAGTCAGTAGAACTATGTTAAATTCTTGACTCTGCTATTTTGGTATAGCTTGGGGCAAGACATTTAATCTCTTTGGGCCTCAGGTTTCTCAACTGTAAAATGAAGGGGTTGGATTGGACAATCTCTAAGGTCTCATTTAGCTTTAACCTCTGTGATTTTAGGAAATCCAGCCTCTGACTCATTAGCTGTGTGATCTTGGTCAAGGCATTTAACCTCTGAATCCCAGATAATTGTCTACAGCAATACCCTGCAGAATAGTTGTTCTTTTGCAACTGATAGTTTCCTCTCTGAGAACTCTTTACTGGAATGAAATTACAAGTTTGATTAAAATTTTTTTAAAAAAATTATTTACATGTTGTGTCCACTACAGTAAAAATTTAAACTCCTGGAAGATAAGATTATCTATCTATCTGTCTATCTATCTATCTATCTATCTATCTATCTATCTATCTATCTATGTTTTTGTGTTTTGTGTTTGTCTTTGTATCTCTAGTATCACAGTGCCTTTAAAGATACATGTTGGATTGGACCATGGGAGACCAATTCTGCTATTTTGAAGGATGTATCTGAACTGAGTTCTAGAGAGAAAGCACTGAGTTTTCATTTTCATTTTTCAGAGTGACTTTCAAATGGATGGGTATACAGTATGTGCTCAATAGATTTTCATTAGCTATCTGAGTTAGGGGAACTTACTCCCCATGTGGAATAGACAGGAGCTAGGCTATTATTCTTTTGACCTCCACTCTCCCCATTCACATTCATTCAACCTGTCCTCCATATTTTAATATCATCTTTGGTATTTTTTCTAATGGTGGCTAATAGATGGAGTAAAATGTCTCCAATCTGCTATTGATTTCCACCAAGAGGCAGCCAGGCAGATCAAATGAGAATGATATCCCAGATGCTGTCACAGAATAAATATTAGTCCCTGGACATCTTGCCACTATCAGGGCTATGAGGAGGAGCTGACAGGCTTCCTAGGTCCTGGAAATGTTTGCCCAGCTGCTTGCCTGGCTTCACTATCTACAGGATACATGGACACATCACTTCCTAGCCAGAAAAGAGCATTGCATCAAAAGGCAAGAGACATAAGCTTTCATCTGGCTGTTCCCCATTATTTGCTATGTGACCCTGGGCAAGCTACTCCCTTAATCCCATGGCTCAGTCTTATTTATAAAATGAAGTAGTTTCACTAGGCAATCATTAAATTTTTTTCTAGCTCTGGCAATCCATAATTCTAGTTTCTCCTTTTGTAGAATACGGTAGAGATGGGCAGCTCATGTAGGCTAATCAATTCACAATGCAAAAGGGGAGTCAAAAAATAAAAGAAATACCACATTTAGCTTGATATATTTGAGGCCATCATAGCTCTTCACTTGAATTTACTTCATGTATTCTCTTCCTACAGATCAAGAATAATAAATCCTGATTCCTCTTAAATTCTACTGCCCTCCTTCTTTCCTTAACTACCTGATGATATTTTTTTTTTTGTTTTCTTTTTTTTTCTGGTTATACATGTACATTAATTTCTTAAATACACATTTCTTTTGTGAATCATGTTGGAAGAGAAAAATCAGAACAAAAGGGGAAAACCACAAGAGAAAAAAATAGAAAGAAAAAAAAAAGCAAACATAACACATGTTCATTTACATTCAATCTCTATAGTTCTCTCTCTGAATGCAAATGGTGTTTTCTATCTAGAGTTTATTGTGGATTTCCTTGGATCACTGACTCACCAAAATGAAGCAAATCTTTCATAGTTGACCACTACTCAATTTTGCTGTAACTGTGAACAACGTGTTCATGCTCCTGATTGTTTTGCTCAGCATCAGTTCATGTAAATCTTTCCAGGCCTTTCTAAAATCAGCTTGTTCATCATTTTTATAGAACAATAATGTTCCATTACTTTCATATACCATAACCTATTCAGCCATGCCCCAGTTAATGGACATTTATTCATTTTCTAATTCTTTGCCACCACAAAAAGAGCTGCAACAAACATTTTTGCACATGTGGGTTCCTTTTCCCTCCTTTATGATTTCCTTGGGATACAGACCCAATAGTGACACTACTGAATCAAAGGATATGTATAGTTTTATAGTCCTTTGGGCATGATTTTAAATTGTTCTCCAGAATGGTTAGATCATTTCACAACTCCACCAACAATGCATTAGTGTTCCAGTTTTCCCATATCCCTCTAACATTTATCATTATTTTTTTCTTGTCATCTTAGGCAATCTGAGAAGTCTGAAATAGTAGCTCAGATTAGTTTTAATTAGCATTTTTGTAATGAAAAATAGAACATTTTTTCATATGACTATAGAAAACTGTTCTTACCCTTTGACTGCTTATCAATTGGGGAATGATTTGTATTTGACACAGTTCTTTATATTTTAGAAATGAGGCCTTATGAAGAATGAGATCATAAATAGATTAGAGGAACAGAGAATAGTCTACCTCTCAGACCTGTGGAGGAGGGAGGAATTTATGACCAGAGGAGAACTAGAGATCATTATTGATCACAAAATAGAAGATTTTGATTATATCAAACTAAAAAGTTTCTGACAAACAAAACAAATGCAAACAAGATTAGAAGGGAAGTAACAAATTGGGAAAATATTTTTACAGTTAAAGGTTCCGATAAAGGTCTCATTTCCAAAATATATAGAGAACTGACCCTAATTTATAAGAAATCAAACCATTTTCCAATTGTTAAATGGTCAAAGGATATGAACAGACAATTCTCAGATGATGATATTGAAATTATATCCACTCATATGAAAGAGTGTTCCAAATCACTACTGATCAGAGAAATGCAAATTAAGACAACTCTGAGATACCACTACACACCTGTCAGATTGACTAAGATGACAGGAACAAATAATGATGAATGTTGGAGGGGATGTGGGAAAACTGGGACACTGATGCAGTGTTGGTGGAGTTGTGAAAGAATCCAACCATTCTGGAGAGCAATCTGGAATTATGCCCAAAAAGTTATCAAAATGTGCATACCCTTTGATCCAGCAGTGTTGCTATTGGGCTTATATCCCAAAGAAATACTGAGGAGGGGAAAGGGACCTGTATGTGCCAAAATGTTTGTGGCAGCTCTTTTCGTAGTGGCTAGAAACTGGAAAATGAATGGATGTCCATCAGTTGGAGAATGGTTGGGTAAATTATGGTATATGAAGGTTATGGAATATTATTGCTCTGTAAGAAATGACCAGCAGGAGGAATACAGAGAGGCTTGGAGAGACTTACATCAACTGATGCTGAGTGAAATGAATAGAACCAGAAGATCTCTGTACACTTCAGTGCTGTATGAAGATGTATTCTGATGGAAGTGGATATCTTCAACATAAAGAAGATCCAACTCACTTCCAGTTGATCAATGATGGACAGAAACAACTACACCCAGAGAAGGAACACTGGGAAGTGAATGTAAATTGTTAGCACTACTGTCTATCTACTCAGGTTACTTATACCTTCAGAATCCAATACTTAATGTGCAACAAGAAAATGGTATTTACACACATATATTGTATCTAGGTTATATTGTAACACATGTAAAATATATGGGATTGCCTGTCATTAAGGGGAGGGAGTAGAGGGAGGGAGGGGATAATTTGGAAAAATGAATACAAGGGATAATGTTATAAAAAAAATTACTCATGCATATATAATGTCAAAAAAAATTATAAATAAATAAATAAATAAATAAATAAAATGTAAGGAAAAAAAAAAAAAAGAAATGAGGCCTTTATCACAAACACTGGCTGTAATATTTTTTCTCCAGATTTGTACTTCCCATTTAATCTTGTTTGTGTGTTTTTTTATGCAAAACCTTTTTAAATTAATGTAAATCAAAATTGTCCATTTTATATTTCATAAAGTTTCCAGTTTTTCTTTAGTCATAAATTTCTCCCTTTCCCAAAGATCTGATGGGCAAACTATCCCTTACTCTTCTAGTGTGCTTATGATATCACCTTTATGCCTAAAACATCTATCCATTTTGACCTTATTTTGGTATGAAGTATGAGATGTATGTCTATGCCAAGTTTTTTGACATAATTGGTTTTTGGTGTTCCCAGCAATTTTTGTGACATAGTGAATTATTATCCCAAAAGTGGAATTTTGGGTTTTTTTCAAATATTAGATTACTATAGTCATTGATTACTGTGTCGTGTGTATCTAACCTCTACCAATCTATTTCTTAGCTAGTATCAAATTTTGATGACTGCTGCTTTATAATAGAGTTTTAGATCTGGTACTACTAAGCCACTATCCTTTGTATTTTTTCATTAATTCCTTTGATATTCTTGCCCTTTTGTTCTTCCAGATGACTTTTTTTTTCTAGGTCTATAAAATAATTTTGGCAGTTTTATAACTGAAACGTTTTCACACTTCTGTCTCACTTAAATAGAATTCACTTGCAAGCCAATACATTCTCCTCCTGATGTCATTGGTCCTCTTTGAGAACAAAAAATGAATAACAACAATAATATATTTAAAATTTTTGTATGTATTCTGTGCCTGGGTAAGGCTCAACCTCAGTTCTTGCTCACTAGACTGGCTTACTCTAATATGCCTTCACATCATCATTATGTATGGAGTTTCAAGACAATAAACATCTGGAGTGAAGATAGGGATACATACTTAATTCTTGATACTTTAGCTTCTGAGTTGTATGCTTTCCTTTTATACAAAATTAGTCATGGCACTATTAGTTCTTAATCATAGAATATTTACTTAAGGATAAAACTTAAAAGCAAGAATAGTAACATCATAGTTATCTAATGTAGACAAATGCAGAAATAATCAAAGCATTACAATTCACCCATAAACCAGGGTCATATTTTATTACCAATGTCCATGGAGAAGGGAGGAAACAGAAAGCATGTTCTCACAGTACGTTCAAATGACAGACACATCAGGTCAATTTCTATAAAGGTGATTTCTTTCATTTCATAATTTCTGGTTCACCTCACTAAGTTTTGTCTCTCTCTTTCATGTTTTACCCAATAAACTTTTTTACAAGTAGATACTTAAAATCAGTTTTCTATGCACAAAAGTTCTTTTTTTAACAGGCTTAGTAATGAAGCACATGAGTGAGGAGACCCATATATTTAGGCAAACTAAAAATTATAAATTATTGTTTTTATTAAAACTTTATTTTTAAAATATATGCATAGATAATTTTCAACATTCACCTTTGCAAAACTTTGTGCTCCAATTTTTTTTTGCTTCCCTTTCCCTCATTCTTCTTGATGGCAAGTAATCCAATATACTAAACATGTGTAATTCTTCTATACACATTTCCACAATTATGCTGCACAAGAAAAATCAGATCAAAAAGGGGAAAAATGAAAAAGAAAACAAAAAGCAAGTAAACAACAACGAAGAGGTGAAAATCCTATGTTGTGATCCATACTCAGTCCCCATCTCTCAGGGTACAGATGGCTCTTTCCATCACAAGACTATTGGAACTGGCCTGAATTACCTTGTTGTTGAAAAGTATCACATCCATCAGAATTGATCATTGCATAATCTTGTTGCTGCTATGTACAATATTCTCTTAGTTCTACTCACTTCACTTAGCATCAGTGCAGTCTCTCCAGGACTTTATGAAATCAGTCTGCTGATCATTTCTTATAGAACATAATATTATATAACATTCATCTATCACAAGTTATTTAGCCATTTCCCAACTGATGGGCATCCACTCAGTTTTCACTTTCTTATCACTACAAAAAAAAAAAAAAGTCACATGTGGGTCCTTTTCCCTTTTTATGATCTCTTTGGGATTCAGGCCCAGTAGAGATATTGTTGGATGAAAGGGTATGCATAGTTTGATAGCCCTTTGGGCATAGTTCTAAATTGCTCGCCAGAATGGGTTGAATCAGTTCACAACTCCACCAACAATGTATTAGTGTCCTATAAATTGTCGTTCTTTTGATCTCTTCAGGAACAATTTGTACCATACAAAACAATTTTTCTTTTACCTGTTCCTTTTATGGATCTCACTGCTGTCCTGCTAAATGAATTGATTTTTCTATTACTCTCAAATTGATGACCCAGTAGAAAGCTCTTTGCAGAATCGTCCTTAGTGGGGCTCCAGAAATGTAGTATGTTATTGTTGTGCAAAGCAAATTCCTTAAACCAGAAAAATGCAAAGCATCTCAAGTTGGGCTTTTGACAATGCTGACCATTTTAATTAGCATACCACATAAAGGTTTCTGCTTCATCCAAAGATTTACAAGCATTTGTTTTTACAGCAAAACAAATGAAAAACTTGTTTTTCCTCATTTTTTACCTTCATCATAGAAGGCAGAAGAGAGCAACTACACATCTCAGAGAGGTTTTTCTCTCAAGCCAAGAAGATGCTAGAAATAATAGTGGAGGATAATAATTCACACCATTGCAGAATTCAGTTCTCTTCCAGTAATCTTCTTAGAATGTTTCCTTTACTTCATTTTTTCCCTCATTCCCTGTTTCCCTTCCTTAAATAAAAGGACTCATTTTGAAGTTAAACCCAAGAATCAAGCTTGTAACTAGATGGTTTTTGCATAATTTCATTATATTTCAGGATGTGCTGTAGTGCATAGAGTAGATCTGGAATCAGAAAGATTTATCTTCTATGAGTTCAAATCCAGTCTCAGAAATTCCTAGCAGTGTGAACATGGGCAAGTCACTCAACTCTGTTTGCCTCAGTTTCCTCATGTGTAAAAATGAGCTGGAGAAGGAAATGGCAAAATACTCTGGTATTTTTGTTAAGAAAATCCTAAAAAAAAGGTCATAAAAAGCTGGACAAGACTGAGAAAATGAGTGAACAACGACCCTAACAACAAATATTCCTATATAGAAATGGGATGGAAGCAGGTGGAGCTTAGAGGAAGAGAAAAAAGAAAAAGAAGGAAGAAGATGAGGTGAAGGAAAAGGAAGAGAAGGAAAGGGAGGAAGAAGCCTCTAGAAATTAGATGATTTTCCCCATGTATTTAAGTGAAAGAGGAAAGATTATACTCCAGGTTTTATGAGTGCATACTTCCTCTTCTTTCTGCTATATATCATACATTCAGCTGCATGTTGGGATCAGTTATACTGATGGAATTTAGGCTCAGCCCTTTGATATATGACTGGGATACAAACATTAAGGCAACTACTTGGGGCTATCTGATCCATCTCAATAAATACCCAAATTAACCTCAAAGGACCTATGAAGGAAGGTACTATCAGCATCCAGAGAAAGAACCTATAAATAGAAGTATGTATAGAATGATTTCAAACACACACACACACACACACACACACACACACACACACATGCATGTATTTGTGTCTAATAGTTGTTATCTCTAAGGTGAGGGAAGAAAAATGGGAAAAAAAGGAAAGTCACATGACAACTTTATTATATATTTAAAAGGGATAGCAAGTTGCACATAATGGATGTACAGTTTCATGTGCAATCATCTTTTTTCTTTCAAAAATTCTATTGTTATGGAAATGCTTGTGTTATTTCATAAATTTAAAAAATGATCTTGCCCTTGTTCTTCAGCTCATCAAGCCTCATGCCAATGACATTATATTAAACTGCCTATTACAGACTTGATTTAGTTAATGGAAAAAGTATGAAAATCATTTTATTCTGGAGGAACTTCTGTTTGTCTCTAGTTTTCTGTCTCTGTCTTTTTATCTCTCTCTGACTCTGGGCTAAAGATGGCTACAAGGAGAAAGAATATCACAGTGGAAATAATCAGACTATTTGGGTTAAAATCTTACCTCAGATGCTTACTACCTGTATGATTTTGGCACCTAACTTGTATGGATCTGTTTCTGCATCTATACAATGAGTGGGTTATATTATATTAGAGGTCTTTCGAGATATAGATTTCCAATATAATCTGGTTCTGAGATGGAAGGTTGGTAAAGACACTCCTCTACAAAATCTCTTTAAGAAACATATGGGGGGGGGAAGAGAAGCTTAATGTTGCCTTCACATGGGTGAGGCTGGAATGGACTGACCCTATCCTTTGCCATACAAGCTCATCTGTGCCAGGACTGATAGAGCATGGATTCTCAGAGTAGGGAACTTTCTGCTCTGCCAAAACTTTTTTGAATTTCCCAAGGATGTGCATATCTAGGTTATTACTAGGAAATGCATAAGGACAAGACAAATGAGGGAAAGTCCAAATTTATAAATCAGATCTCATTCTAACAAAGAAGATATTCCTAGATTGTCAGGGGATTAGAAAACTGAATTTATAATCTACTTTTGAAGGACTAGAATTCCTCTTGCCTGGCCTTCCATTGATTGATGCCTTTGTGTCCTTGACAGGAGCTGGATCTTTTAGACTTTTTTAAGCTGAAAAGGTCCTTAAAAGTGCTCTGATCCAATCCTTTCATTTTACAGATGAGGAGCTGCAGCCTAGGGATGCTCAGTAATTTGTTCCAGGTCGCAAAAGTAGTATCAGAACTCAGATTAATACTTAGATCCTGTTTCCAAATTCAGCATTATTTTTATTAGATATCTCTACCTCCACTCCTTTGGTATCTTATTTTTTTTTTAATTTTTAAAAAACTGACCTATGATTTCATTGCCATAGGGAATTCCCTGGTAAGGTATCAATGTTGATAAGCATTTTTTTTTTTTTGCAGTACCCTGGAGCACTACATGGTTAAGTGTTTTGTTCTGGATCTAATAACAAATGTATAACAAAGGCAGAACTTGAACCCACATTTTCCTGATTCTGTGAATGGCCAAGTTGACTCTCAACTTAGTTTAACTGTCCAACAATTAATCTTCTTCCATTCTTTGATATCTTAGCAATCAATTTTAGGATCTAGACCTAGAAGGTATATTAGAGTATATTAGGTATATTTCACCCCTCATCTTTAAACATGAAATCCTTGGCCTGGATGAAATGAATTGCCCAAGTTCACATAGCCAACTTAGTAATAGAGCCAGGATTTGAGAACATACATCACGATTCCAGGATCTGCTGGAAGCAGCTAGGAAATACAAATGAATGGAGCACAGAAAGACCTGAATTCAAATTCAGACACTTAATGGGCAAGTCACTTTATCTCTGCCTGGTTTCCTTATCTGTAAAATGGGATAATAACACCTACCTCCCAAGATTGTTGTGAGATTCAAACAACATAATATTTGTAAAGTGCTTAGCATAGTGATTGGCACATAACTATATAAATGTTAGATGTTATTCCTAATAATGTGACCCTGCATTAGTTAACCTGTTTGCCTCAGTTTTCTCAGTTGTAAAATGGGGATAATAATACCTATTTCTTAGTGTTGCCGTGAAGATAAAATGAGATAATATTTGTTTAGCACACAATAGGTGCTTATTAAGTGCTAAAAATTTAAAGTGAGAAGGACAAGAGCATAAAGGCTAGGAAGGGGGAAGATAAAAGTTTTTTCATGTCAGATCTAATGTTCTTTCCACCATGCACATCACAATAATCTCCCTCTATCTCTTTAAGGTTTGCAAATAACTTCTTTTACAATAAAACTATGAGGTAGGAAGGTGCAAGCATTATACAGATCGAGAAACTGAGGTTCAAGGAGGCAAAATAGTTTGTCTAGAGACACACAGCAAATAAGTAGGGAATATGGTGTTTAAACCAAACTCCAGGACTTTTTGTATCATTTTCTTGTGTCTAATAAGCAGGAAGACATTTTCTAGGGTCCTGCTTTTCCAATTAAAAGTCACTCTTTAAATAATCTTTCTTTTTCTAAGTCTGATAACAAAACTAAATACTAAGTCTTTAGCTCTTGGGGAAGGGAAGGGCTGGAAACCCTCCTAGTGATTTCTGGAGTGTGTATTCTCTGGAGTGAGCTCCTATGCAGAACATGCCCACCTTAGCATTTGAATTCTTCATGCTTTTCAACCATGAAACCTTTTGACTCTATAATGAGAATGAAACACTGATCAACTAATGGTGCCATAGTCTGTCTTAGTAGAGTATTCCATTTGTACTATTCATAGATTTTCTGCCCTAGTGATCCTTTTTCTTCAAAGAAAAGTGACTTGGTGGAAAACAGAGCCAAGATGGCAAAGAAGCAGAAAGAATAGCCAAACACTACCTTATAACTCTCCCATACAGATCTAGAAAATATGCCAAACTGAGCTTTTTTGATTGGAATTTCAAGAAAAAAATCATAATGAATATTTCCCCAGACCTGGTTTGTATTAGGACATAGATAGAGAAGTCTGCAGACACTGGGGAGACAGCCTAGTCAGAAATGACCATGTGGGAGATTCCACACATTTTTATATGGAGTACATATTGAGTACAGAGGGGTCTTGATCTTGTGCAGGGTGCAGGGATAGATAACAACCCTGTTGCTCACCACAACACCTTACTCTATGTCATAGATCCAGGTTTAATAAGGAGGGTGGTGGTACAGATGAGGAATGGCCTAAGGACCTAGGCTATGTTCTGAAGTTCTGAGCAAGGAGTAAGTTCAGAAGGAAGCAGTAGCTTTATAGTTCTGATCCTAGGAATAAATGGGATTTAGCTTGTAGTCCAGTCTGAATCCCCCAGCTAAATGGCAGGGAAGAAAACACAGTCCAAAAGGAGATTTCAATTATATCACTCTGAAACAATGAAACTTTTCATTTGATTTATAGTGATTAAGCCCAGCAGCAGTCTCTAAAACTTCAACTAAGGACAAGGCCATAGCTGTATTGCTTAGACTCAAAATCAGGCCAGCAAATTTAGGAACTAAGACTAGGAGGACAGAATCAGGTATTGCCAATGATCAGATCACATTTAGAGCACTGATAGACAGCTGGTCTCCAGCCTGAGCTAACCCTGAGATCCTGGAATAGCACAACTCAACACCACCAAGAAAGCAACAGGAGGCTCCTAGAGGACATAAATTCAGCTGAAACATTTTCTCCACAAATTCTTAGGGTTAACTTTAACACAAAATCTGAAGTCAGGAAACAAATGGCAATACGAGTGAATAAACAAACAAGAAAGCAAACAAAAAGAATTCTACCATAAAGAGTAATTACAGACACAAATCAAAAACATGTGAATGACAGCAAAACATCTATGAGCAAGGCCTCAAAGAAAAACATAGACGCAAGATTATCTAGATTTTCTACAGGAAATGAAGCAAAAGTTACTTTTTTAAGGTTTAAAAATGGTTTTGTAAGTGAAATGGAAGGAATTATTTTTAAAAAGAGAAATGCAAATCATAGAAAAATAATTGGAAATGAAATTTATAACTTGGTATAAGAGGTACAAAACTTGTTTGAGCCACAAATTCTTAAATTTAGAATTAGAATTAGAATTCTAAAAATTAGAATATGATAACTTCTTAAGACAATAAGAAATCTTAAAATAAAATCAAAATAATGGAAAAAATGTAATCTATCATAACAAACAATTGACCTGGAAAACATAATAAATAGACATAAGTTGAGAATGATAGGACTACCTGAAAGCCATGACCCCCCAAAAAAGGCCTAGATAGCATATTTCAAATAATCATAAAAGAATCTATTAGAACCATAGGGAAAAGTAGAAAAAGAAAGTATCGAATAGTCACTTCTTCAAAGAAACACTATAAGAAAATTCCCAGAAGAATTTTAGGCAAAATCCAGTGCCTTCAGACCAATGAAAAGGTTTTGCAAACACCCAGAAAGAAATAATTCATATACTAATCACAAAGTCAAGATCAGATATGATTCATTAGTCATTACCATAAAGGAGCAGAGAGCTTGGAAAATATTACAGGAGGCAAAGGAAATAGGTTTATAAGCAAGAGTAATTTATTCAGAACACCTGAATATAATTCCATAGGTGAAAACATTAATATTTAATAAATAATGAAAAAACAGAATTGCACAGAAGCTTTGAAATAAAAACACAGAAATCAAGGGTAACATGGCATAGTAAATAAATGTAAGGACAATCATATATCATAAATAATAAAAATACATCATAAGGGACTAAACAAGGATAAATTGATTGCATTCTAATATGGGAAGATTGATACATTCATTCCCACAAAGCTGTATTGTCATCAGAGGTAATAGAGAAAGACTAATTAGCCATAGGGTCTAGGAATAATTTTAGTATGTTTTTGATGATCATAAAAAAAAGAATGTAAAATGAGGAGACAATTATACTAAGGGAGGAAAAGGGAGAGGAAAGATATGGGATCACATAACTGGGATACACAAATATAGTTCTATATGAACTAGAAGGAATACTCAAGAACAAGTGACATTTGAATCCTGAAGTATGCTGATAAATGTTTAATACCCAGCTCCCTGAAAAAAATGTACATGACATTTTAAAATTTAATCTTCATTAATATTATTTATATCATCTTCTTAAGCCTGGTTAAATAATAAAAGAATAACTCAAACCCTGATTTACAGTGTTTGTCAATTTTTGTGCTGTAAATGAAAATTTATCAATTAACTCCCTTAAGGCATATTATCTGACTCTAGCACATCCCTGCTTGAACCTCACTTTCATTTGAATAGATTAAAAAAGAAAAGAATACACACACACATATACACATGTATACACATATAGAGTTGACTATAAAAATATATTTCACAAATAGGAAAACAGGAGAAAAAGAAGACAAGGGGAAAGATAAGAGGGAACATAGATTGAGGGAGGGATTAATTCTAACCACATTAAACTCTAAGGTTGTACAAAACTATTTATAGCATTCCCTTTTGTTGTAGAAAAGAATTAAAAACAGTGCTTCAATTAGTGAATGGCTGAATAAGTTATATAAATAGGATGAAATACTATTGTGCTTTAAGAAATGATTTTAAAAAATGGTTTCAGAAAAAAAACATAGGAAGACTTATATGAACTGATACAAAGAAGTGAGAAGAATGCAGAGAACAATTTAAATAGTAACAAAAATATTATAGAGAAAAGCAATTTTGAAAGACTTAGGAATTCACATCAACAAAATTACCCACCATGATTTTAGAGCACTCCTGATGAGACATACTATCTATCTTTTGGTAGAGAGATGATGACCTCTGTGCAAATATATATATATGTATATATATATATATATATATATATATATATATATATATATATATATATATATATGTATATATATATATATATATATATATATATATATATATTTTTTTTTTTTTTTTTTTTTTTCTGGACATGGTCAATATGGAAACTTGTTTTGCTTAATTATATGCATTTGTAATAGGGAGTGCTGTTTTTTTCTTTCTTGATAGGATAGGGGAGAGATAGGAGGGATTTTCATTCATTAAAAACAATTAATTAAAAAAGAAAGCAAAACAACCAGAGCAGAAGAAGACAGATGGTGTCTTTTACTCCATCTGTGCTAGGAGCCTGCCTTGGGTTGTGAGACATCATTCCCAATTTCCCAATCCAAATTTCCTTCCCTGACTATTCTTCACATTCAGCTTGAGCTTTAAACTATATTTGAACAATGAAAACTACATAATCACATTCAAGTTGGTGTCTTTTATTTTCTTCATTCAGACCACACTTAATAAATGCTTGCTATGCAGGAGTTACTGTTGGACACATGGGGCAGGGGAAAGAAATGGATGAATGACTTAATAGGACAATTTCTAATCTGTATACATGTGAAACATCTTTGATCGATAAAATTATAGTTTTTCAAAACACAAAAGCCTGATTGTTTCTGATAACAACAAAGAATCTTTGTCAAACTTCATTTGACATTCAAGAGTCAAGACTATTTGTCCCAGAGGCTCTCAATCATGCCAGCTGCAAGCCTAAACTTATTTTGTGTGCTTTGTATATAGTTAAATAGGATGATAAATGTAGTGCAAGAAAGAATGTCAGAGGTTATTTACTTCAAATCTCTTATTTTACAGATAAAGAAACAAACAATTTAGATTCAATAATGTTCAATTTTATATATATATATATATATATACATATATATATACATATATATTACATACACACATACACACACATATATGTATATATATATATATATATATATATATGTGTGTATATGTCTTATGCATATTTATTTACATTGTTGAATCTTCCCTGTAGGATTTAAATTCCTAGAAGACTAACTAGGATTGTCCCAATTTTGGCCTAAACTCCCCACACTTAGAGAAGTGGCCAGCACAGACTAGGTATTTAGTAAATGCTTACTAATTGATTAATTAATTGGTCTGGTTTCTTTCTTTTTTTTTTAATTAAATCTTTTTAATTTTCAAAACATATGCATGGATAATTTTTCAACATTGATCCTGGCATAGCCTTGTGTTCCAAATTTTCCCCTCCTTCCCCCTACTCTCTCTCCTAGATGGCAAGTAATCCAATATATATTATAACATATATTATATATAATATATATTAAATTCAATATTATATATAATATTTATACAATTATCTTGCTGAATAAGAAAAATCAG